>NW_006160057.1:3187789-3219595 GCF_000334495.1 Tupaia belangeri chinensis
GGGGCTCCCCGGCTTGCCCGAGGCCCGGCAGGCAGGAGGCGGCGTTTCAGTCGCCGCCGCCGGCCCCGGCATCATGAACATAGACGTGGAGTTCCACATCCGGCACAACTACCCCTGGAGCAAGTTGCCAGCCAACGTGAGACAGGTACAGTCGGAGGCTCGGCCGGGGCCGGGACTGGTTCGGCCCCGCCTTGCCATCACCTGCTCGCCGATCCCGCCGGGCCCGAGCGGGCTCCTCTCGGCTGACTCCAGCCCCTTCCCTCTCCACAGTCTCGGAAAAATTGACCCCCAGCCCAGGGTTGGGGAGGGGACGGCTGTAAGCCACAGGGGCAGGAGGGCCGTTGCTAAATCGGGTGGAACGATGTTCATAGACTCGCCTGGCGCCTTTGCCCTTTCCATTCCTCCGGGCACCTGTGATGCAGAGATTTAAAACACGAACTTCAGGGTGGTGGGAAAGGAACGAGGAACAAATGAATCCAACATAGGGCCATAGCAGCTCCTAAGTACCTCTATTATATGTGTAGAGCAAAGGGAGGAAGAAATCCAGTGAGTTTGGGAGGATGCCTAGAGAAGACGTAGAAATTGAGCCTTGGAGGACGAATAAGGATTAGATGAGAGGAAGGTTTTTCCACGGAGAGAGAAAGTCATTTTAAAAAGCGTGGCCAAGTGAAAGAGCATGTCATGAGAGTATGGAGTGGCTGCGTATCACCAAAGTTTGGAGTTTGGTGTCTGCAGCAGTGTACTGGGAGGTGCAGTTTTGTGAGTGTGTGGGGGTGGTAGGAGGTGAGTCCGAAAAGTAGGCAAGGCCAGATTTGGAAGAGGTTTGCATGCTTTGTTTTGTTGGACTTTAGACAGGAGGGGTGTGTTGAAGATGTGTCAACAAGGAGGGACGTGAGGTTTTCTCGTGCCACTTTTATTCAGCTGGTTAATAGACACTGAGCACCTGCCAAGTGCTGTGCCTTGCCCTAGATGCAGGTACTTTGCAGCAATCAGCAAGACAGACTGCCTTGGAGCTTCTATTTTTGCAAAGAAAGAGAGTGAAAAAGTAAAAATACCACAGTGCAGGTGGTGTTACATCTTAAGAAGGGGGACCAGGGCCAGCAGGTGGCATAGTGGTTAAGGTGCTAGACTCCCACAAGACCGACCTCGGACCTGGAGCCTTGAAACTCATACCTGGCACTTGTTTGTGCATGCCCAAAATCCCCAAAGGAGAATAGAGTAGAAGGGATTGCAGCATGGCCACCCCCAGTCCAACCCCCTCACCCCCGCCCCCATGGGTGATTTCTTGCTTGCTTTCTCTCTCTCTGGTGAGCATGTGCACCCTATAGCAAAAATCTCTCTTTAAAAAAACTAAAACCAGGGAAAAGCAGCATAATGGCTATGTTGCTGGATTCCCATGTAGTTGACCATGGTTCGAGTCCCGAACCCGATGCCTTAAAACTCATGCCGGGCGCATGTGCGTGTGTGCCAAAGATCCCGAGAGGAGAATGGAGGAGAAGGGATTGTGGTGTGGCCATCCTCCCTGGGGGGTGATTTCTCGCTTTCTGTCTCTCCGTCTCTGTCTGTCTGGCAAGTGCACGTGCCCTATAGCAAAACCTCTTAAAAAAAAAAAAACTAAAAAAACAACTTAAGATGGTAGTGACAGGTGCTGTGTATGAGGGTGACTTCAACAAGTTTGTGGAAAATGGAATTAAAAGATTAAAAAATATAAGCTTTGCTTCTCAACAGAAGTTCCATCAAGTTTAAGACAGTTTTAAAACTATTGTAACCAGTCCATTTCTAAAGAACTGAGTCCTGGGAATTTAACCGCGTCAATGCAGCCTTATTTACACGGATACCCCTTAAAGACTTTTTTTTAAGATCAGGAAACAAAAAGAAGTGAAAAGAAACCAAATTAGGACTCTAAGGTGGATGCTTGATGATTTGCCATTGAAACTTTGGCAAAATTACTGTCCCATGAGAAGAGTGAACGGGAACATTGTCATGGTGGGGAAGGGCTCTCTGGTGAAGCTTCCCTTGGCATTTTTCTGCTAAAACTTCAGCTGTCTTTCTCAGGACACTGTCAGAATAAGCAGCTGTTATCATTCTTTGACCCTCCAGAAAGCCAATAAGCAAAATGCCTTGAGCATTCCCCCAAACTGTATCCCCGACCTTTGCTCTTCACCTGCCTGCTGGTGCTTTGACCGCTCACTTCCACCCGGTAGTAGTCATTGCTTTGTGCATTGATTGGCCATTTGCAGCTGATCTGGGTGCCACAGTTTCGGCACCCATAAAGCAGAAAGTTTACTTAACTTTAATTTTTAATTCAGGATTGTGGCAACTGAGCCAAGCGAGATGTCTTTGGTGTCGGCTATTGTGTCTGCTGTTCATTGTTGGTCTTCTTTGATTTGTGCAAGAGTAATTTTTTTTCTGTGCAGATTGATGTGGATGTTCTGCCCTTGCGGGTGTCATCTTTGATGTCTCATCCTTTCTTCAAATGAGCTATCAATTTGTAAACTGCTGATTTATTTGGGGGCATTGACCTTGAAGGCTTTTCCTAAAGCATCAGTGATTTTGTTGTACCATTATTCCACTCAGGCTTCAAATTGGGAGTTTGTTCTTCAATTTTAGCAGAATTCATGTTGCTCTGAGGGAGTCCCTTTTCAAACTGATGTCTTAATCTTCTTAGTGTCTCAGACTAGATATTGTTCAGAAATGTTTTAATGAGTTGGGAACCAGCAGTTAGCGTTATGGCTATGTCGCTGGACTACCGCGTAGTTGACCGCGGTTCGCGTCCCGGACCCGGTGGTTTAAAACTCAGTGCCGGGCGCATGTGCGTGCGTGCCCAAGATCCCAAGAGGAGAATGGAGGAGAAGGGATTGCGGCGTGGCCATCCCCCCAGGGGTGATTTCTCGCTTTCTGTCTCTACGTCTCTGGCGAGCGCATGCGCCCTATAGCAAATACCTCTCCAAAAACAAAAAAAGAAAGGGTAACCCCAAAGCTAAAAGGTCCCAGAAGGGGAAGACCCATTGCAGAAATGTTTTAACGAGTTAATAGGAGTTTATTCTGGTGCACAAAAATTTTGAAACCCACACATAGTTTTCCCGAAATACCCATTTTCCGTTAGCTAGCTTTATTTCTCTGTTCATAGATCTTCTGTTCCTTCCACTGTACATGGTTTGGAGTGAAATTCTGTTTTCCATCAGTGCTGGACAATGGTATTTTTGGAAAGTTTGAAATCGTGTAAGGATTACATATTGTGACTTACTTTGTTGTCATAAGGGCTTTAGTTCTAGGAAAGCGTAAGGTTCTAGTGATGTATCAGGTGGCAAAGAACATGCTTTCACTTTGAAAAGATGCCAAAACCCAATAAAGTGGAAAAAGACATTTCAGGAAGGTAGAATTCATGAGTTTCAATTGCCGCCCATGTGGCATTTATCTTAAGTTGGGAGAAGGAAGTGCTGAATCTGAAGAAAATTTTTTTAAAAGAATTATTTTATTTGACTTAATTAATTAATTTAAAACATTTGAGCAGAGAGGGACATAATGAAAGAGAAAGCGAGAAAGCAAGCCACCAGGTCTGGGACTTGAACCACACTCAGCCATGTGGGAGTCCAGCGCCCTTAATCACACCACCTGCTGACCCCAAATAATTTTCTTTTGGAGATCAGCAGATGGCTTAATGGTTATGTCCCTGAACTCCCATGATCTACTGTGGTTTGCGTACCAGACCCCACGGCTTTAAACTCATGCCAGGCACATGTGCTTGTGTGCGTGCCCAAGATCCCAGGAGGAGAAGGGATTGCTGCGTGGCCATCCCCCTGAGGGGTGTTTTCTCACTTTCTGTCTCTCTGTCTCTGTTTCTCTGGGGAGCTCACGTGCCCTAAAACAAAACAAGAAATCTCTCAAAAAAGTTCTTTGGTTAAGTTTGAAGGAGGGCTTTTGGTACACTTTGTTCTGGGTTTTGTAGCATATCTGAAAACAACTTTAAGACACAAGAACCTTTTCTTCTTTGTTTCCATTTTTCCTTTACTGTTCTTTTCATTGAGTCGTCAGAAAAGTCATGGTGCATTTTTGCATAGAAAAGCATAGAAAAATATGCCATGGCTTTTTCGACTACCCAATAAATGTAGCTCAGTGGCAAAAAGATATATGATTGTATTAAAAAAATTAGGTCCTAATGTGAAATTAAACTTCAGTGTGTGTGTTTAAGATCACTTAAAACATCAGCTGCTTTAGCTTAGGATAAGCCTGGGTTTTCGTAGTATTGCAGAACCCTCTGTACAGTTGACTGCTTTAGACTCACTGGTCTTACCACTGTGTCCCTGGATAAGGCTTCATCTCATTGTGGCAGCCTGTCTGGTCCGCTCTCAGAGTAAGACCCTCCCATCCATTCTTCACTGCTCTGGGGTGAGGTTTCTAAAGAGCAGACCCAATCCTGTCACTCACTAGGTGTCTCCTTTAGCTTGTGGTTTCTTTTAGATCCCGCTCTGATATTTATTCCTCCTGAAAGAGTTCCCTGACCTCCTAAATCTTAGAGTAGTTGCCCCTTGGATCATGTTGCCAGGCACTGTATTTCTCGCCCGGCAAAGCACTGAACCCACTGTGGTGCATTTTCTGGTTCCATTGCTTGTTATACTTTTGTAACCTGAGGACCTATCCCATAATTGGCTTTTGGTAAGTAGGTGCAGAATGAATGAATCATGGCATCAGCCCAGTAATTTTAAAAGTAGGGACTATTCCTTGTACAGAACGAATTTGTCTTCTGGATACTAAGTACTTTGATACAGTTTCCATTAAGTATTGATTGGTTTAATTTGGAAGATTCCTCTATTTCCCAGTTCTGAAAGATGGGGTGAGGGGATTCAAATTTAAAAAAAAATGCATTTCAAGTAACTTTTTTATAGGGACGAAATGAAATTTTTAATGTTCTAATTTTTTAATTAGATAATTAATGACTAATAATCTAGTCATGCTGGATTTAAAGAAACATTAAGATGTTGTAGATAGGGCCTTTATATGTGTGTGTGTGTGTGTGTGTGCGTGTGTATAAATAAAAAATAGATTTTAGCCATAGGGTATATACACTTGTTGGAGAGAGGCAGAGAAAGAGAGAGGGGAAAGTAAGAAATCACCCCCTGTGGTGTGGGTAGCCATACCACAGTGCCTTCTCCATTCTCCTTGGGATACTGGGCAAGCATGCACACACTCCTGGCATGATTTTCAAGCTACCAGCTCCGAAACTTGAACTGTGGTCGGCTATGTGGGAATCCTGCATCTCACCACACCACCTGCTCGCCCATGGTTTTTCTACAGTTTGCCAGTTATCTGATATTCATTTAAAACAGTTGATAGTTCATTCAAGGCAAATCTTAGAAGGTTCAGTATTATCGAAAAATGGGTCAATTGAAAAAAAAAGGTGTTTTATTTTTTTTTGGCAGGGGGTGGGGGTAACATGTTGCTGGGGTGTCCAGGTTGGGGGCTGGGGTCTGTAGGAGCAAAGGCTTTAGCACATCTTCGTGCTTTTAGAGTAACCTGCTGCACAACGGATGCTTTATAGAAATACCTATTCCTGCCACCCTTTATCTGGTATGGTTCCTTTAAAGTGCAGCCCAACTTCATTTATCAGACCTGATTAGTATTATATTTCTGCAGGGCCAGCATTGTCCCAGGGGAAAAGGACCCCTCCCCTTCCTTTCTCTCCTATGGTGGCACCAGTGTTTAAAATGTGAAGGGTGGGAGATTTGGAGATGGAGTGAGAGAGGAGCTTCAAGAATCTCTGAACAAAGCAATTTTATTTTACATACTTAACTGGTTAAGAATAGAATCAGTTTTTGATATGGCTTTTAGATTTTTGTGTACATATCAATATATGTGTGTTGAACGAATCTGGTCTAGTCATTACTTCATGTCTAGCACAGAAGCTTACATGTTAGATAGGTATGGTATTCTCTAATGAGGCATGTGAGTAGTCAATTTTTAAATCTTGTGTGAATGGCTCAATTTATAGTTTTTGTCCTGGAGCTACCAAGAATAGAGTTTGAAAGAGAAAAATGCTTGTAAGTTATGTCATGTGAAAATATACTTTGAAACAGAAGGGAAAAACCTCAAGTTTTGAAGTTTTAAGATTTTAGCAAAATTTTGTACTTGTTTTATGTTCCCTGAGAAAGAGACGTCTTGGCAGTAGAGCTAGAGAACACCTTTGTAAATTTGACAGCCTACTATTTTGAGACCCACAGTATCTTCAGTATTGACCCTAGCTTTGGTGCTACATAGAAGCTGGTAGTTTCTCTCCAGTTGACTCTATTTCCAGTCACTTACAATGTTAAAGTAGGTGAAAAGAGTGTAAGATATACATTGTGATAGTAGAGTGAGTTCTGGTTTAATCTGTGATAAATAAGCTAATCTAGATGCAGGAAGATCATTTTTTCCCCTCATATCCCATTTTTGGTAAAATCCTCCCCCTGGGGTTCTTGTTATGGGCCAGTTTATTTAGGGGGGAGCTTCCTCAGTGTTGTTGGGAAGATTGCCTAAAGATGTATGCATGGACATTTACATTGGCTTTAAAAATCTATGTGTAATAAGTATGACAAACTGAGTCCTCTGATCTTTCTGTCTTAACTCTTCTAAGATGTCTCATTTCACTTTAAGGTGTGTTGGGAAGACCATACATAGTAATTAGAAGGGGGGATAGCAGTCTCTCTTAAGTTTATGATCACACATTGAATGTCATGCTGTTTATAATCAGGCAGACTTGTTCTTTGCTTTCATGAGTACTTCAGCTTTGAACTTAAAATACCAAGGGGTGCATGGTTACAAAGTAGTTTTTTTTTTTTTAATCGGTTTATTTATTTATTTATTTTTTTTGAGAGTTTTTTTGCTATAGGGTATGTGCGCTCGCCACAGACAGAGAGAGACATAGAGACAGAAAGCGAGAAATCACCCCCCAGGGCGGATGGTCACGCTGCAATCCCTTCTCCTCCGTTCTCCTCTTGGGATCTTGGGCACGCATGCACATGCGCCCGGCGTGAGTTCTAAGCCACCGGGTCCGGGATGCGAACCGCGGTCGACTACGTGGGAATCCAGCGACATAGCCTTTACGCTAACTGCTGGTTCCCTTAATTGGTTTATTTTTTTTAATTGCCAGAGAGTACTTGCATTCATCAGAGACAGGGAGAAAGCGCTCAGCATGGGCTGTGGTCCCGCTGCCACCCTTTCTCCACCTTCTCAGAATTGGGACACATGCACACACATCCAGTTGTTTTTCAAGCCACCAGGGCTAGGGCTTGAACTATGGCTGCCCTTGTAGATCTGCCTCCCTTAACCATTAGGCTATGGGACCAGCCCTAGACAGTTTTTTTGCTTATTAAAAAATCTGTCAAGGGACTAGCTGATGGCATAATAGTTATGTTGCTGGACTCCCATGTAAGTCAGCTGGGATTCAAGTCCCAAACCCGGTGGCTTAAAACTCACATTGAGCACATGTGCGTGTGTACCCAAAATCATGAGAGGAAAAGGTGTTGCAGTGTGGCCATCTCCCCTTGGGGAGTGATTTCTCACTTTCTGTCTTTCTGTCTCTCCTGCATGCACATGCACCCTATAGCAAAAATCTTTCTCTAGAAAACAAAAACAAAAAAACTCTTGGAATTCAGAAAATGTCTAAATGCTTTGTAGCCATAAGGAAGGTGGCTTTTTAGGGAAAAAAAAAAAAAAAGAGTATTTATTTTTCCCATGAGAAAGAGAGACATTTAGACACTCCTAGGAGGTACCCTATGCCATGATCCACTCCCAGCCTCAGTGTGCCTTCTTCATGGTTGAAAACAGGCATGCCCAACATGCTTAGGGACCTTTCCAATGTGGATCCAGTTGTGTAACCACTGTACCTTCACCTGACCCAGGGAGATGGCATCTTTAAGAAGCAGTCTTAGGAACACTTGATATGTAAATATCTAGAAATCTCGGTCTTTAAAAATCATACCCCTCAGCTACAAATAATTATTAAAGACAGCTCTGTCTGTCCTTTGTTGCTGTTCTTAAATACAGTAAATAGTTAATAGTCGTGCAAGAAATTGTCTATCCATCCATTCAACACATACAAATTTGGAGGAATCAGGAAGGATTGCTTGCTTTCTTTTTTGGGGGAGGGGAGAGGGAGAGATTTTTGCTATATGACCTGTGGGCTGGCAGGAGAGACAGAAAGACACAGACGAAAAGTTACAAATCCTCCCCCCAGGGCGTGTGTGTGTGTGGGGGAAGGCCACCATACTGCAATCCCTTCTCTTCCACTTTCTTCTCGGGATTTTAGGCACACATGAACACATGCCTGGTTTGAGTTTTAAGCCACTGGGTTCGGGACTTGAGCCATAGTTGACTATGTGGCAGTCCAGCGGCATAACTGTTACGCCATCTGCTAATCCTAGGAAGAAAATCCTTCTAGGTAGAACTTAGCTCTTTGTTAAGTGAAGTTATGCTCTCATGCTGTTCTTTTGATATTAAGTACGTTAGATAATTTCAGTAAGTCCTTTTAGAAAGGCAGACTGAATGGACAGTGAATTTTTGTTCTAATATTGTAATAGGAAAGTTAGTGTAATAACATTTAAGAAAATGTTCTTAAGTCATTTCTGCAATTTGAGATGTCAGGGATCTTAGTTTTGAAATTTTGTGGGGGGAAAATTTGTTAAGTTTGGAAATGATTTTAAATCTATCTAAAATTTTTTTTTAGAGTCTTGGAAATTCCCAGAGAGAATATGAAAAGCAGGTGGTCCTGTACAGTATTCGTAATCAGTTACGGTATAGAAATAACTTAGGTAAGTAGAGACATTTTATATCGGGATAGAAGTGACTTGCCAATTCATCATTTTCATAATTTTGTCTTTTGTTTTTTTAATTGAAGGTTTTTGCCATAGGGTGTGTGTGTTCACTGGTGAGGAGAGAGAGAGAAGTAAGAAGGAATATGAGAAATCATCCAGGGAGGATGACCATGCTGCAATCCAGTCTTGGGATTTTGAGCTTGCACGCACATGTATCTGATGTGATTTCTAAGTCGCTGAGTCCAGGACTCAAATCATGGCCAGCCATGTGGGAGTCCAGCACTTTAACCACTTCACTCCCGGCTGGTTCCCATAATTTTATCTTTTTAATACATATTTCATAGTACTGAAATTATTCTATGCATAGACTAAAACTCTAAACTTGTTCATTTCATGTAAAAATTTGTATTAGCAAATAGATTTTTCTTTCAAATTCTGATACATTATCACATTACCTAAAGTGTATTAATTCAGATGTCCTCTTTTTGCCTGTGATGAGAAAATACATTAGAAACGAAAAAGTATATTGGTTCTTAATCATTTTGACTTTAAGTTTTGTCTTTGTCTCCAAATAATAAAACTTCAGTACAAACTCCTGTAATAATTGGAACAAGTTTTAAACAGTTAGTTCCAGGATTTTCTTACATTTTTTTTTTAAATGTTTGATTCTTGTCAGATTCCTTTGGTTTTGTTCTGTTCTGCTAGTCTTTCCCTCCTATGTGTTTTTCTTATAAACTTATTATTTTCAGTTTTCTACATAAATGGTTTCCAGGGAACTCAGGAAAACGTTCTACTTTTTTGTTTTGTTTTGCTTAAGAGAGAGATTTTTGCTATAGGGCACATGCACTCCCCAGAAAAACAGAAAGTGAGAAATCACCCCCTGGGGGGATGGCCACACCTCAGTCCCTTTTCCTCCATTCTCATCTTAAGATTTTGGGCATGCACACACACATGCTCAGTGTGAGTTTTAAGTTGCCGAATCTGGGACTTGAGTTGTAGTTGACTACATGGGAGTCCAGCAACATAACCATTATACCATCTGCTGGCTGAGGCTTTTTACATTAAAAAAAAAAAAAAATTTTTTTAAATTTAAAAAAATCCCAGCAAGTATTGGGTCACTGGAAAAATCATGATGTATTTTTCTATGCGAAAATGGGCCATGACTTTTCCAGTGACCCAGTAATTTAAAAACATACTTGACTTCATTGAAAAGCAACATTCAGTTTCACTGTCTTCTAAAGGGATTTAATGAATCATAGCCTAAGTTTTATACCTTTTTGGGGTCATTGTGGTGGTTCCATGCTTGTTTTCTGATTTGTAAGATTTATTTCTCTACTTACGTGTTGTATTACATATTTTACTTATATACTCTGAAGTCTGTTTCTTATGGTGTAATGATTTGTTCCAAGTTGGAAATTTTATATGTCTTCTTCCAATTTATATCCTGTTCTTTTTAAATTAATATTGGTTCATGAAGTATTTCTTACTGTATTTATGGTTGATATGTAGCTGAAAAAAAAATTAGAATTTCTCTTTCTCCAGTGAAACATGTCAAGAAAGATGAACGCAGATACTATGAGGAGCTGCTGAAGTACAGTCGAGATCATCTCATGCTGTACCCTTACCATTTATCGGATATCATGGTGAAGGGACTGAGGATAACACCATTTTCCTATTATACTGGGATTATGGAGGTGAGTGTAGGTGAATCATTAGGGATGGGGTGGGACTACATGACAGGACACTTTGCCAGATCTGCAGCTCTGGACATTGTTTCTGAGATTACAGCATGAAAAGGACCATTGGTTTCTAGGTAACTGTTTGAGCCACACTATACAAGTAGTTGTCCTCATTGATGTTTTGATGTTTTGATATCAGAACTATATTTGTTTCTATTTTGCATTCTTATTGACCCTTTATGTAGCATTAATTAGTCACTTACGTTAGCACAATCTTTCTAAAGTTTATTACTTTAGTACAATCAAAGTGGAAAATGTGGGTGACAGAACTGAACATTAAACTCAGAGAAATTGAATTATTTAACTGTTTACTATTGGTATAAAGAATAAATGATGACATAGACCTAACATATAATATACATGTCAGAAAAAGTATCACTATTCTTGGCTGTTAATATCTTTCTGTAATTAGGAGCTTTTAGTTGTTAGCCTTTCTCCAAAAGCAGTGTTTGGGCTTGTTCTGAATAGCTTTAATGCTAGCTATCTATTGTTCTTAAGTGAGTGTTCTGTAAAGATGTGTAGTATTTATCTAGTATTTGTTTGCTACTTGATTATGGTTGAGTGTTACTATTTTGGGCTCACTACCCATTTGCAGAGCAGAGAAAAACCTAGAAGTAGGTAGGAACCTGCAGGAATGGTGGGGCTAGTTCCCTTTATGATGTGCCATCCTTTGCTTTGAGGTCCCTTTGCTTAGCTCCGAGAGCCCCTTCTCTGCAGGTGTGTCAGCTCCATGCTTCCCATAGCCCTCTTGGAGGAGATACTAGAGTAAAGCTTGAGGGTTGATAGCCTGTGTAGCATATTGAGGAGCCAGGGTAGCATGATGAAGGTGGAGCTAGTCAGTAAGTACAGTAGTTATTGCTGCTTTTTGGTTATTTTTCTGGTGTCATCTATAAGGTTTAGGAGATAAAAATAGACAATTTTTGTCCTATTTATCAGCTTTCATTTCATTTACATCTATGTACTTGCTGCTCTCTGCTTTCTGTTCTTACACCATTAGGATCTTATCCCCACAGCAAATAGTTGGTTTATTATTGGAGAAGCAGATTATGATTGGAGAGAAGCTGATTATGATTATGATTGGAAAAAGCTGACCACTGAGTCTAACTGCTACTAATAGAGACTCATAGGAGCACAGACCACTAAGGGATTAGACTCTTTGCCGGGAGTGCATGTCTTGGGTGCGTGTTGATGGAGCTGTGACACGTTATGTGGCCTTTCCTCAGAGTAGGCATCTAGGACCAGGTATGAAGTATGGAGAGGCAGACACTCTACGCTCTTTTCTTGCCTAGATTTTGCAGGGCTGAGATTACAGGGCAGCTGTTTGGGACTCAGAGAGCGTGTTGAGAGAAACCCAGACCTGTATGTCTGCTCTTTAATTACTAGGTTGGGATCTTGTGGTAAGTGCACAGTGAGACATGTATGCTCTAGATTGTTAAACTATGACTTCCTTGCTTGCTGAAATGATTATTATTCCTCTGTAATATTATTTATACACATGTTTTTTTTTAATCTAAGTAAATTTTGCATTTCAAATTATAATTTTTTTTCTTTCTGAAAGGACATCATGAACAGTGAGAAAAGTTATGATTCATTGCCCAATTTCACGGCTGCTGACTGTAAGTATTTAATTATATGGAAGTAAGCAGAAAGTGTTTAGGTTCTGTCTCTGCACATGCATGCTGTTTGTCAATATTGTGATGTGTGTTTTTTAACCTGAAATACATGAAAAACAATGGCAAGCAACATTATTAATGGGAATTTTATTGGATGATACAAGTCAGATGTGACTTTGTCTAAATGTTTAAGAGAGGAATATTTGGAGTGGCAGAATCAGAAAAATAGGACTAGTCTACATATTTCTAGAGAATGAAGTTCTTTCTGATGGGTGGGTTGTAAGGAAGAAAATGTGTGCACAGTATTTTTGTAGCGCGAAACATGGGTTTTACTGGCAAATTGCTGGTGTTTTCCTATGCTCATTTTAATGAAGTATGTGTTTGAAATGTGTGATAGTCCTGTTGAATAAGAAGCTTTTGCTGATAAGTACATTTTGACTTCTTGAAATTGGGAGGACTTCTGCTTTTGAAAAATGTTCTTATGTCAGCATTGTTTAAAGGGCCATCTAGCCCAAGGGTTAGTTTTCTTTTAAAAATTTTTTTGAAGAATTCCTTTTAATTTGATATTGATGTTCCATATTGATCAGTAATTAAAAGATGAAGATGAGCTGTGGGTTTTTTCTAAAATCACTTGAGTGTATTGACAGTTCCAGATGTATTAAATGTTTTTAAAGGAAAGACTCTTTTTTTAGGTCTCAGGCTTCTCGGCATAGGAAGAAACCAGTACATTGATCTTATGAATCAGTGTAGATCATCGAAAGTAAGTCATTTCCAATCTTGTATTTTCATCTGGCTTCCTTATCACACAGTTTGATTAGTCTTTCTTTTTCCTTTTAGATTTTTGTCATAGGTTGTGTGTGCTTGCCAGAGAGAGACAGAAAGTGAGAAATCACCCTCCCTACCCCTGGGAATGGCCCTGCTTTCTCTTCCATTTTCCTCTCCAGATTTTACGCACTCATTATATGCACCTGGCATGTTTTTCTTTTCAAGCCATCAAGGTCCAGAACTTGATCCACAGAGTCACTTATGTGGGATCCAGCCTCTTAACCACCATGCCACCTGCTGGCCCTGATTAGTCTTTTTTTAAGTGCCAAAACCTACTTACTGCAGAAATGATACAAAAAGACCTTGACCAACAGATGGCGTAGTGACTACATCACTGAACTCCCACTTGGTTGATCACAATTTGAGTCCTGGACCCAGTGACTTGGAAATCATACCAAGAGACCAGCAGGTGGCGGGATAGTTATGTTGTTGGACCGCATGGTTTGAGTCCTGGACCTGGGGCACTTAAAACTTATGTTGGGCGCGTGTGCGTGCATGCCCAAAACCTGAGGATGAGAATGGAGGAGAGGGGATCGAGGCGTGGCCACACACACCACCCCCACACTTTCCCTGTCTCTTGTCTGTCTCTTTCTTGCTCTGGCGAGTGCATGTACCCTGTAACAAAAGCCTTTTTAAAACAAAGCAAACCAAAAAAAGAACTCATCAATTATTTTTATAGGTTAACTTATTCTTGAATTTAGAAGTATTTAAGGCATTTAAATATTTAAGACTTTTTAAGGTTTATTTTGTCCTGTTAGCCTTTTACTTGCTTATTCTTCACCCAAAGTTCACTTAATGGATGAAACACATTTTGATTATTTTGATTACACTTGTACACACATTTTTCAAATGCATTTTTACCTCTTAGGTTTTGTTTGAGTTTCTGAATTTAAGATCCAGATTTAATGATTGCTGATTTATAATAATTTATTTTGACATAATTTAAGAATGACTTTCTTCCTTTAATATACCTAGAATGCTTAAGATTTTGAAAACATGAGTGTGAAATAAAGTATTTAGCCTGGTAAAAACCATTCTTATCATATGATTAGTAAAAGAAGAAACTGCTGATTTTAGGTTGACACAATTTTTCAAATGCTTGTACCATTGCAGAAGTTTTTCAGGAGGAAAACAGCCCGTGATCTTCTACCAGTAAAGCCGGTGGAGATTGCCATAGAGGCATGGTGGGTGGTGCAGGCTGGATATATCACAGAGGATGACATCAAGGTAGAACTCTTTAAAAGTTAAATCTATCATTTTGATTTTTAATTTTATTTCATAATTTTTAATTATATTTCTATAATTTTTAAAAATATTCCTGAAGAATATTGCATTTAAATTCAAGATTTGGCATGACCTTAGTAGGCTAGATCATTGGTTACTTTCTAAGATCGTCTTCAATGATGAGGTAGTCTAGACTTGGTTCTGACACAGTAATCTGGGTGTTAACTAGGAAGGAGTTTCATATAAGGTGATACATGATGCTCTAGTCGATCAACGACAGTAAGATTTATAGGCTAACACTTTTGAACATCTGCTGTGTGCTAGATGCTAGGCACTATTGCAAATAGATTTTATGTTATCTAACTTAATTCTGTGACAATCTCAGAATTATATATTGTTTGCACCCTCTTTTTAAAGATGAGGGAAGTGAGACTATTTTGAGTCATAGTGGCAGTAGGGACCCAGAATTTCCATCCAGGCAGTTTGCTATGAAACCTATGCTCTTAATCGCTGATCTGAATGGCTGTGCAGAAGTAATAGGTGCTTTGATGAGGTGAGGTTGTCAAGATTGAGGGAAATGTTATTCCCACTGGCCAGACCACATTTGATAGACACTTTGTATGTACTAGAAGGGATATTGATTTAGCAGAAAGGCATGGGGTGATGAGGAACCCCAGAGACCAGGTCATACGTATGCATAGTAGAAGGATGTAGGAGAATACATGCACTTCTTTTAGCCTACATGCAATTTTTCTCCAGGGGACGTACTACCTCCAATGAGTGGAAGGCTTAGAAATTTTTCCTCTGTTTAAGTATTTGCTAATGTAGCTGTGAAATTGTGTCACAGCAAGTGAACCTGTTGTCACTGCTAATGGTCTTGTAGAATTGGAGTAAACTTGTGATTTGAAAGATTTAGAATCAGCAAATCACTCTGATCCAACCCAGAGAGGAGTGGATATTTGCATTTATCAGTGGACACTATTACTAATCAGTTTAAGGGTAGGAATGTGTGATACCTTTCCTCACCCGTCAGAATGGTCATGGCTGATACTCCTATAACAAAAGACAAATTAACAAGAAAACCTGAAGAATTTATTCAAAGTTCTGTGTGGTATGAGAGCCAATGAAGAACCAAAGACCCAGGGAAAATTGCATTTTCATGCTTTAATGTGATGGACAACCATGTGGAAGTATAATTAGGCAGAAAGGGTATGCTCTAACTCATAATTAACAGACTGAGCAGGGAAACCCAGCAAGACCTTTTGTTCAGAATCATCTTGGCCTCCCTGTGCAGTGTATTTTCCTCCCAGATATGGGTTGGAACTTCTCTAGAATGAGGGTGGGTTGGAAGATTTCTTTATAACCAGCTTTAACACAGGAAAGTGGGAGAAGGTTAAAGTAGTATTTCTAGATTTTGGGACATGGAGAATGGAGGAGAAGGGGTTACAGTGTGGCCATTCCCCCTGGGGGGGTGATTTCTCACTTTCTGTCTCTCTCTCTTTTTCTGTCTTTTTGATGAGTGCACATGCCCTATAACAAAAACCTCTAAAATATATATATTTCTAGATATTATGGTTGGCTTTGGGCGACAGGGGCTCTAGTTTACATGATTCCTATGGGGGAACATAAATTCTAGCTTCTGTGGCCTGCCTTAGGAGAGAAAAGGGAACAGGAAAAGGCCAGAAAGATCTTACTTCCAACCCTCTTCCCTTGAGTTTAAAGTATCCAGCAGGCCAAGGCACTATACTTCAGGGTATCATTTTTCAAAGCCCTCAGAACCAGCTGCTGTTGGTACTTATAGTGATTTTGTTTTCAGAGTTCTGTTGGTAGCATATTGTGGTATCTTAAATGATGTATGGTTATGTGCATAGGTTTTCTTTCTTTTTTGATTACTAGAGTGAAGAATGAAAAAAATGTAATTCATTGAATTAATGACATGATCATTGGTTTCAACGTGAATAGATTGCAGGAAATTTATGAGTTAGTTAATTTGGACAGAACTTAATCGAAATGTTTTGCTTTTTTTAGATATGCACTTTGACAGAGAAATGCACTATTGATAAGATCATCGATTCAGGACCTCAGCTTTCCGGATCACTAGATTACAATGTAGTACATAGTAAGTGGTTAGTAGAAATGGTCTTTTGTCAACATAAAAGCTTGTTTTGAACCTACAATAATAATAGCAGTTACTTATCAATTAAGTTCAAATATTAGTTTCATTTGGTAAGTCATGGTGTTGTTTGAAATGTGACCTTGGTCTGTTGTTTTCCAGTATGGCTATAATTACACTACACATCTATACTGGTCTGTTGTTTTCCAGTATGGCTATAATTAGTCATATACACTACACATCTATACAAATGGATGGTAAAAAAAATATTGTGGTTTCGAGCCTTTGTAGGAAACCAGGATTTAAAAAGTTTAAAGTGGGCCACCTGGTGGCATGGTGGTTAGCATGCATGTGTGCATGCATGACCAAATCCCAAAAGCAGAAATGGAGAAGGGATTTTGTTGTGGCCATCTTTCCTTGGAGGTGCTTTCTCAGTTTTTCTCTGTGTCTCTGTCTCTGGAGGGCACACGTACCTTGTAGCAAGAAAACATTTTTTAAAAAATATAATTCTTTTATTTATTTTTTCTTCATATAGCATACAGTTGTAAAACTCTTCATAGAAAACCAGGAATCGCTTGTGGTTTTTTTCTTTCTTTCTTCTTTTATTTTTAAAATTTTATTACTGTTGTGTAGAGTTCCATTTAAAGCAAGGTATTTTTGCTTCTCTAGGTTTATATAACAAAGGATTTATTTATCTGGATGTACCAATATCCGATGACAGTTGTATAGCAGGTAAGTTGGTACTAACATTTTTCAGTGTTTTTTGAATGGTTAATAAGTGCTGAATACTGCATATTACCCTTATAAGTTAGACACTAGTCACTCTAGATTTTTCAAAGAAAAACATTTCTTCTTCATAACATTGGAACACATTGCAATGGTTTTACTTACTTAAATTCTTTAGTTTCTTTTCTTTTTTTTTTTTTGGTATGAGTACTATATAAAATAGTAGAAGTCTAAGGTAAATGTCTCATAATTCCAAAGCAAATCAGTATTTTAATATTCATGTCACCTTTTAGTCCTTGTTCTACATATGGGAGTTTTTCAATATATTCAGTAATGTTATAAATGATATGTTCTACATTGTTGCTTAACATACTTATGACTTTTTTTTTAAATGGTCTTTTTGTCTTTATTTCATTTTCCCTTCCTCCTTCACTCACTTCCCCAAGCTAAAACAATATTAAGAATCTTCTAAACGTTATGGATGCATCAGTTTGTAAACCATTCGCTGTTGTTGGTTATTTAGGTTATTTACAGTTATTTTATTTATTTTTTTGCTATTGCAATGCTGACAAGGTTAATACCTTTGAATGTAGAGTGGTGCTGTTTTCTGTAGGTGAGCTTTCTTACCAATTTGTAGAAGCACTTATTATGGATATTCAGGTTATGTGTTACAAGTGTGTTTTGTAGCATATATCTTTTAGCTCTTGTTTTTGTTTCTGATATCTTTGCCATACTAAGATATATTTTTGTGCACCTTAAACTGAATACAAAATACCAAAGAAATCAAATACAAATGCCAAAAATTCAAGAAAATGACCTTATCATAACAGATTAGTGATAACTGTGCTTGTTACAGAAATACTCCCTCATATCAGTGTTGAAGTTTGATAGATAGTCCTGTTCTAGTGTGTTCTGAACATTGCAGTAGATGTGTTTTTGATTCTTTAATGTATCTTGAGCCATGTACGTGCATAAATTCTGTCTTAAGCTTAGGCAGCTAAAAAAGTAAATACTAATGCAAGGTGGTGTAATTGGTACTATAACAAATAAAAATTTGAAAGGTTTTGACAAGGAAATAGTTTCTGAAAGACAGATGTTGTAATGATTTCCTGTCACAGTTGGAAAATGTTGGAATGTTATTCCCTCCTCTCATCTGCTAAATTGGTGTAGACTCATTTGCAATCCACCTAAAACATTGGTCCTTGACCAGCTTGTCACAGTCCATTTTGAGTGATAGTTTGAACACTGACTCACATTAGCACTAAGTTCATTTCAAAAAGCTGCCAGAGAAGGGCCCAGTGGACGTCTGCTCCATGACTCAGGTGTGTCCTACCACACTTTGTTTAATACCTGGTGATTTGTGGGGTACAGGCAGACCTCTGGAATCGGAATGGGTAAATTCTCCTTATTTGTCACCATGTTACCTCTCTGACTGCCCTCCTAGTTGGAATAAAGCAATGAAAAGAAAGTAGTTTGACAACACAGAAGCAATCAAATTTAGTACAAAGTGTACCTGAAGGTGATTTTCAGAGAGAATTTTTCAGATATGTTTTGACAAAAGACAAGCACCGCTATGGGTTGTGGAGCAAATATATAAGGAAGAGAGGAACAATTTGAAGGGAATAATCACTTAAGGCTCTACTGTTAAATAAAATATCTCCATCATTCATCATATTTGCTGATTGCATATTTATATATTTCTAGATTCTATTATACTTGAATAGAATGCTTCTATATAATAGTCTACAACTTCATGAAAATTTTTGTCATAAATTTCAAATCCATAGTCTATTTGGAACTTATTTTTGTAATTGATGTGAAATAAAGATCCAACTTGGTTTTCTTTTGCTTAGATACCAATAGCGTATCGATAAATGATAGCACTGTTTTCTTAGTAAGTCATTCTCTGGGAGCAGTAAGCAGTCAGTGATTCCACAGATGTTGAGTAACTTAGTATTAGTTATGGCTGTTTTCCTTGCCTCCTTTTTTATTTTTCTAAGAGAGATTTTTGCTATTAGGCACATACATGTGCTAGAGACAGAGAAAAAAAGAGACAGAAAGCGAGAAATTACTTCCCTAGTGGGGATGGCCACACCACAGTCCCTTCTCCTCCATTCTCCTCTCAGGATTTTTGGCATGCGCGCACATGTGCCTGGTATGAGTTTGAAGCTGCTGGGTTTAGGACTTTAACTGTGGTGGACCATGTGGGAGTCCTGCGATATAACCTGTCAGTTATTCTACCTGTCAGTCCCTCCTTGGCTTCTTCTTAAGAATAACTTTCTTAGCTATCTGAGACATTTTTTATTGATATCATTGTCCCTTGGAATCTGTGCAGGTTTGATTCCAGGAGTCCCTGCTATTACCATAATCCGTAGCTGCTCAAAGCCTTAACAGTATTTATTAAGATTTTTTTTTTTGGGGGGGAGAGGTTTTTGCTATAGGGTGTGTGTGCTCACCAGAAAGACAGAAACAGAGAGACAGAAAGCGAGAAATAACCCCCAAGGGGGAGGGCCATGCGGCAATCCCTTCTCCTCCATTCTCCTTTCGTGATCTTGGGCA
Organism: Tupaia belangeri chinensis; assembly: GCF_000334495.1. Lineage (NCBI taxonomy): Eukaryota > Metazoa > Chordata > Mammalia > Scandentia > Tupaiidae > Tupaia > Tupaia belangeri. The sequence continues at coordinate 3,207,378 of NW_006160057.1, forward strand.
CGCACCCACACATGCCTGGCGTAATTTAAGCCACTGGATCCGGGACTGGAACCATGGTCGACTACATGGGAGTTCAGTGACATAGCCATTATGCCATCTGCTGGTCCCTATTAAGATGTTTTGAGAAGATAGCAAATATGACACAAAATTCTAAGTCTACAAAAGGGTATAAAAGCATCTGCTTCCCACTCCTGTGCCTGACTACCTGATTTCTCTCTCCGAGCCTCTGTTAAGTTTTTGTGTGTCCTAGAAATAGATCTGTGTACATAGGGATGTGTGTGTATGTGTCCCTTTTTTTGTATAGTTTTACTTTTACCCGGATGTACTGTAGTTCATACCTTTTTAACTTACTGTATATTAGGGAATATTAGTGTAGAAAAATAATTAATGGTGTCAAATACAGGATTTCTAAAGTATTTCTAAATAGAAACTGCTGATTCATAAAAGTATCTAGATGACTGGAAATATAGGTAGCACTAAATTAGCAAATAACATAAATAACCCACAGTGAAATGTACATTATGGTCTTTTGTGCTGTCCTAATTTTGACCACTTGAATTTTGTCTTATTTTTCTCCATTAGGAATAATTTATTTTTTTGTAAGTAGATGATAGGGTCAGAGGACACAGAAGTTCCCCAGTGCTGTTCTGGTTTAGGCAGTAGGCACTACTCTTTCCGAGGATATTTTTGAGGGAAGTTTACACAAACACAGGAAGGTGGCAGAGGAAAGCATAATGCTTCTTTATTGTCAGGGCAGAACTCTAGTGAATTGGATCAGGACATTTGGACCAATTAGACAGAAATGGTATGAAAAAATGTTCATATAGAGTTAAAGAAGGTCTTGATCCTCTAGCCATGGAGGTGGATACAGAATAGGACCCCACAGAGAAATTGCATCAGCAACTGCTAGTAAACTTGGCATTCATACAGAAAAAATTCCCCCTTCTCATGTGCGAGTTGGGGTGATGGCGAGAAATACAGCCAGTAATTTCCATTCTCTTGGTTTTTGTGTAGCGTAGCAGTTCTTTCTTTCAGGTCTTTTTCTTCCTGTTTTGCCCAGTCATCCCTGCTGCCTATGATGCATGAAAGCCACGTGCATCAGAAGCCCTTAACAGCCGGACTCTTTCTGATCAACCACCGTTCCCTTGCCTTTCCACCATGTCCATGTCCTTCGGCGCCTCTGCCTCAGTAACTGACTTCGCAGTCCACCTTCAGAGTCCTCTCTGTAGATGCCGTTGTACATTCCCTTCACTTTGGGGGGTTAGAGAACATGATAGTGGAGTGGGTAAAATCAGTCAAAAGCTGTATTCAGTCCTTAGGTTAGAGGTTTCTCATTTTAATTAGTTCAATTATATTTTCTCATTTTATCAAATCTAACCACTGAGAGAGTCTGTTTTGTTTATTTTAGTTCCTCCTCTTGAAGGTTTTGTAATGAATCGAGTACAAGGTGATTATTTTGAAACTCTGCTCTATAAGATATTTGTTTCTATAGATGAGCACACTAATGTTGCAGAGGTAAGTGTCGCAACATCTTATGAAAAAAAACAATCTCCAGATTATAAAATAAGTTTTTGTAAAGTAAGTAAAATTATTTAATGATTTTGTTAAAATGTTTTTAAAAACCTGGGACCAGCAATTAGCGCAATGGCTATGTCGCTGGACTCCCATGTAGTCGACCGTAGTTCGTGTCCTGGACCCTGTGGCTTAAAACTCAGTCCGGGCGCGTGTGCATGCGTGTGTGCCCAAGATCCCGAGAGGAGAATGGAGGAGAAGGGATTGCGGCGTGGCCATCCCTCGGGGGCTGATTTCTTGCTTTCTGTCTCTCTGTCTCTGTCTGTCTGTCTGGCTAGTGCACGCACCCTATAGCAAAAACCTCTCAAAAAAAAAAAAATCTGTACATGGAGAGGTCATAGACCTTTAGATAGACATTTAAGCGAATGCTTACTGTCATTATTTTAAAATTAATTCTTGCATATATATGTTAAAACTTTTAAAAATAATTCTGTAATTTGACTTTAATTTTAATGGCAGTAACTCCTTACATGACTCTTAAGGCTTGTAGACTGTTTTGATCTGTGTAGGAATATTTTTATTTCAGATGAGCCAAAATTTAAGAGTAAGGAATCTTAAATTATTAGGTCATTGGCAAAGTCATGAAGTATTTTTCTTTTTCTTTTTTTTGGAGAGATTTTTGGTAGAGGGCACATGTGCTCACCAGAAAGAGAGACAGAAAGCGAGAAATCACCCCTTGAGGGGATGGCCATGCTGCAATCCCCTCTCCTCCTTTCTATTGAGATCTTGGTCATGCACGCATATGCGCCCGGCGTGAGTTTGAACCACCGGATCCGGGACTCGAACCACAGTGGACTATATAGGAGTCGAGTGACATAGCCATTATGCCATCTGCTGGTCCCATGATGTATTTTTCTATGTTATTCTATGCAAAAATGTATCATGAATTTCCCAACAGCTCAATATTGTGATCTCTACCTGGATTGGTAGTAGTCTAAACATCTTAGAGATAAACTGAAAAAAGAAAGTCCTGAATTAAAAATTTACTTAGTCTTCTAATTACTTATAACTTGAGATTTTGCTGATCATTACATTTATCTGATACAATTACATAGTGTGCTAATAGTTCTGAAAATATAAAAATAATTAAAAATTTTTATTTTCCAGCTTGCAAATGTTCTCGAGATAGATTTATCTCTGGTGAAGGTATGTTCTTGTACTCATTTTATTTTCACTTGTAATGTGAATGCTGAATGGATTTTATTAGTTTTTTGGTTTGTTTTAGTTTTTTAACTTGCCAGAGGATGTGTATGCTTGCCAAAGAGAGAGATTGAGAGGGAGAGCAAGAAAGCATCTCCCATGGAAGATGGTCACATCCCAGTCCCTTAACCTCCGTCTCTCACTCTTTTTGGGATTTTGGGCACTCATGCCTGTGTACCCAGTGTGTTTCTCAAGCTCTGGGTCTAGTACTTGAACCACACAATTGACTATGTGGAATCTAGCCACCTTACTACCATGCTACCAGCTGGCTCTGATTTTACTAGTTTTTTGCTTTGATAAGCTGTGGAGAAACAGCATAGTGATGAGTGCTTGCAAAGACAGAAGAGGGCAAGGTAAGGAGCCCTGAATCAGTTTCCACCATGCGGAATGAAAGCGAGCACTCCTCCTCCTCTCTATAACAGGAAGCAGCCTGGTCAGTGTCTTCTAATGTGGTCAGTTAAAGCAACAACAACTGCTTCACTGGAGATCTAGGGAGGGCAAGGCCAGTGAGTTGAAAGTATTCTTTCCCATATACGTATGAAGGCCTCAAGGGAAGAAAAGGCCTACTGAAAGGTGCTTGTTCTAGTTACAGATAGAAGTGTTTGAAAACTACTGAAGTATAGCCCATTGCAGTATTTTTTTTTCTCTACAAATATTCTGATGTCTATTTCACATGCTATTTTTCTTCATATTCCTTTTAGAATGCTGTTTCAATGTATTGCCGATTGGGCTTTGCCCATAAGAAGGGACAAGTAATAAATTTGGATCAACTTCATTCATCCTGGAAGAATGTTCCATCTGTAAACAGATTAAAGTAACTCAGTTATTCAGTATGGGGTATTAAGAGTTTCTTTTTGAACAAAACATTTAATTTCACATACAAAATTTTTTATCGATCTGTCAGGTGAATTAAGCCCTAGGTATGCGTGATTTTTAATCTTGTGTGTGGTAGATCCTTTTTAGAATCTGATGAAAACTAAGAAGCCTATCCCAGAAAAAAGCACATATAATATTTTACATAGAATTTTGAAGAGTTCTTAAGTTCCTTTAGACTTTTTCATGGGACTTAGTTAAGAACCCTTGTGGTGTGATATGTGGACAGAGCATTTTTAGACTGTGTCTCAGTTTTGGCCTTGAATATAAGACTTGGTTTAGAAAAATTATTCATAGTTTGAATACTGACTCCAATAGATACTTTCATGTAAGACCATTTATATGATTTTAAAAAGTAAATTAATGTATTCTTCTTTGAAAGGAGTACTTTAGATCCACAGAAGATGCTCCTATCGTGGGATGGTGGGGAAAGCAGGAGTCCCGTACAGGAAGCTTCATCAGCTACTGACACCGACACAAATAGTCAGGAAGACCCAGGTTAGCAGTAACTTGCTTTACTACCCTTGATCTTAGCCAAAAGGCAGAGAAACATTTTAATTTAATCTTTCTGTAGGCATAGTGTGTTTTAAAGATACACTCTTAGCGATTATAGTTCTGCCTTAGGTTTGAGTCATTGGATACACAGTCTTTGAGTACTTACCCATATTTTGGGCACTGTGGTAAATCTTAAGAGGGTATAAACAATATGATACCTTTCCTCAAAGAGTTAAGTCTAGGGAGAGAGAAGGAAGTGTAATCCCCAAAACTACAGCCAATGTGAGCACTAGTTATGGTGGTTGTGAGATGCAAAGAGCTAGAGGTCTTTTACAGTCTAGAGAGGTTTGGGAAGCCTTCACTTTGGCCTAAAAATGAGTACGAGCTGGTCAGCTGACTGGTGAAGAAAAGCCACTTCAGCCTAAGAGAGTAACGTGAGCTCAGCCTAAAGGGAGGCAGGACACGGGGTGTGAGGTGTCTGTTCGTGGTTTTATGTTGGGATAGGCGCACACAGAAGCAGCTTTCTCCCACTTACACCAACTGCTTGAGCCAGGTGACTTATCTGAAGAGATTAGCAAATTAGTCTTATCAATCTGATAGTTATGGAGTCTTTATTACTGGTTTTCAAGAAATTTATTACCAGAGTGCCTTTTAAAACTTTAAAATTTTCCCATGTGTTGAAATAGGTATGACTGGGACCTTTTATGACAGTAATGTTGTATATAATTAGTACTTTCTGGTTGTCAAATAAAACTGAATTTAAATACTTTTTCTTTCCAAATGATAAGCAAGGAGTAATTTCCATTTACTTGATTTCACACTGTGACTTTTATTTTACTTTTTAGCTGACACAGCCAGTATAAGCAGTTTGAGTCTGTCTACAGGATATACGAAGCGTATTGCATTCTTATTTGACTCTACTCTTACTGCTTTTTTAATGATGGGAAATCTTTCACCAGTAAGTCAACTTCTCGTTTAAATGTGAAGATGTGTAAAGTCAGGATTAGATGTAAACTAAGTCAATGCCTTTTTATCTTTGTCAGAGTTCTAGATTTATCTCTGAAAACACAACTGATTCTGCCTTATATTCCCTAGAGTAATGTAATAACTTTTAAATTAGAATTTCTGTTGTAATTGAAAGAATCAGCCCCTCGCCTCACCCACCCTTGAGTGTAAATATATTTGAAAACATAGTAATTATACTTAGTGTAAAGAGGGAACACTATAACTTTTTTATTTATTTATTTTTTTGCAGAACCTGAAAAGTCACGCAGTCACAATGTTTGAAGTAGGCAAACTCTCAGATGAGTCTCTGGACAGCTTTCTTGTAGAGCTCGAAAAGGTAAGTCTGGCTTGCGTGTTTGGGGACGTCAGGGCATTTGGAACCTTTTCTTGCTTCACAAAACATCAGTAATACTGTCCGATTGGTTGTGGATTTTCACTGTATCCTTTGTTTTTCCCACCTCACTCCCTACCCTAATACTGTGGACTCCCATGTAGCCGACCGTGGTTTGAGTCCTGGACCCGGTGGCTTAAATTCATGCCGGGCGTGTGTGCATGTATGTCCAAGATCCCAAGAGGAGAATGGAGGAGAGGGATTGCAGTGTGGCCATCCCCCTGGGGGTGATTTCTCACTTTCTATCTCTCTGTCTCTCTCTGTCGCTCTGGTGAGCGCATGTGCCCTATAGCAAAACCTCTCCAAAAAAAAAAAATTATTTAAAAATTAAAAAAAGATCACCTGTTAAGCAATTTTCTTTGAAGTTTTTATTCCAGTTATCCTCAGTCTGAAGCCCTTTCCTTCGGTATCGTATTTATGTCCACTCTCACTATCCCTTTTAGCATCTTGAAGACTTCAGCCATATTTGCTCTTAGCCACCTTTTCTTCCTCGTGAGTACAGTCCTAGTTTTCCTGAGCTTGAAATCTTGATTGGCCCTTATTGGTGTTTTTCACTTCCTGGATATTTTGCTCTGACCTCTTCTTTTCTTTGTATGCAAACAGCTGTGTGCCTGATGTGTTTCTTGACTAATAATTTTAGTGCCTTCTGTGCTTTAGTGATGAGCTGTGTATATTAAACATGTTCAGAGAATTTGTGATGATTCTGTAATTCCTTTGTATCTTAAAAAAAGATCTTACCATTTTTTTCACTGCTGCTTCTCTGTAGGATATCTTTCATGAGTGCAGAAATATATATGAGATAGTCATTGTTATTAGTCTCTTTTACCTTAAACTTCCATTATTCCTTCAATACTTTTTAAAATCACCTTCTTAACCCCGTTTCTTATTATATATCATCCTCGCCAATACATTTTTAAATATGTTTCTACATATCTAAGTTCTTGATTTTTATCTTCCTCACTTCAGCTTGGCTTTTAATAAGTGTAGGAGATTGCAAGATCATGTCTGTTTTTTTAGTCATTTATTCATCTATATTCTGTTTTATCATACAGTTATCCTTAGGAAAGCCTTTCAGTCTGAAATTTTAAAAATGATTTCTAAACTATTTTTTAGGTAGCCTTATCTTGATTAAGCTTAATTGGTTTATCTTGTTAATTGAAAACACATCTAATGAGTTGTTTCCTCCCTTGTAGGCCTGTCCTTCCATCTTCTGTGTTTCTGGGATCTGTGTGTTCTGACTTGTCACACACTAACTGCCTGAGTGTCAACAGAGGGTGCACTAAACTGAGGACAGCTAAGGCAGGGCTTTTTCTGCTTTGTCCATTTTTCTACCGTTATCTCCAAGAGAGGTCTCTGTGTAGGAGGCATTCCCAAGATCTTGTTGAATGATAGTCAGTTATGTGGTTAGCAGTGGTGAATAGCTGTGTTGAGTCACAAACTCCCATTGTCCCTTCTAACCGAAGATACATTGTGAACAAGGTCATGAGGATTAGGGGTCCAGTTGGAGATCATGGATTGGAGTACTTTTCCTGGATGAAGCAGAATATGGGATTTTGAGTTTTTAAAGCACCCAATAGGAATCATACATAGGACATATGACTTACATAATGATGTAGTTTAGCGTTATTTATTTGTTAAGATCATTAGTTTTACTTGTTGGAGTAATTTCTCCAACAAGGTGTATAGATGTAGTAAAGTTGGAAATTTTACCAAGATTGTGGTTAATATTTATTTCAGTGTTGCCTGAGCAAATGTTTTGAATTACGTCTTTTTAATAATGTCTTAACATCTCTATTATCATTTATTTTAGTGAATGGCATGAAAGTGGCATTTGTTGCAAAATCTATTTTCTCTTGGTTTAGGTTCAGAGCACTGGTGAAGGAGAAGCACAAAGATATTTTGATCATGCACTTACTCTGAGAAATACAATCCTGTTTCTGCGTCATAATAAAGATCTAGTTGCACAAACTGCACAACCAGACCAACCTAATTATGGTATGATAAATGTGTTTAATTGTAAAGACGTGATTGCATGACACTTCTGTGAAATTAGACAGAACATGCTCACTTATTTAATCATCACTTCTGTAATGCATTTTGTGTAGGTCGCATATTGAATTTGTTTAGAGGTTTATTTTGTGAATGTGTCTGTCACCTGTGTTTCTTTCCCCGTTTTGGATTTTCTTCTACCATGCGTCATAACATTTATAATATTTAAGTCTGTTTAGTACCTACAAGAAAAGTTGACTCTATTTAATTAGTTGGGTGGAATATAAAATAGGCATCAGTTCTGAGGGGGGCCAAATGCCAAAACTGATTTAATACAGGAAGCATAAAAGTTCAAGAATGCAAGAGTCCATCATATAAAAGTAATAATCAGGTATCTTCTATTCACATGTTACTGTAAAGTATTCTACTTTAACAAATAAAAATAATTGGGACCAGCAGTTAGTGTAATGGCTATGTCTCTGGACTCCCATGTAGTTGACTGCGGTTCAAATCCTGGACCCGGTGGCTTAAACTCATGCTGAGCGCGTGCATGAGCATGCCCAAGATCTCGAGGAGAATGGAGAATGGAGAAGGGATTGTGGCGTGGCCATCTCCCTTTGGGGATGATTTCTTGCTTTCTGTCTCTCTGTCTTTCGCGAGCATACATGCCCTATGGCAAAAACCTCTCCCCCCAAAAAAATTTTTTTTGAAAAAAAATTTAAAAATTGAGACAGAAAATCTCTTCTTAATAATAATAATAAAAAGAAGGCAGATAATGTCGTCTTAAAGAGTAACAGAAAGAAGTGGTATGAGATTTAATACAGTGGAGAGCTCTGGTGTGGCCATTATACTAGTAGTCACTCAGTTTTGTGATAGAGGGGGGTTGCAAAACTAGTTGAACTGTTGAGGAATTTCCTACTGAGGTTTCAAGATGTGGAATGACACATAAGAATGTGTCTTTTAAAAAGGATGATTTTGAGGACCATCAGGTAGCATGGTGGTTAAGGTACTGGACTCCCACATGGCTGGCGACAGTTCAAGTCTCAGACCTGGCAGCTTACTTTCTCACCTTTTCTTTGTTTCTGTCTGTCACTACTCAGATTTTAAAAACAACAACTAATAAATGGAATTTAACAAATAAATAGTCTCTTCCCCCCAAAAAATGATGATTGCGATGCTCAACTAGATCTAGGCACTGCTGGAAGAGCATTTGGCTAAAGTCACAAGAGTTGTGTCCTCAGTACAACTGTTGACACTTCATTAAAGTCATTTTTTTATTTGGCTAAAGTTTTTATTTTCTTGGTCAAAAACCATCAGTTTCTCATGTCATTTTTTTAATTTCATTTCTTTCACCAGCATCTGGCTTTTCTTTCAGCTCAAGTTTTAAAAATTCAGGAAGCAGTCAACTCTCACTTCATGAGTTGATGGTAGGTGAGAACAAATATGCAGAGTAGTTTAACGGAGTGCAGCCAGACTCTGGAGACTGCCTTTTTATAGCCTTAGCATGCCTTAGCAGATGGCTACAAATGGCCATATTTGGGACTGTTTTGAGATCACCCATAAATTTTTAAAACTCGTACTATTAAATCACAAAATGCCAAGAGTCTGAACCACTTATTGATGATGAGTTTTGATGGGTAAACATTATTTGCTGCCTAATATTAAATCATGTGATCAAGCAGTGAGTGACATAGTCTTGAAGATGTCTTTAGATATAAAACTCCTGGAATGTTGGGGACTTTTTAATGATTTATGGAGATAATGGGTCAAAATAGCTGAAATAGTCTGTTGTAGCTGTCTTGAAATACATAGTCCCTTCCTGCCCGTTAATAATCCGAGAGTATCAGAGGCCAGCAAAGTGTAATTCACTTTATAGGTATAGGAATTGAAGCTTTACTTGTCTAAATCTCCTGCCCATTTAGTCATCAAGGCCTGTGTGATTAGTATATGGATGTGCCAGAGTGGAAGACTTGAATCCAGGCCTCTCTATTTTTTTTCTATTGCTTTGTTCCTTTCATATCTTCTCTTAAACACTAAGCTTTTTAGTCATTTCACTCATACAATCTCTTGCTTAGTAGTATGGACTAAACTTTGTCTTCACCATAATCTGTGAACCACCAAGTAAATTTAATGGCTAACCTAAACTTAATCTCTTTGAAAATAATCAAGTATAACCCTAATGTTTAAAGTAGGTTTCACAGTTGTCTGTTCTGGCTCCAGTTGGAGTATTCATGACACCAGTTTGAGCTCTAATTACATAGAATAATTGCTGGGCTCCGAAGTTAAATTGTGATGAACTCCTCCCTATAAAACCAAGCTGGCAATTAGTTATGAAGTTCCATTTTTTCAGTCAGCCTTTCTTAGTTGGGACTCTTCATCTGAACTGTGGAAGGCAGGAGTTACTGGAGTGACTATTTCTCAGTTTTCTTATGAGAGTGCATCACTAGGATCATTCTCATGCATGAGAAAGGTCCTTCATTTCATATGGGACTACCCTGGGGCATGAAGTCTTCATGCCCATCCTATTGAGAAACTGGCTTTCTGTAGGGGCTGGGCTTGATAATTGAATCTTACTCTCTTTTTAGAAAATAAATTCTGGGGACCAGCAGTTAGCGTAATGGCTATGTCACTGAACTCCCATGTAACCGACTGCAGTTCGAGTCCTGGACCCGGTGGCTTAAACTCATGCCGGGTGTGTGTGCGTGCGTGCCCAAGATCCCAAGAGGAGAATGGAGGAGAAGGGATTGCAGTGTGGCCCTCCCCCTGGGGGATGATTTCTCACTTTTGTCCCTCTGTCTTTCTGGCGAGCGCACGTGCCCTTATAGCAAAAAGAAAGAAAGAAAGAAAAATTCTGAAAAGAAATTTTGTAGTATTGGTGTCATGAGCATCTTGTTTTGAGTAGAAGGATTTTTTTTTTATGTCACTAGTAATTTATAGTTTGAGTATATTGTGTAATACTTGATAGTCACTGTAAAGCAAAAAGCCCACGACATCTCCATAGAAGCAAACTCTGATGATGTGAAAAGGATTAGTTTCTTAGTAATCTCTTGGTTTTAAGTAGCATGAGGCACTGCTTAAAAACTCAAAACAATGCGTGGTCTAATTTTTTCCCATTTTATAACTAGTTTTTTCGGTACCTTGTATTTAAAAAGACATCTTTCCACTATGATCAGTGCAAGTCAGATTAAAAAAAAACCCTGCTGCTTGGGGCAGGCAGGTGGCATGGTGACTAAGGGGCTAGACTCTTATGTGGCTGATCGCAGTTCGAGTCTCAAGCCTGGCAGCCTGCTTTCTCACTCTCCCTTTTTTTCTCTCCCTCTCTGTCTCTCTTCAGTCAAATTAAAACATAATAATAGTAATAAATAAAATAATTCTTAAAAAAACCCCAAAAAGACAAAATAACACTGCTGTTTGTAATTTGGCAGGCTAGCACTGTGGAAATGTTTCAAAATTAACCCATAATTTTAGACAGCAGTCGTGTTGTAAAAATTAGAGAACATTTCTAACCACCATAAACACTTTATATTTCCTTCCCTATTCTAGTATATTTTAAATATTCTCTCCACAGTGTTGAATTTTCTTGAAGGGCAGTAAATCCCCTTACCCTTTTGTGTTTTGGAGAAAAGACTTGTACATGGACCCATTCTTCCCCAGTCTGACTTAGATTCACAGGTGTTCTTTTTTTTTTTTTTTTGCCTCGTAAAGGATCAGCTGGATTGCCTGTCTCAACTGATCAATCAGAACAACAACTTGTTAACCAAACTTTGGTTAAGCTTCTTCCTTCCTCCAGGCCCTGAATTTTGACCTACCTTCAGCTCCAGCCAGCAGGCAGCCCCTCCTTAAGGGTCCCTCTCAGATACTAAACTGACCTCAGGGTGAAACTCTCTGAGACCCACTATCCAGTACTTCACCCTTTCCTCCCATTCTGCATACCTGCTTTTCTACGTGGTTAACTTCTCTCTATAAAAGAGAAGCCTGTTTGCCTAACTCCTAGGATGTCTGTGACGTTACGATGCTACTGCACAGTCTCTCCCCGTTACAGTAGTCCCCACTCCCTAGTTTTCGTGGAAGAAGTCTTTCCTTACTAAGTCCAGATATTTTGCTGGACAGTGTTTTTTGATTCATGGCTGTTGTATATTTCTTTTTTTTTCTATTTCTTTTATATATTCAATCACATTACTTAGCTTACAAAATGACTATTCCAGCATGTGTACATTTCTCACCAGTCTAGTTCACCATTCTAGAAAATTATCTTCAATAGGTAATAATCTATTTCTTTGTCCCAGAAATGCCTTAGCCCTCTATTTTTCTCCCTAATGTCCTTCCTCAGATTCTACTCCTTCACCATTGTATAATTTCTCACTGTACATACATACATTTATTTATTTATTTGCCAGTGGGTACTTGTGCTTGATGGAGAGAGAGAGAGAGAGAGAGAGAAAACGCACCCCCCCATGGGGCATAGTCAAACTGCAACAATCCCTTCCCTATTTCTCCTGTTGGGACTTTGGGTATGCACCTGGTATGCTTTTTAAGTTGCTGAGGTCTGGGGTTGGTCTGGGACTTGGACCATGCCATCAGCCAAGTGAGATCTAACTACCTGAACCACCATGCCATGGACTGGCTTGACTTCTCTTGTTTTTTTTTTTTTTTTTTTTTTTAGATTTTTTTCCCCTCGGCGCCGGGGCCCCCC
>NW_006160057.1:3219677-3245814 GCF_000334495.1 Tupaia belangeri chinensis
GGGATCTTGGGCACGCACGCGCACGTGTCCGGCGTGAGTTTTAAGCCACGGGGTCCGGGACACGAACCGCGGTCGACTACGTGGGAGTCCAGCGACATAGCCATTACGCTAACCGCTGGTTCCCGACTTCTCTTGTTTTTATAGAATGTATTTTCACCCTTCTCTTTCTTTCCTAAGCTACCTGTAGCTTCTCTTATTTGACTTCAGGCTGCGTGCTCTGAGCCAGACAGACATATTACTGGCTAGGACACAGCCAGCCAGACATGTCACTTGGTAGAGCTACTTCTGCTGAGGCTCAGCTCTCCTGCCTCTACCTGTTGTTCAGGTGTGGACTAGGTGCTCTTCCTGGCATCAGTGAGAATGTATGGAAAACTTGCAAGATAGGCATGGTGTAATTACTTTTAACCCAGAATTGGGGAATTAGTTGGATATCATGGCCTTCCCCCTCCCCTGCTGAATTCTTCAGTGTGTATTTCTTAGTTAGACCATTAATAGGACCATTTTCTTGCAGCAACTTCAGAAGATTTGGTATGGGTACCTTCATCGACAATTCATATTCCAGTTTCTCATGTCAACACAGTAGTGTCCTTAATAGCATTTTTGCCCTCTCAGTTGTAGTTTCTTTTTCATCCAAGCATTGGATTTAGTTGTCTCTTTTATCTCCTTTATTCTGGAATAAATAAATTTATATTCTCTCTCTCTCTTTTTTTTTTTTTTTGTCTTATGACATTCCTATTTTTAAAGATTGCAGTCTTCTTTTCTCCTTTCGTTGGTTTTATAAGAAAGGTTCTCATCTTTGGTGTGTGTGACGTCTCTTCATGATCAGATTCAGGTATACTTTCTATCTATACTAGTACATAAACGGTGGCTGTATGTTTCTAAAGAATCATGTTATTTCCATTGCCCTTTGTTGGTGGTGTTAATTTTGATGACCCAGTTTTGGCATTGTCTTATTTTTCAACTGCATAGCCAACTTCTCCCACCACCAATAAGCAGTCTGTGAGAGGACCCTTTATCGCCCTGCAAATATCCTGTTCTTTGTCAGTGTTTTTCCCTAGATTTCATATCCTTGGATGGTTCTTGCAGGTTGGTAAGATTTGCCCAACTCTAGCACTTCTGTGTTTAACATTCACTTAGGACTAGACATTTTCTTATATTTCAGTGTGGATTTCTAAATTTCTTTTTTTAATGCTCATTACTATCTCTCAGTTATTTTTGTATGCCAGTTGTCTCCGATTAGCCAATGGGATTCCCTTCAAGCTGGTTCCTGTCTCTTTATTGCCAGTACCTCTCTCTCTCTCTCTCTCTCTCTTTCTCTTTAAATTCCTTCCTCTCTGGCAAAACAGTAAGCTCTGATCTTGTTTTGTATTTATTCTGTCTCAGCCTGTTTTCCTCCCGTGGGGAATGGTGTTAGAGACCGAGGTTCTGGTGCTAGGTGCACCCAGTGCCTCCAGCCTCTGTTTTTGATGCATTCTTTCTTGAAGGGGGAGATAGCTTACTTGATCTTCTGAAGTTTCTCTCAAATTTAAGTACCTCTTTTTAGAGAGCAATAGGATTTGGTGTTTTCCGAAAGACTAAGAATAGAGAACCTCTCAGTCTTTTGCATGCTGAGAGAGAGTGAATTCCTGTTTATGGACAAGCAGTCTAGGGCACTTTTTTCTTTTCTTCTCTCTCTCCCTTCTTTAATCTTTACAACTCTATAAAAAGAAGCTCTGTTATCCCTAATTAAACACTGAGTAACTGAAGCTCAGTAGGGCATGCATTTTTAACAGAGACATTCTGGCCCCTCTACTAAAATCAGAACTTGGCGGGGATTCTCTTCATGGCGAACAGAAATGGGGGCAGAAGGACAGTTTCCCCTGGCACGTAGGCTTTTATAATATGCCGCTTGCCCTCGAGTATCTGGGGATGGAGAGAGGAAAGAAGTGTATTTTGTTAAAAGTGAAAAATAGCCCAGAGAAACTCCAGTAGACAGCTAGCTTTCTAGCAAGAGAATAAAAACATTTAGCTTTCCATCTTAAAGTATCTCATTGGTCTCCTGGGAAATTTGGTCCTTCCTAATTGTTTTGAAAATGTTTGAAATATCAAAGCAGTCACCAACATTTCATCTTAAGCACTTTTGTTTCATGTTGTCAGTCTTTCATGCTGTGTGTGCTTGATCATAACTCAGGTTTTCCTCTGGATCTCTTACGCTGCGAAAGCCTTCTTGGTTTGGACCCCGCGACTTGCAGCCGAGTTCTGAACAAAAATTACACATTGCTTGTTTCCATGGCTCCACTCACCAATGAAATCCGGCCCGTCAGCAGCTGCACCCCTCAGGTGAGGACCCTCTTAGAGGATCTGCTGGGTAGAGCTGGGACGTCATTCTCCCTCTTAGTGACTTAAAGAAGTGGTTGAACAGTGTATGGTCTTAATTCTCAATGTGCAGAAAGCATTGACTCCGAAAGCAATTTTGTATTACACTGTTTGAGATGATATTATATTCAACCTGTGAAGTAAAATTGGTATGTTTTATTTATGTATCTATCACCTAGTGGCTTTTGCACATTATTTAAAAATTTTATTTGTGTATAGTATTTTAAAGAGAATGAAGATACTCTAAGAAGCCTGTATCATTTTGAGAGAGAAGAGAAATTTACTTAGGAATAATTGCGTTTTGGAAATGGGGCTGCGTTGCTAAATAAACTAAAAAGAAAAGTTCTTGAATGCTTACACTCCCGTTAACTCTAGAATTTATGTGTGAAAAGCACTTCTGGTCTTTTACTTTTTAAGAAGAAATCAGTTACATTTATATACTTAGCAAGAAATTCCTGGCCCGGCCCATTTTCAGAGTGGGATAAGAGTGCTATTCTTCAGTGCTGCCTCCTACCTGATTTCCTTCTTACACAGGGTTTGATGAATAGGAGAAAGGAAGGGATTCTTGTACAAAGTTGGCTTTGATTCCTGTGTGATTCCGGCTGCCTCGGAGAGCAACTGTCCACACGCCACATTTTCCTCTGTAGTCAATAGAAGACATAGAGCTGTATTTAACCAACCTGTTTTTACAAATCATTCTTTGTGGGCTCCCTTACTTTTATTGTTTTTTTAACACACCTCTAGGCTTAGTAGGAATTTGTGAACTATCTGAAAGAATGGTAAAATGGATGGAGCATAGGTAGTCCCATTTGTGAAAAGTCACATGGGGCTAATGATAATAATAGCAGTTTATGCTTTAAAATAGACCCTATTACATACCAGGTACAGTTTTAAGCCTTTTTGTATAGACTTGCAATATCATTATGAGGTAGATATTCTATTCTTATTTTATAGATTGAGTAAAAGTCACAGCTTAAGTAACCTTCATAAAATGATATGGCCCTAAGGATGACACCAAGACTTAGACCTAAGCAGTTTACTCCAGAATCTTAATTTCAATGATAAGATACGCTTCTTTGTCCCTTTTTCTTTCTTTTTCAAATTTAATTTTTAAAAAATTTGCTACAGGTGTGTGACCTTGCCAGAGAGAGACAGGGGCGAGAGAGAGAGAGAGAAAGAGGGAAAATGAGAAAGCATCCCCTGGGAGGATGGCCACACCGCCATCTCTTTTCCTCCATTCTTCTGTCAGGATGTTTGGTATGCATGCACACACACAGCTTGTTTTTAAAACCACCAGGTTGGGACTTGAACTGTGCTGTTGGCCATGTGGTATCCAGCTGCCTTAACCACCACTCTACCACCTGTCCCAAGATACACTTTCTTAATTTCACTATAAAATTGAACTAGTCTAATGGCAAATTTAAAACTTATTTTGGGGACCAGCAGATGGTGTGACGGTTACGTCACTGGGTTCCCCTACAATTGACCATGGTTTGGGTTGCAGACCCGGGGCTTAAACTCAGACTGGGCACAGGTGCGTGCATACCCAAAATCCCGAGAGGAGAATGGAAGAGAAGGGATTGCAGTGTGGGCATCCGTCCCGGGGGGTGATTTCTCACTTTCTGTCTCTCTGTCTCTCCAATGGGTCCATATGCCCTATAGCAACAATCTCTCTTTAAAAAAAAATGAAAAACTGATTTTTGTAAAGATAATGACAGTTGACATTTATATGAGGCATCTGCTATTTATAAGACAAGAGTTGGTAACTTTTGAAATTTGGTTTCTCTAGATAAGTATTATAACTTTTATCTTACTGTTTTTTGATTACAGCATATTGGACCAGCTATCCCAGAAGTCAGTTCTGTCTGGTTTAAACTGTATATTTACCATATAACTGGGCAAGGACCACCATCTCTTTTACTGTCCAAAGGTACAAGACTCCGAAAACTGCCAGATATATTCCAGGTATGTTCTAGAGGTTTTGTTTTTTAAATTATTTTTGAGGAAAATAGAAGTTGGTGAGCAGTATTACATAACTTTCTTAACTTTTTAAAAAGTTCTAAACATCATTTTATCTATCACTCATTTCTTTCCAATAGGGTTTTGATCGATTACTAATAACATCTTGGGGTCATGATCCTGGGGTAGTTCCTACGTCAAATGTGCTCACGATGTTGAATGACGCTTTAACACATTCTGCAGTTTTAATTCAGGTACAGTACCTCATTTGAAATAATTTTGTGTTTTTGTCGTAAAGATCATAATTCACCTGCCTCTCTACTGAGTTGCAGTCTGATGTCAGTAATCTGAAATTTGTAAAGTTGAAACGTTAGGAATTAGAGGTCTCAATTCCAGGCGTGGCCATTTTGCCTGGCAGTATGTGGGTGGTGGAAACAACATGGATTTTGAAGTTAGACTCAGGTTTGAATCCCAGCCTCACCTTCTGCTAGCTGTGTGGCCAGTGTTTTGTTTCAAAAATACTAGCTTTATTGAGGTACGATTCATCAATTTAAATGGTCCAATTCAGTGCTTTTTACTGTAGTCACAGGTATGTACAGTCATCAACACGCTTAATTTTAGAACATTTTTATGACCTCAGAAAGAGACCCTGTACCTTTTAATTATAACTTCCCCATTTTCTCCGCTGTTATCATTCCTCCCCACCCTCCTGAAGGACACTCATCTATTTGCTGTCGCCGTAGATTTGCCTACTCCGAGCATTTTCTGTACCTGTAATCACATAATACCTGATCTTTTGTGACTGACCTCTTATTTAGCATAATGTTTTCAAGGTCCATCGTGTTGTAGCATTTATCAGTATATTGTTTTTATGGCCAAATAATGGTCCATTGTATGACCAAGACCTCTTTGCCGTTGCTCTGTCCTGGTCGGCTGCTCACTGCTTTGAGCTTCGGTTTTCTCTGCCGTGCAGTGAGGAGTGTGACTGCCAAGGCCTGTTCTGCAGGCAGCACTCAGCAAGTCGGGCCTAGCAGGTGTTTGTTTTGTTGTTGCTACAGCGAAGTCAAAACGGCCAAGGCAGTAGGTGTTGCCTGTTATAGAGTGCTCCCCTAAGGAGTGTAGCATTTTCTATAAAAATAATGCCTCCTTTATTAAATTTTATGGGAAAAACTCACCTTGCTGCAATTTTAATTGTGGTACTAATTATTAATAAGATCTTGATTAAAACTGACTTTTTGCAACTATTTGGTGTAGGGTTATATTATAAACCTATTAGTGAAATAGAAGAGAGCCATTAGAAGTATACTCAAAATATTATGTGAACCGACTAAATGATTCCTCTTGGATATATCAGGCTTTCTTAAATTTGAGTAAATATAAGGGTCTCTTGTAAAAGAAAAAGTAGTATAGTTTCTCAGTCTTAACTTAAATTTTCCACTATAATGGTACTAAATATATGTAAACATAACATTTTTATGCTTTACTATTTTTACACAACTACAAATCCAATCCAAACTTAGGCATTAAATATAAGCAAAACTGTAAAACAAATGAAATTCAAAGGAACAGTGTTTATTGAATGTGATGGGTTAAATCAGTATAGTGATATTTTAATTTTTGAACTCAGTACATTCACATGATTCAGAAATAAAGCCTCTGTATTAAAAAGTATACAGAGAAAAGAATCCTCTGTAGCCAGCCCTGTCTGCCTAGTTCCCACTCTCCATCTCCCTTCCAAATTAACTATATTTTTTAGTTTCTGCTATATTCTTTTAGAATTTATTTTTGCGTATGCATATAGTTTTACATTTGTGTGTCCTGTGTTTTTTCCATTTAGCAATTGGGTAGCTTTCCATTTCAGTTCATATAAAGCTTTCTTTTTTTTTTTATGAGGCTGCATTGAAAATATGTACCATAGGGGCCAGCAGGTGGCATGGTAATTAAGATGCTGGACTCCCACATGGCTGACCACAGTTCCAGTCCCTGACCTGATAGCTTGCTTTCTCTCCTTTCCATCTGTCTGTGGTGAGCGCATGTGTCCTGTAGCAAGTTAAAATAATAATAATAATAATAATAAATAATTCTAAAAGAAAGAAAATATATACTATAATTTATTTCAGCCCACTCCTATTAGTAGACATTGTATGACTGTTTCCAGTTATATACAGTTACAATGTTGTAGTAAGTAACTATGAATATGTCTTATCAGTTCATGTTTTTGAGTTTTACATTCCTAGGGTTCTTTCATCACTTTCTGTCTCAGAACTACGGCTTGCACCACTTGACCTCATTCAGTCTTTACTTAGCTAACACCTGATTTGCCTATTTCTTTTTTTCCTTAATTGTCAGAGGGTACATGCACTTGCCAGAGAGAGAGAGAGGAGAGAACGGGGGGCACACCACAACCCTTTTTCCTCCATTTCTCCTTCCTGTCAAGAGTTTTAGGCACTCGTGCAGATGTACCTGCTTGTTTTTCAAGTTGCTGGAGCTGGGATTCTTGCCATGACCAGCCATGTGGGATCTGGCTCCCTTAACCACTGTGCATTGGGGCTGGTCCCAGCTCTTTTCATTAGCTTGTATGTTAGTGTACACATACGATTGTGATTGCTTGCTGTAGGAAAATAGAAAATTATCGAAAGCATTTTGATCGAGTACTACTGTGGAATGCACCATCACAGGGCACAGTCTTACTTATCATTCGAATGTCAGTTATTAGAAATGGAGAAATGTATACCTTTTGACTTCTGTCTCCTTATGTTTAGGGCCACGGTTTGCATGGGATAGGAGAGACTGTCCATATACCATTTCCATTTGATGAGACAGAACTACAAGGAGGTACCTTCTCTTAACTGAATCTGTTTGACCTGTTTATCGTTAATCTTGTAAGCAGTTTTGTGGAAAACACTGCAGGAAGTGAATTCTTAAAAGGTTTAAGTCCCATTAAAAGGCTCTTTCCATTCTACTACTACTAGGTTTTGCAAAAAGGTCCTTTTGTCATGTGCTTTTTCCAAAAAGAACTGGCATACTAAGTCCCATTTAGGAAAGAACACTGTTCTGCCTTGGAGATGAAGCGTATAGGAGAGATTGGGCTGGATGGAGAGCAGGTTTTCTGTATGTTTAGCCTTTCATTTTTCTTTTAGCATTTACTTACTTGATTATTGAGGGAGAAGACAAGTCTAAGGGAAGACTTCATGCTTAGAAAGTTTATTTTTTTTTCTCTTCCAGTGTTGCATACTATTTGGGGGGGGGACTTTTCAAAGTGTTCAAAATTTTCAGTGTCATTTTACAGATTAATCAATCTATGTGCACACAGTACATACATGTAGACTACTGCTAGAGCTTTTATGTTTTGAATTTTAACTATTAGCTTTTTAACATTTCTGGGCAATTTATAAGTGGATGCTTATGAACATTAGTAGACCATAGTTTATTGGGCTCTTGAATATGTTTCTTGTTTCAGCATGTGTTTGCTGTTGAATATTATTTTTGCAATTAGAAATGGGATATTTATGTGTGCACACAGGATTTGAGCTAAATTAAGTGCTATAATTAGAATCACAGTGGGGGGAGGGAGGAAGCCATGTTGCATATCTTGCTTTTAGAATTAGATGTAGGCTACATGTGATGAAAGACGCTCACAGAACTTCTGTAAAAACAAATTCATCTTCATTTTGCCTAATATATAAGATACCTTTTCTCTGTTGAATGTTAAACATTTATGTGTATTAAAAATGAAAAATACTAAAGCATTCCTTTTCTTGCTTTATGTAAAACTACAACATTGTTACCTATTTTTTCTAGTTCTTGGAGCCATATATTATTATATAGATTTTAGAGTGTGGTGAATGGTTCAAGTAATTTAATTATGTTAACTCATAGAAGAACTTCTGTTGCTAACCACTTTTTCCCCTCTTCCAAAATAGAGAAAAGGAAGAAAGATTTTACAAATATCTTTTTCCTTTCACATGACTGGTTAGACTCCAGAAGCCTTTGTTCAAAATTAAGATACTGGGGCCAGCAGGTGGCGTGGTGATTAAGGTTCTGTATTTCTACATGGCCAACCATAGTTCGAGTCCTGGACCTAGTGGCTTGCTTTTCTCTTTCTCTTTTTCTTTCTCTCTCACTGTTTCTCTCTGGTTGGGTGCATATTCCCTATCGCCAATTAAAAAATAATAATAATAAAATGAAGTAATTCTTTTTATTAAAGAGAGATTTTTTACTATATGGTGCATGTGGGCATCAGAGAGACAGAAACAAGGCAAGAAATCATCCCTTGGGGGAGATGGTCACGCTGTAGTCGCTTCTCTTCCATTCTTCTCTTGGTATTTTGGGTACGCACACACATGCATCTGGCATGAGTTTTAAGCTGCTGGGTCCAGGACTCAAACTGTGGTTGACTATGTGGAAGTCCAGCAATGTAACCATTATGCCATCTGCTGGTCTCTAAGTAATTATTTTTAAAAAAAGAAATTCTGCCTGTTGTGAATAAATATGTACAAAACTCAAAAGAGTTTCTCTTCCAAATAGCTCCTATTTGAAAGTACTTCTCTGTAACTAAACTTTGTGATTTAATCCTCTAATACTTTATAAATTCTAAGGAAAAATAATAGTTTGCCTGAAGATGTAGTATAATGACAGTAGGATCTTAACATTTATAAAATCTCAAGAATCATTAGTGGGTCTTTTGTCTTAGCTGTGTGAATTTTAAAAACGAGGTATCATTATATTTGCATGTAGAGCATCTTTCTCTTTCACAGGTTCATATATGTAGAGGAACCAGAGTTTATCTCTCAATAGTTTACTAGGCATATTATTTCAAGTACGTTATTAACTTTTAATAAGAATAACAGTTTCTTACATTAATATGTTTCCTGATAGAAGCCCACCAATTAAGTACTTGAGCCACAATAAGGAGCCTAAGTACTTTTCCACTATTGGC
This sequence comes from Tupaia belangeri chinensis, assembly GCF_000334495.1. Classification (NCBI taxonomy): domain Eukaryota; kingdom Metazoa; phylum Chordata; class Mammalia; order Scandentia; family Tupaiidae; genus Tupaia; species Tupaia belangeri. The sequence goes on from NW_006160057.1 coordinate 3,228,931, forward strand.
CCTATTTGCTTACTTAGCAGGAAATCTGTTTTGCTATGGCAGATGCCTTCCGAAGACTGTGAAGATGTTATATGGGCGCAGCATTCTTTTGCATCTACGTGTATTTTTTCATTGGAATCAACCTTGATAGATTAACGTGTAAAAGTAGTTTCAGAAATTGTTCAGTATAGAAAAGCATTTTTGGTGTTGTGTTATAAACTGCTCACTAGTAAGACATCATCTCTTTGTTCTTAGATTTCTCGCGTGCCAACATGGGCATTCATAAAGCGTTGCAGATATTGAGGAGCAAAGTCGACTTGCAGCACTTCTGTGGATATGTCACCATGTTGAACGCGTCCAGCCAGCTTGCACATCGAAAACTCAGTGATGCTTCTGATGAGAGAGGTTAGCCAACAGAGGCTTCTTTTGAATTAAGATCATTGGTTTTGAATTTAACACAGTCTTAATATATTAAAAAGAAAACACCAGAACTGTGTGAGGATGTTGGGTTATTCAATTCTTTTTTCTTTTTTTTGGAGAGGTTTTTGCTATAGGGTGCATGTGCTCGCCAGAAAGACAGAGACAGAGAGAGACAGAGAACAAGAAATCACCCCGCAGGGAGGATGGCCACGTCTCAGTCCCTTCTCCTCCATTCTCCTCTAGGGATCTTGGGCACGCACGCACACACACGCGCCTGGCGTGAGTTTAAGCCACCGGGTCCGGGGCTCGAACCATGGTTGACTACATGGGAATTCAGCGACATAACCCTTACGCTAACTGCTGGTCCCGGGTTATTCGATTCTTAATGCGTTTTTACTGAAGGATGAGAAAATAGACTGTAACATCATTGGGCAGATATCATTTGCTTCAGGTGCAGAAAATAATGCATAACCAAAGAAGTGGTGACCTAGGGTTGGAATACAGAATGGTTATTGGACCATAGCCTTTTACTGTCATGTCTGTTTAGAGGTATTAAATTTAGAGAGTCTTAAGAGTGATGGTTTCTTTGTAAAAATGTTTCCAAAATAGACTTAATAGTTTTTCTCTTTCAGCTTTTCTCTTTCAGTCAGAGCACCATTACTTCAGTTTCCTGGGGCTAAAACCTTATCTTTGTTTCATCCTTCTCTTATTCCTACTGTGTTGAGTTACTTTCCAAGTTCTGTGAATTGGGCTTTAGAATTGCTGCTCATATCCATTTCTTCTCTCTGTTTTCAGTTCTCTGTACTGCCATTGTGGTCTGACTCTTTATACCTTACACATATATTTTCACAGCCATTTCTTGCTCAACTTTCCCGGCCTCTCCTTTCTATCTCCTCCAGCCTATCCTGCATATTGACAACATCTGATTTTCCTTAACTGCCATTTGTTTCTTGTTAATTTAAAAAATCCACTTCCAAATCACCATCTTCTGCTTACTAATTGGTTCTGCTCTGGCATAATACCCATTTGTATGTGACTTGGTTGCCATGGTGCTAGTTCTGGCTCACTGACTCTTGGAGACCTTTCAATTCAAGTGCCTCTCGTTGACTGACTGTATTTCATGAGTCTCTTAGTTTGACATCCTGAGAAACTGTGATTGGTTACTAGCTATCCAAGGATTTGGATCCGCTACCTTTGAGTTAGGTAACTACTTGTCCATTTTTCCTTTGGCCAAAGGAGTTGAGTAGCCTTCAACAATTTGACTGCCAAATATTGCACAGGCGTTTTTCAGAGTAGAAGGCTATGTATGGTGTAGGGAGTCGTTTCAGAGTGTCTACTACAGCTGTCATTTTAAATGTTATTCATTCCACAAACATACATGGAATATCTGCTTGGGTGCCGGAATTAATTAAATTAATAACACCCAATTTTATTCCAAGGAGTAAAACCTTAGAAGGGGAGACCAACAAGTGAATGAGCAGACACTGAAGTGTTAAATGACTGTGACAGGGGTCTGCTTAAAGTGCTAATGCAGGACAGAAAAGGTGTCTCTCTGCCCACCTGAACTGCCTGAGAAGGCCTCTTAGAGAAGGTAAAATTTGAACTAAGTTTTGGAAAGTGAGGAGTTGGGTCAGCAGATGGTGAGGAAGTTAAAGCAGTTGGATCTCACATGGCTGACTGTATGGTTTGAATCCTGGACCTTGTGGCTTGAAAAATACACCAGGTGCATGTGCACATGTTCCCAAAATCCAAGGAGGAGAATGGAGGAGAAGGGATTGCGGTGTGACCATTCCCCTATGGGGTACTTTCTCTCTCTCTTTCTCTCTTTTTTTCTGTCATTGGCAAACACACATGCCATTTAGCAAGAAAAGGAAAGCAATTTAGGAGTTATCTTTACAAAAGATGATGGTTGATTTTTTTGGAGAGCAGAGCCTTTCAGGCAGTGGGAAACAGTGGCTCATCTTGGCCAAAACAAAGGATTTGTTGGACAGTAGTAGAAGGTAAGAGAAGACAAGTAGTAAAGTCTAGGAGATCTCCCCCACTCCCAGGCTTACTTGTTTCTTTTCATGAAGGGTTGAGGAGATGGAGGGAGGTGAGGAGCTGTTCTTGACAGGGTTGTGCCACTTGGAGAGTATCCCTCTAGCCAGTGAGAATCACAGGCATGTGTGTGTCCGTGTGTACCTCGCATGTTCACACTGACAGAGGGTTCAGATCTGGACCTCTCCTGGGTTTATACAGTGACACCTTCCCAACTATGCCATCCTGCGGGGCCAGGGAGATCTCGATGGATTTTATGTGCTGAAAAGTTAAAAAAAAAATAAAGAAAAAGTGGAACAATATAATCAGACTATATACTTCCATGGGGATAGAAATGACTTCGCTTTGCAAGCTAAATAACATGATTGAATGTGTAAAAGAACTTGAAATTTAAAAAAAAAAAAAATGACTTCAGTGATGAGCCTAGTGAAAGGCAAAACTGTGTTCCGCTTTTTCAGTTTTGATTTCTTTAGGCCAGGGTTTCTGAACCTCAGTACCTCTTGCAATTTGAACTAGATAATTCTTTATTGTGGGAGACTGTCCTGTGTCTGGTAGGCTGGTTAGCATTCAGAGGTATTGGCAGCATCTATTTTCATTCAGTGTAACCAGTGTCCCCAGACATTGCCTAATGTCCGTTACCTAATGTCCCTTAGGGGACAAAATTGCCTCCCTGGGTTACAACCCGTTTTACGTTTTACACGTAAGATTGTTTTTCATGATCTTCATTATTGCCTGCAGTTCTCTTTTCCATAGGACCAATTTATCAACAGTGTCTGCTGACTACTAGAATCCTAATGTTGTGCATGTCCTTTAATTTAAGGAGACCCTGATTTAGCTTCCAGCTCAGATGTAAATGGGAGTACAGAGTCATTCGAAATGGTCATTGAAGAAGCAAGCATTGATTTGGCGACAAAGCAAAATGCTGGTAAGGTGTTAAAAGTTCTTTGCAATTATATTAGACTAGTTTCTGAGGTTTAACTTTTCTGTGAAGTTACTTGCATATCATTTGTTCTTTTTATCCTTTTGTTTTTTTTTAAAAAAGAATGATTTATTTAATTTAATTTGCTTTTATTTATTTTTAAAACTTGACCAGAGAGAGAGAGAGAGAAAGGGAAAGTGAGAAAGCAAGCTGCCAGGTCCGGGACTCAAACCACATTTGGCCATGTGGGAGTCCAGCACCCCAAGCATCATTCCACCTGTCACCCCCTGTAGTAGACTTTTTATTAAGAGTTTTCTAAGAAATATTTTTACGTACTTAGAATGATGATTCAAATATTATAAAACTATGACCTGAGAATTGTGACTTGTATTTCATTATTCCTGTGGAAATATTTTGATTCGTTCTTGCAGAAGTCCTTAGTACCCTGTTTTGGACAAAAGAAACTTTGAACGTTAATGAATGTTCTATACCTTCTGCCCAGATAAGTACATTCTCAAAAAATGTACTGGCCTGTGTCAGAGGTTAACTGGCCCCCTTGGGGCGTCCCTTCCTTGCCGTGCCCATTGTTGTGGGTCTCTAGGAGGAGGACTTTGAACCTTAACTGTCAGTCAGGTGATATGTACAGATACGGATGCGACTCAGCAGTAAATTCATCCTTTTCAGGTGCCACCACAGAAGCAGATTGGGTTCCTCTTGAGCTGTGCTTTGGAATCCCACTGTTCAGTTCTGAATTAAATCGGAAGGTTTGTAGGAAAATTGCTACACATGGCCTTTGCAGAAAAGAGAGGTGGGAGTTTGTTTTCTTTGTCATCTTTTCTTGTTTTTTTTTCCCTAAGCTAAACTATCCAGCTTTATTAAAGATTGAAATACTTTTCATAAACAGTCATTGTATTTCAGGCAGGACACAGGAAGTCATTAACAGTATACAACAACTTTCAAACTCCCTTCTTCAATTTACTACCAGAATCAGAGAGCCACTATAAAACCGAATGAAGCCTTCATTTGGTGCTCTGAATAGGGAAAATTTAGAGTGAGGGGCGACATTTCACATTTAGCATGTCGTTTAGTAACTTTTCCCAAAAGTCAGCCTTGACTTTCGGGAAACGAAAATGGCAGAATTATCAGCCTGAAGATCCAACACTATAGAAAAGGAATGCTGCTCTTTGAAGGATGCCATCTTAATGTCATTGGGAAGTCCAGATTGCCTGACATACTGTAACCCATTTTATTGTGGTCAGATCCCAACAGGTCACTCACTGGTTTAAGGGAGTTAAATCTATGCTAACGTCAGAGAGAAGAGGACATAAAAATGAATTTCAGGTTTTCCACACCACAAGGCATCTGTGCCAAGGTGGTTGGTTATGTGTGTCAACATCTGGGAATCCCTCCTCTGGGGAGCTATGAGGAGGTCTCTCAAAACTAGAAGGGAAAGATGTTCAGATCAAGCCAACTTCAGAGACAGTCTATTAGAGACAAATGCCCCTTCCCCCCAAAACAATGAAGTGTTCTATGTACTAACAACATAGCTTAAAAAAAAAAAAAAAGATAGAGCTACTGTAAAACTTTAAAGATTGCTACTATAATTTTTTATCAATTCTCATAGCTGAAAAATAGCTCGTGTAGGTGGGTTGGTATGTATGAAAGCTGTCAGATCAATTGTCTTCCAGTATGACTGGGGCATTTGAGGTTTGTGTCACAGTTACCATCTCTCAGTGTCTACTTCTTTATTTAAAAAATTTTATTTTGTATTGATATTGATAACTCAAATGTCTTTTTAAAACAGTAACTTGGATGTTGGTTATTTACAGAGTGCTCTTTTTATGCACTAAAAGCACTGAAATTGTCTTTGAAAATGTTGTGTGTGATTAACAGGAGGTATACATATTGAGTCTCCCTTATCCCAAATGCTTGCGATAAGAAGGGTTTCAGGCTTTGAATTTTTTTTTTTCTGATTTTGGAGTATTTGCATGTACATACGAGATACCTTGGGGATGGGACCCAAGTCTTACTGCAAAATTCATTTATGTTTTATACACTTTATACAAATGAGATAGTTTTATGTAATGTTTTCTTACTGTAGCATTTTTTTTTTTTTTTGGAGAGGTTTCTTTTTGCCATAGGGTGCGTGTGCTCGCCAGACAGAGAGAGACAGAGAGACAGAAAGTGAGAAATCACCCCCCATGGGGGATGGCCACACCGCAATCCCTTCTCCTCCATTCTCCTCTCGGGATCTTGGGCACGCACTCACCCGGCGTGAGTCTTAAGCCACCGGGTCCGGGACTCGAACCGTGGTCGACTACATGGGAGTCCAGCGACCTAGCCGTTATGCTAACTGCTGGTCCCTTACTGCAGCATTTTGACTGTGACCCATCATATAAGGTCAGGTGTGGAATTTTCTACTTCTGTCATCATGTCAGTGCTGAAAAAGTTATAGATTTTGGATGCTCAATCTTTATATATATGTAAATGCATTTAAATTGCTAAAATTAAACTCTTGTGAGATACTAGTTCTTGTTATTTGTCTTATAATTTTCTCTCTGTTTTTCAGCCTTCAAAATCTCTTACATTCCAGTAGAAAACTCTCTCTGCAAGTTCTTAACTTTGTTCACTCATTCCAGGTAACAAAATCCAAAACTATCCAGTGGCATTTTTATAGTACTTGATTGTAAGCAGAACACTTTCATCGTTTTGAGTCTCCATAGCAGTGAGATATAAAATAAACATTAATTAATTTTTATAAATGACAACTCTAGGTTTCAAGAGGCTAATTGGTTTACATAGCTTGTCGGCCAGGCCTTCACAGACCAGAACTTGCATTTTTTGTTCAGTGCCAGAGCTTCATTCAGCAGAAGTGTGTGGAGCAGCTACCGTGGGCTGTGTACCGTGCCAGATGCTGCTCTTGGGTGTGGTCACGTCCCTTGACGTAGTTCTCCACTGCCAGGAAGGAGAACTTTTGTGTCCGTGAAAGCCTGTGCTCTGGAACTTTTGTCTCACCCCCAGGGGGAAAAGGTTATTCTAGAGTTACTTTATAGATAAACCTTTAGAATGGAACCTTTCTGTTCAGAATATTTTTTTCAGTATTACAAAATCAACATGTTGGATTTTTTTTTTTTAATTTAGTTTTGTTTTAGGGTGTGTATAGTCACCAGAGAGAGATGAGGAGAGGCAAAGAGAGGGAAAGTGAAAAATCATACCTCAAGGCAATGGCCACACTGGGATCCCTTCTCCATTCTCTTGGGATTTTGGGTGTGCGTGCACATGCGCCTGGTGTGATTTTTCAAGCCACGGGTCTGGGATTCAAACCATGCAGTCAGCTATGTGGGATCCAGTGCTTTAACTTCCATGCCACCTACTGGCCCAGAAAATTTTGGATTTGTATTTTTATTAATTCATTTAATGAACATTTGAGTAAACCCTCTGCCAAACCCTTTGCTGGGTGCTGGGGCGACAGTGGGTGATGTATAAGACATTAATGGAGCTTATAGTGTTGTATGAGACAACAGCTTGATAAACATTAAAATATGTAGGTAATTACAGATTTTAGCAATTGCTTTGCTGGAGCCAGACTATTATGGAACCAAACCTAACTTAAATAGGTGAGAGAATATACAAGCTGAACTGCAAAGGACAGGATAGAGGGATACTCCAACAGATACAAAGGCTCTGTGTCAAGAAGGTGCTTCGTGTACAAGGAAACAGAAGAGTCAGCCGGGCAGGGCCATAGCTTGGAGCACTTTCTGGAGCATATGAAAGAATTTGTATTTTATATTGAGTGCAGGAGGAACAGAAGCATTTAGATGGGAGAGACTTTATTTCCAATTGACTGTTTTAAAACATTCATTACTGTTTGGAGAACAGATTAGAAAGGGACAAGAGTGGAAGTTAAATCGGTTCTGAAGCTGTTGTAATAGCCTAAGTAAGCGATGGTGGTAGCAGAGTACTTTTTTTTTTTAACTTAAAAACATAAATTTTGCATATTTTTTCCCTAATGAAGACTCATTTATTACACGTATACACTATTGCACTAACAAATTATGAATATTGTAAAAATACACAAAAGTAGGTATTTTCATAATGGTTCCATATAGAGGAAGTCTAAACTTCAGTACTTATCCCACTTTGAAGATCAGTGGTCTTGACTTTGGTGAAACAATAAAGTAAACTCATTGGAATGTGTTTGAGATAGACTGAGAGCACTTGGCACATGTGAGGGAGAGGTTGGAGAAGTGGAGGGAGGGAAGAATCACGAGTGATGAGTTTGTCACAATATGGTAAGTGTGGAACGCGTGGGAAACCATGGAGAAGGAGATGTCAGAGGCGTTTGGGCCTGGAGGTCTGTGCTGAATGCATGATCTGAGTTGTTGTGCTTAGTGTTGTGGTTCGTTTAGAGGTTGTCCCCAGTGGTAACACTTGAGCCTGGCCCAGTCTTCTAAGAACTAACTTTTTCCTATCTATATTTTTTCAAAGCTCTAATTGCAGTCTGACTTGTGTGAGTGACTTTTCATATTCTAATTCCTGTCGTTGGTTACTTGGGGTTCACAGATAGATCTTTGCATCTCCTATAGTGCTTTGCATCCCATAAGCATTTCTCAGGAAGTCAAGGTCCATGTTTCTCACTAGGTACGTTACGGGACGTGGGAAAGTATTGATGACAGGGTCATTCTCTCTCCTTGGTCTTGCAGGAAGGTGCTTCAACACTGGATATTCACACGGAGCCCAGTTTTTCCAGTCTCCTTTCACAGTCATCCTGTGCCGACGTTGGAGTGCCACTTCCTGCCAAAAACTTGATATTCAAAGATGGCGTCTTATCAGAGTGGAGTGGACGGTCACCCTCCTCACTTCTTACTGCTAATCTCCATTTGCAATAATTTGGTCACACCATTTGTTGCTCACACTTTCTGCCTTTTTCTTTCTTAACGTTAGCTTTATAGTGTTAGCCACTAAAAATCAGCCTGCTGCTGCAGGGGATTCCTGCTTGACCGATATTAAAAGTTTGGGGAACATGTTCATGTTTTCTGAAGTTTTGCTCTTTATTGCACATCTCATTGCAACAAAGTGCTTTTTAGCAGCCAGCACTGCATTTTTTACCTTGAGACAATCTGCATTTCTTTTATAAAACTAAGAATATACTTTATAGGCTTTATAGTGACTGTTAGGTTTGTAAGCAGTCACTATGAATATTGCAGTGGTAATTTTATATGTTAGTTTATCGAACATAAATCTTGTTTAATTTTATATTTTGTTACCTACACTTTAGGGATCAAAGGGAGAGAAGGAACTCTTCCTCTGAAAAGGCTTCTTGGTACTTCACGTAGTGAATCTATGAAACAGTACACATCCAGTGTTGAGGAATGATATGGGGCATTAAATTCCTGTGGATGTCTGTAAATTATGTTTATCAGTTAAACATTGGTGAGGGAATGGATAAGTCAGCATAGTTATGTAGAACTTCACCTTGATTTATAAGGTCTTAAGTCAGACTGTGACTGTTCATTGACATCTCATGAGGAGCTTTGGAAAAACATTCTATTTTTAAACAACGTTTATATGTAAACTTCTGTTGTCACTCACTTTGGGGCTTTATATTTTCATAGAGTCTTTACAGAAAAATAGAATTTATTTTCCACTCTCGTAGCTGCGTTGCTGCACGTTTTTACCGTGATTTATTTTGTGTTTCATAGCGCTACCAATGAATTGTTATGGGAGTTGAATTTGTTGTTTTCAAACCAAGGATTGTGATTTTAGGTTAGGATTAAATTTTAGGAGCATTAAGGTTGTGTCTTCAAGTCAGAACACTTTAGTGATAAACCTGTTTTGAAGACATATTCTTAAGCAGTCTGGATCTTAAATTTATGTGAATAGTTTAGAGCAAATGAGAAAGAAAAATTGAATAATTACCAAGTGTTTCTTGAGTCATTGATTCTTTTAGTATCTCAAATGTTAACTAGAATAATTGGAATCACTTTTCTGACTTTTCAGGCTACCTTCCTTGGGAAATTTGTGCAGTGTTATAGGTTAGTTTAGCTGCTCTTATAGGGTAATGGTTTGCTAGTTTAAAACTGTAACCAAACTAACTGGTCAGACAATATATATCTAAAACACTTAAAGCACTAGAAAATTTGGGAATGTTATAACCTAAACATTTTTGCTGGTAATTTCTGTTATTTATAGAACTGATATTTGTGTATTTAATGTACTTCTGGAAATATATGCCTTTCTAAAACTGTTAACATGCATTCTATACCATGGCCCATAGAATGAAATATTGTGGACCAGGTTACCTGTGGCACAGTGAGTGCTGCGTCTGGGCTAAGTTGTAGTGAGTAACGTTTAATTTTCTACTTTGTCTTAGATAAGGTAGAAACCATGTGTATGTCATGTCTGTCTATAACAAGAAAAATATATACTAATACTAAAGTAATTTCTATGACTGTGAATCACTCATTTATTTTTCCAATAATTGATACTGTACATTCCTAGTGCTAGTAGGTATATATGTATGTGACTTTTATAGGTTTTTAACTGAAAGTTGTAAGTATTTCATTTGATCAGGGCTCTTTAATCTCACTTTGCTTTGTTTGAATTAACTGTAGTTATTTTATTTATTCCTGTATTGATAATAATAACAGGAGCCAACCATAATGACATGTATACTAATACAGAACTAAGCCTTTGGAGTTGTTGGCAGTGAACCCAGTTGGTGGTGGGTTGAAGGCTCTAACTATGGCAGTGGTTTGCTGCTTTACTTCTTTTGAGAGAGAATGGAAGAACATACAGAACCAGATAATGGCCAATTTTAGGGAAAGTACTGAGAAAACAAGAGGTCCACTCTGGTTTCTTGAGAGAGAAAAGAGCAATCGTCTGATTCCCAGCTGAAGCTCTCTTACACTCTTCTGGAGGGAGAGTCTGCCTTTTTAGAACTGTTAGCAAAATGTGAAACACTGATGTTTGTGCTTTGCTTGCTGATTTGGCCTTGTTTCTTTTTTACACTAACTCATGAAAAGCTGCATCTCTTAACTCTTACCAGTTGATCCAGTTCATCAAAAAGATAAATTTAAAATGTAGCTTTTGTTGTTTGCCAAAGAAAGTTCATGGAAATTTTTATCCTTTTTCTTTTGTTTTCTTTTTTTTTTGCAAATGTTGACAGTAATTTTATTTGGTTTCATGCCACTTCCCCTCCTTTTTTCCCCACATCTCCTAAATGTAGCTTAAACCATAGTGAACATTCTATAGAAACCAAGAGAACCAAGAGAAATAATAAATTTCAAAAAGGTCAGAATTTAGTATGGTACAATTTTACCTCTCAAATGAGTCTAAAGAAAATAAAACTGTATCATTAAAAAATATGATCATCTGATTTTCTTCCTTTTTTAAAAATATATAATCAGATGTTTTTGTATTTTGGGGGGATATTGGTTTCTTTTACTTGATGTTTTCAGTTTTCTCTGCCATTCATGTTTCTTTTTTATGTTCAGTGTTTCAAATACAATTTGTATTTAAAGATTTTAAAGTACCAAAACCGTCACTGAGTACAGTGGATTGTTTTCTGTTATGATGTTAATATCATACAATGAAATGTATAAAGTGTTGTCAATTTGATTATTGACACATGTAACATGTTTACAAATAAACTATGGTGTTGATCAAGTTACTGTGAATGTGTGTACAGTCTTCTGGAAGTTCTTTTTCCTCTTGTTTACTTATTCCTTTCTATGAGAGGGAGACATAGGAACCCTCGACAGGATCTTCCATGCTGCTTTCCAGACCCGCAGCCAACCAGGACTGGAGGTGCACCCTGTGTGTTCAGGTGGAGCTGGGTCACAGACCAGAGCCTTCCTGTGTGGCCTGTAGCCTTATGTGGCGTACCCCTCCTGCCTGTACTGCTGCAATTGGGCCTGAAGTTCATTTTTCAAAAATATTTATTATTATTATTACTTAAAAAAATTAATATAGGGCATATGCACTCGCCGGAGAGAAAAAGAGAGACTCCAGGTCCAGGACTCAAACCGTTGTCGGCCATGTGGGAGTCCAGCACCTTAACCACCGTGCCTCCTGCTGGGCCCTGAAGTTCGTTTCTTATTTTTGAATACAGTAATGCTTTCAGTGCTGTAGGTTTTCTATACTTTCTTTTTTATATAAAGAACTTGGAACTTCAGATTCACAGAAGGGTCATGAGTTGGTCTAGCCCAGAGCTGTGCCTTGTACCCTACACTGAGCTTCCTGATACAGTAGTCCCCCCTCCTGTGGCTGCACTTTTCGCAGCTTCAGTTACCCACCGTCTTGGCCACTGTGAAATACTTGAGTCTGGTACAGTAAGGCAGTCTGAGAGAGAACACAGTCACGTAACTTTTAGTATAGTATGCTGTTAAAATTGTCCAATTTTATTCTTGGTTATTGCTGTTAATCTCTTACAGTACCCAGTTGGTGATTAAACTCTATCGTAGCCCTATGTGTATAGGAAAAACCCAGCTTATACGTGTTCGGTACTGTCCGCAGTGTCAGGTGTCTGCCGAGTCTTGGGCCACATCCCCCATGTGTAAGGGGTATGTCATGCTTACGTAAACTATGGCTGGTCTGTCAAAACTCGGAAATGAACACCGGTACAATGCTGTTTCTAAACTGCATACTTGGCTTTCACCAGCTCCTCCTCTGTAGTGTCCTCCTGTTCCAGGATCTAGACCAGGATACCACGCTGCATTTATTTAGTCGTTAATGCCTGCTTCATCTCCAACGCGTGAAGGTCTGTCTGTCAGGACCTTGGCACTGTGAAGAGTACTGCTCAGTTATTTTGCAGAAAGTCCCTCAATGTGGGTTAATCTAACATTTTCCATGACTAGATTGATGCTGTGCTTTATCAGAAAGGCTACCATGAGGTGAGGGGGATGTGGCAGGTGGCGTGGTGATTAAGGGCACTGGACTCCCATATGGCCAACTGTGGATCGAGTCCCGGACCTGGTGGCTTGCTTTCCCACTTTCTCTCCCTGTCTCTCTTTCTCACTCTGTCCCTTTCTGATCAAATTAAAATAAATGCATAAATTGAAAAAAAAGTTTAATAAAGTAATCCTTTAAAAAATATTTTTAAAAAAGTAAAGGCTACCACAGGGACTACGCACCTTTCTCATCAGCGTACCACACGGGTACGTGATGTCAGTTTGTGTCACGTGTCAGGGTGGTGCTCCTTCATTGGTTAAGAGAGTATTGGCTACATTTTTCCACTGCAAGACAACATTTCACCCTTTTTATACTTCCTTTGGCAGCAAGTTAAAAAGTAAAGCCCACACTCAAGCGGAGGGAAATTTAGCTCCAGGCCTTGGAAGGGGAGGAATCAACATATTGATTCTCCCATTTTCGTAATTATTAGCCACTTACTTCTATTACTGTGGCCCCACGGGTATGTATCTGATCCCTTGGGTTAAAATCCAATGCTGTGGGCTGGCCCCGTTACCTAGTGGTTAAAGGAGCCAGGTCCCACGTGGCTGACAAGTTTGAAAAACACAATGAACACGTGTGCATACCCCAAATCCCTATGGAGTGGAAAAATAGAGGAGAAGGGATTGCACCTCACCAAGGGGTGCCTTCTCCCTCTGGCATTAAAAAAAAAAAATTAAAAATCCAATGCTGTTACTTCATTGTACAAATTATTCAGCTTTAGCCATTGGAAACAGGTTGAAATCTTTTTTTTTTTTTGGAGAGGTTTTCGCTAAAGGGCGCATGCGCTTGCCAGACAGAGAGAGACAGAGAGACAGAAAGCAAGAAATCACCCCCCAGGGGGGATGGCCATGCTGAAATCCCTTCTCCATTCTCCTCTCGGGATCTTGGGCACGCACACACACGTGCCTGGCGTGTGTTTTAAGCTACCGGATCCCGGACGTGAACCGCGATCGACTATGTGGGAGTCCAGCGACATAGCCATTACGCTAACTGCTGGTTCCCACGTTGAAATCCTTTTCACATGGTCTCTTTTTTTGTTAAGACCATTTTCTTTCTTTCTCTAAAGATTTTTATTTTTTGTCAGAGGGTGTGTCTTGTAGCTGAGACAGAAGTGAGAAAGCACCCCTTAAGGTTAAGGAATGGTCATGCCACTGTCTCGGCCACTGTCCCTTGCCCATTTCTTTTCTGGACTTTGGGCATGCGCACATGCGTGTTTCTCAGGCTGCCAGATCCGGTACTCCAGTCCCACAGTCGGCCATGTGAGATCCAGCCACTTTCACTGCCAGGCCGTGGGCCCGCCCCATGTGCTTTCCAGCACTGCAAACATCGATTCTAGCCCTGCAGGCACTGCATTCTTTAGCTGTGTAACAGGATGAGTTTGTCCCAGGAATGTGAAGTTGATTTAACTCATGTAAAACGTGATTCTAATTTTACTAATATTAAGAAAAATGGAATCATCTCAATAGAGGCAGGAAATACATACGATAAACTGCAAAACCCAATTAAAAAAGAAAGCAACTAGGAGTAGGAAGGAACTCCCCCCCACCCCCACCCCGTCCCCGGATTTTTGCCATGTAACGTCTGTACTCACTGGAAAGAACGGGAAGTGAGAAGTCATGCCTCCAGGAGGGGATGTCCACACTGCAATCCCTTTTCAGCTGTCCTCTCAGATATCTGGGCGTGCTACACACACAGGGCCAGCATGTTTTTCAAACTGCCGGGTCCAGGACTCGCATCACAGAGTCATCCATAACTAGTGCCTTAACCACTATGGCACCTTCTGTCCCCAGGAAGGAACTTTTTAATGTGATAAGGGATCATATACCAAAAACATACAGCAAACTTTTTTTTTCTTTCCTGAGAAATCACCCCCTAAGGGGATGGTCATGCTGCCATCCCTTCTCCTCCATTCTCCTCTTGGGCTCTTGGGCACACACACACACATACACACGCCTGGTGTGTTTGAACTTGCCAGGTCCGGGACTTGAAATACAGTCAACTATATGGGAGTCCAGTGATGTAACCATTACTTTACGCCATCTGCTGGCCCCCCAACATCCGTAATGGTGAAATGTTAGAAACATTCCCTTTTGGGGGCCAGCAGGTGGTGTGGTTAAGGGTGTTTGTACTCCCACATGGCCGACCGCAGTTCGAATCATGAACCTGACAGCCTTCTTTCTCACTGTGCCGTTCTCTCTCTCCCTTTCTCACTCTGTCATTCTCTGGTCAAATTAGAATGAATGGATGAATAAATAAAATCCTTTAAAAAAAAAAAAAAGACGTTTCCTTTTCAGTTCAGTCACTACATAAGGATATCGATGATTTGTACTTTTATTTGATCTTGTTTCAGCAATTAGGGAGGGACAAGTATTTTTAAATTGCCTTCGGTCATGGCCTATATAATTTAAATTTTTAAAATTTTATTTTTAGAAGGCTTTTTAAGATACAGTTTTATTCTCATTATGAAATAATTCACATTCATGGACAACTTGGAAAATGCAGAGACGAAAGTGTTAAATGAGGAAGAAAGTGTTAAAAAAATTTTACTTCTCAGGTAAATGCTGGGAGCATTTTGGTGTGTTCCACCGCTGGGTGTTTCCCCCACTTATTTGCAAATACTTACAAAACACAGACACGTACCGCCTGAAACATTTTGAGCCATATTCCACATGAAACTTGGTGTCTGGCTTCAACAGAATCAAGTTTAGTTAGGAAAAAAAATTTAAATTACAGAGTTTTTCCATTTACCAAATATTCTCTGAAAATGTGCTTTTATCATCAGTGAAAATTTTCATCAATATATTGCTTATTCTTAAAGCCCCAGTTAAATAAATTGTCTTAAAAAGATCTCCAAGATCAAAAACTTTAGGGACCAGCAGTTAGCGTAATGGCTATGCCGCTGAACTCTCATGTAGTTGACCATGGTTCAAGTCCTGGACCCGGTGGCTTAAACTCATGCCGGGTGAGTGTGCGTGCCCAAGATCCCAAGAGGAGAACGGAGGAGAAGGGATTGCAGAGTGGTTGTCCCTCCTAGGGTATAATTTCTCACTTTCTGTCTCTCTGTTTCTCTGGCGAGTGCACGTGTCCTATAGCAAAAACCTCCCCCCCCCAAAAAAAGATCAAAAACTTTACTCATACCTTAATTCCAAAAATAAAACTTAACTTCATTTTTTAAAAAAGTCTGTTGATGAGTGGCTCATTATCTTAGTCCAAATATCTCCAGATGGAAGTATAATGAACTCTGGTTCTGAATAAATTTTTTTAAAGAATTACTTTATTTAATTTTTATTCATTCATTTAATTTGACCAGAGAGAGACAGGGAAAGTGAGAAAGCAAGCCACCAGTTCTGGGACTGGAACTGTGGCCACCCATGTGGGAGTGTCCAGTGTCTTAACCACCACGCCACCTGCTGGCCCCCTTGAATAAATTTTAAGAGACTTAGGTGCAAATGATCAAGTGTTTGAGTGTTATGGGAAAAAGGACAAAGTTTTGTTAAGTACCAAGTCTCCTTTAAAATGTTTTGTGGTTTTGGGTGTTACACCCATGAAAAAAAAAGAATGTATAGTTTCCAAAAGTTTGTTAAAAATAGAATTAAAGTACAAGTTTATTTTAGGTGCAAAATTTTTTGAAATTCCTGTCTAATTTCTTTCATAATACACGTCTTCTATAATACATGTCTTCCGTAATACACATCTTCCACATGGCTGGCTACATAATCCCAAGTAGACTGTCAATCAGAAAGGTATCTTTGCATCATCGCTGCTTTCTGTCCTTTGAACAAGACTGTTGCAAAGCCAGAATATCAAAAAGCCATGGTTGCACAATTTATTTTTAGGTTTTTTTTTTTCCCTCATAGTGTGTGAATGCTCACCAGAGAGGGACAGAAAGAGATAGGTGGAGGGAAAGTGAGAGATCAACTGCCAGAGAAAATGGCCACACTGCAATCCCTTCTCCATTCTCCTCTTGGGATTTTGGACTCACATACACACGTTCCTGGCATGATTTTCCAAGCCGCCAGGTCCAGGATTCGAACCGTGGGTAGTCATGTGGGAGTCCAGTGCCTTAAGCACCACACCACCAGTTGGCCCCTGAATTAAACTTTTAACTTTATCTTTCAATATCGAAAAGGTAGTGTTCATCTTCTTCAAGTGTTCGTGTTAGAGCTCTGGAGAGTAGTTCATGCGTCTGCTTAAAGCGTGAGGTCTGGTCAGCTTGGCAAACCCTCCTAGCTGTCGTTTACTTGGCAGGTGGTTCTCTTCCAGTGGGTGGCAGTATTTCACTTTTTAATCCTCATTTCTATCAGGGATTCCTCAACTCGCCTGAGGGTAGCCCAGGCTTTCTTTTCAGGATAGACAGCATTTGTTCACACACCCCACACACATTTACTCCCCACTCCCCCATGCCCGTCTTGTTAACCTGCTGGTTGAGTTCACTTGGAGAAATACTTTGAAAATAGTAGGACTTAACAGTATAGGTTGAGTCTGAGCACATTTCCATATTCCAGGAAAGGGTCTTATCCCGGGAGAGTCTGCGTAGAATGACACGAAACCTCAGAAAGCTACCTGAGTGTTTGGTA
>NW_006160057.1:3246018-3254331 GCF_000334495.1 Tupaia belangeri chinensis
AAAAAAAGATCAAAAACTTTACTCATACCTTAATTCCAAAAATAAAACTTAACTTCATTTTTTAAAAAAGTCTGTTGATGAGTGGCTCATTATCTTAGTCCAAATATCTCCAGATGGAAGTATAATGAACTCTGGTTCTGAATAAATTTTTTTAAAGAATTACTTTATTTAATTTTTATTCATTCATTTAATTTGACCAGAGAGAGACAGGGAAAGTGAGAAAGCAAGCCACCAGTTCTGGGACTGGAACTGTGGCCACCCATGTGGGAGTGTCCAGTGTCTTAACCACCACGCCACCTGCTGGCCCCCTTGAATAAATTTTAAGAGACTTAGGTGCAAATGATCAAGTGTTTGAGTGTTATGGGAAAAAGGACAAAGTTTTGTTAAGTACCAAGTCTCCTTTAAAATGTTTTGTGGTTTTGGGTGTTACACCCATGAAAAAAAAAGAATGTATAGTTTCCAAAAGTTTGTTAAAAATAGAATTAAAGTACAAGTTTATTTTAGGTGCAAAATTTTTTGAAATTCCTGTCTAATTTCTTTCATAATACACGTCTTCTATAATACATGTCTTCCGTAATACACATCTTCCACATGGCTGGCTACATAATCCCAAGTAGACTGTCAATCAGAAAGGTATCTTTGCATCATCGCTGCTTTCTGTCCTTTGAACAAGACTGTTGCAAAGCCAGAATATCAAAAAGCCATGGTTGCACAATTTATTTTTAGGTTTTTTTTTTTCCCTCATAGTGTGTGAATGCTCACCAGAGAGGGACAGAAAGAGATAGGTGGAGGGAAAGTGAGAGATCAACTGCCAGAGAAAATGGCCACACTGCAATCCCTTCTCCATTCTCCTCTTGGGATTTTGGACTCACATACACACGTTCCTGGCATGATTTTCCAAGCCGCCAGGTCCAGGATTCGAACCGTGGGTAGTCATGTGGGAGTCCAGTGCCTTAAGCACCACACCACCAGTTGGCCCCTGAATTAAACTTTTAACTTTATCTTTCAATATCGAAAAGGTAGTGTTCATCTTCTTCAAGTGTTCGTGTTAGAGCTCTGGAGAGTAGTTCATGCGTCTGCTTAAAGCGTGAGGTCTGGTCAGCTTGGCAAACCCTCCTAGCTGTCGTTTACTTGGCAGGTGGTTCTCTTCCAGTGGGTGGCAGTATTTCACTTTTTAATCCTCATTTCTATCAGGGATTCCTCAACTCGCCTGAGGGTAGCCCAGGCTTTCTTTTCAGGATAGACAGCATTTGTTCACACACCCCACACACATTTACTCCCCACTCCCCCATGCCCGTCTTGTTAACCTGCTGGTTGAGTTCACTTGGAGAAATACTTTGAAAATAGTAGGACTTAACAGTATAGGTTGAGTCTGAGCACATTTCCATATTCCAGGAAAGGGTCTTATCCCGGGAGAGTCTGCGTAGAATGACACGAAACCTCAGAAAGCTACCTGAGTGTTTGGTAAGATTGAGGTGGGCCATTTGGTTGGCCTGCTCAGTATCTATGGCCCCTCCCTCTTACCTGGCTTGTTCTAGCAATCACTACTCTCCCTAAGCCACGTGCTGTAGGAGTGTCTACACCAGCCCTAAAGTCACAAAACAAGTGTAGAAAGTGAAAGGGAAGAGTGCAGGAAAGAGAATTTGGGGGAAACACGGAGAGAGAAGGTATTCATGGGACACAGATATAGTTTATCTGTTCATGAGGATGTGTATAGTATTCTCGACGGGACTGAGGTGTATATCATGCTGGGTAAAGTCTCTTTACAATCTAAATGATGTATAGTGATTGAATGTATAAATAATAATAAAGGAAAAAAATACTTTAATAGTCAGTGTGGTAGTAGTGGAGGTATATTACCGAGCCTTAAAAGTTAGCATTTTCTATCATTCTTTTTTATTCACTTAATAATAAGTTCTAAGTGAATTGGATTTCTCTTGCTATGTTGTAAATGACCACAAGCTCAGAGACTTAAAGCAACACCCTTTATTCACTCCCAGAATCTGGACACGGTGTGGCTGGGTTCTCCACTCCGTGTGTTACAAACATCAAGGTGTCAGGAGGGCTCCATTATCGTCTGGAATGTGGAGTCTCTTCCTAGATCCCAGGGTGCAGCAGAACCTAGTCGCCTGTGGTTGTAGGACAGGTCCCTGTCGCTTTGTTGCCCACCTGCTGGGGACTCTCAGCTCCCGTTCTTTGATGCATGCCCTTCTTTCTCTGCTTGGAGCTGAAGCCTTCCCTTATTTTGAGTCCCTCTGACTTCTTTGGTCTCTAGTCTCACCCACCTAATCTGCTTTTATGGCCAGCTGGTTTGTGACCTCCCTTCTACCTGCAAAATCCCTTCACAGCGATACATAAAGAAGTGTGGCCTAAATGAGCGAATATGAGAGTACTTTTAAATTTGTGAAAAAAATAAAACTGAAGTATGAGTTTATTTTTGTGCAAAATTGTTTTGAATTAATGTGTAGTTTTCCTATAATACACAATTTCTGAGAGCGGTTTGAAGACCTCTTACATAGGTAAGCTGGGTATCCTAAGAGCTACTATAGACCTCAGATTGTGTATTGGAAATGATATATGTTGTATATTACATATGTTGAAATTGTATTGTTGAAACCTAACCTCCAGTGTTGTATTAGGAGGTGGGGTCTTTGAGAAGTAATTTAGGTTAGGGGGAAGGGAGCAGAGATTTCATAAATAGAATTAATGCCCTTATGATAGAGACCCCCAAAGAGTTCCCTTTCCTCCTTCTGACAGGGGATATTGAGATGGCCAGGCCCAACAGCAGTGCTGGATTCAGGGCTGCGAGATAAGCAGATTCTTGGCCCATGCTCACCAAGTATTGGAGACTGGACACGGAGAGGAAGTGGGCTTTAGAAAGTAGTTACATGGCAGTCTAGGTGATTTATCATCCCCCTCTTTGTGGGGTCAGCCTACCAGAGTGAGGTGTACTTCCTGTTAGAATGTGCTCAGCAAATAGAAACCGTTGCCCTTAGTATAGTTGTTTGAGACCTAATGCAGCCAGCTCTTTGTTAAACTCAGCCACTGTGCCTCCATCTTGGGTAACGCTTACTTTGCCTCTGTCTTGGGCTTTGTCCCTATCTAGTCCTCTGTCCCATCTATCTCCTGGCTCACTTCTACCTCATGGGGTTGCAGTGAGATGATTCTGTCTATGAATAAGGAAACGGGGCCCTCAACAGACACTAGGACTTCCCAGTTTCCAGAACTGCAGGAAGTAAATTTCTGTTTTTTTTTTTTTTAATAAGCCACACAGTTTATGATATTATGTTATAGTCGCCCCAAGAAGAAATTCTACTCTCTTAAAATTCTATTTTTCTTTTTCTTTTTTTTTTTAGATTTTTTTTTCTTTCTTTGGGGTGTGAGTGATCACCAGGGAGACAGAAAGACAGTGAGAAATCACTCCCTCACCCCCTGGGGGGGGGTATGGCCACACCACAATCACTTCTCTTCCATTCTCCTCTTGGGATTTTGGGCACACATGCACAAGTGCCTGGCATGAGGTTCGAGCCACCGGGTTTGGGACTTGAACTGTGGTCAGCCACATAGGAGTTCAGCACCTCGACCACCACACCACCTGCTAGCCCCTCTTTTTAGAATTCTGCCATCACAGAACAGTGAGCTCCCTGCTCATTCCTAAGGAGAAGTGGGAGTCCGGGGGCCATTGACAGTGAAGGAGGAAATAAATAACCAAAACACTTTCAAAGACTGGTACACGCTCCAGAAGCAGATAAACGGGGAGGCTCTGGGATGACTGGTGGTAGAGCCACTTCCCCTGAGTTCTCCGGAAAAGGCCTGACAAAGTGACATTGAGCTGAGGACTGAAGGATGTGTCAAACCAACAGTGCCAAGAGCTGGAGCGAAAGCTCTGGAGGTGGACAGAACAGTAAATGCAAAGGTGGAGAGGAGCTCAGAGTTTCCCAAGACTGGGAAGGAGGCTGGAAGTGCGTATGTGCATCCCATTTTCTCTTCAGCTCTCACAGGTGGGCACTGTGGACTGCCGGAGGCCAACCCAGGGGAGCCTCTCTGCCCTATCACTTCAGCACCTGTTTTCTATGCAACTGAGTCAGTGTCATTTGGTGAAGGAGGAAGCAGAGGGTCCCCTGAAGGCCCTAAAGCCTTTGTAGGATCCCCACCTCAATGTGACCAGAGAACCTGTATCCGAGGGCTGGAGGGCAAGGCCTGTTCTATCAGGCAGCTGGAAGTTAACAGGTGGGTGCACATGAAGCCTCCCTTGTTTTAAAGTACTTTTCCCTCCAAGAACAGAGCCTTAGAAGAATTTAAAAGGACTTCAGTAAGTCATGAACAATGTGTGAAAATAATGGAGAGAGACCTTAACATTCCTTCCACATGGAGCCCACAGGCTCCCAGCTAGCTGCCTTTTGTTTTGTGTTTAAACTGTGTATATGTGCAAGGTGCAGGGCTAGTGACATTTCTATTTGAGTTTTGTATTTTAGATACTAAAGGGCTCCCTTTTCAGTGGGGGAGGGGGAGGATATGCCAAAGCAGACACAGGTGCCAACAATTTGGTGCAAATGTGCAGCTTATTTGGGGGATGATGCCCAAGAAGCACAGGCAGGTGGGCAGAGGAAGGGCGAAATGCCATTAAAGGCTGGTGGATAAGAGGTGAATGTGTGAGCAATGGGGACTCTATCCCAGAGGACTCTCTGGAGAATGTAGGACCTGCCCGTCCCACCGAAAGGTGAGGAATCTGAGGATTGCTTGAACTCCAGCCCTCACTGGTTAGAGTTTGCTCCTGTGTAACTCCAGGCATGTTCAGGGCCCTGCCAGAGGGCTCAACATTCTTCCTGCACCAAAGGACACAGGTAGGGAGAGAGCCACAGGTGCCCAGGGCTGGAGGGCATCCGTACGCAGAGGGATGGAGCTGCAGGTGACCTCGGGCTAGGCCAAGGGAGTGCTGGTGGGGCCAGGGACATGAGTGTATCCCTGAGACAGGTTGCTGAGATTCCTTTCTGGCCACTGGCCTTGCACAGAGCCCCCTGGTGAGGAACTTCATGAGAGAGGGGTGTCCTGGATGTGGCTGCAAGGTGGCTGTCTTTTGGCCTTCCCTACAGAGGGGTCAGCAATCCCCACACCCACGGCCCAGTCCTAGGGAACTGGCAACGTTCAGCTGCGAGTGAAGCAAGTCCAGTGCCTTCTCCCTCCTCAGTGTGATTCCTTGCCAGTGTTGTTTTCACCCTCGAAGAGAAAGTCTGTTTTCTTCATAAGCTTGAGAAGAAAAATAGAAAGGGGAGATGCTTTTGGCTCACTTGGGATAGGTGGTGTTCAGAGAAATGGGGCAAGCTGATTGGCTATTCCGGGTCATGCAGTCCTGTAATTGACAGCCTCACCAGGACCAGTGTGATCGCTGAAGAATGGTTCTGGGTGAGCAAAAGTTACAACCACTACGATTTCAATTTGTATGGTGCTTTAGGACTTTCAAAGCCCCTTTCTGTGAGACTGTGGGATCATATTTTTGATGAGAAAATGGAGGCTCAGGGCAGTTGGTCAGAAGTTGTTCAGACTACGGTTGTTGGAGGTTTTCAAGAGTGAGGAGAGGGTGGGGAGTACCTTTCTGCAGACTTGAGATTCTGGTCCAGTGCTGTAGTTACTAACAGAGAGAGCTCTTTCTGTCTCCTCTGGAGAAGCAGGAGCACCATACTACCTTGGACCCTGGCCAAGGCAGCAAAGGCCCCTCAGAAGCTTGGGTCTTGGGAGAAGCAGAGAGACTGCTCCTCTGCAGGGCTGCCTCTAGGTACCAGCCCTGTGCTCTTTAGCTCCAGGGTGCTGCCAGTCCCAGGTGTGGTGCTGGCCGATGAGGCCTGGAGGTGGAGGGGAGAGTTAGAGCTCTGTCATCCCTACACAGTCCATCCATCAGCCTTAGTGTGGTGGATGGAGGTGGGGCTGTCTGGTCTACCTTCTGCTCACTTCTATCATTTGTGGTTCCATTCAAGGCTGCGCTTGACAATGGTTTAACTCAATTTCTCTCAGATAACCACAGAGCAATAAAAAACAATTGCCACAAATGACAGAATATCCCTCTTTTTAAGGGCTGAATGCTAAGTGAAATGAACCAGGCACAGAAGACAGATACCGCATGATTTCAGTTACATGTGGAATCTAAAATGGAATAGAATGGTGCTGACCAGAGGCCGGGAGGAATGGGGTCAGCCTGGCAGAGAGCAGATATGATCAAAGGGGGTAGAGTTTTGAGCAGACAGGAGGAGTAAACTTCAATGGTCTGTTGCCCAGAGTGATGACTAGAATACCTAATAATGCACTGTATATTCAAAGTGGATAAAAGAGTAGATTTTAAATGTTTACATCATAGAAAGTGCTAAATATGTGTCTTGATTAGCAGGATATAATCTTTTCACAGTGTAAACATATATCAAAACATCATATTGTGCCACACACATATGTAACATATACACTTATTATTTGTTAATTGAAAATAAAATTTAAGGGACCTGCAGGTGGTGGGGGTAGTTAAGGCACTGGACTCCCACATGGCCAACTATGGTTCAAGTCCTTGACCTGGTGGTTTGCTTTCTTCTCTTTCTGTATCTCTGTGGTAAGTGTGTATGTCCTAGAGCAAAATAAAAAAGAATAATAAATAAAATAAAGTACATCATTCTTTTAAAAAAATAACTTTTAAAAAATACACCAGAATTTGCTACCATTCACCAAGCTCTTATATTGAGCCAGGCATGGTCTAATCATCTTATAAATATGACTTTATTCACATAGTTAGGATGTGTTTACAGGAGGTGAAGTGGCTCACCCCGTGATGTGTCCTTAAAAAGGGTACATTGGATAGGAGTTATTTTGCAAAAGGCTGGAGAAAAATAAGTCACTATTGGGTTCAAAGAGAGAGAACGACTCCTTCACTGAGACGGTTCAATCCACTCTTCTGTATCCCCTTAAGCTGCTTTCCAGGCGGTTGCCGCAGGGAGGACTGGGAGTTTGCACATGCTGTTGGAGTATGAAGAAGACACGGGGCTGTGTGTGTAGACAGAGTAATCCAGGATGAGCCCATAAGTGCAGGAGGCTCTGAAGATGGAGGTTAGACGGCTCTCCAGCATCATTCCTGCCTTGGCCGTGCCCCCAGTCAGCCTGGTCCCTGCCATGCTTGGCTCAGCCCTGCAGGTTATCGCAGGAATGACAGCACTGACAGACTGTTAGCTGGGCCCCTTGAGCCTCAGTGTCCACATCTACAAAATGGAAACTTCCTTATTTCTCACATGGATGTGAAAGTACAAACCTGTTGAGGATTTTTTGGAGCACTACAAAAATAAATAAATAAATAAATGAAGTCAATCAATCTCTCATCCTCCTCCCAGGTCTAGACCTGATCTTGGAGTAAAACCAAGTTTTCTCAAGGGAAGACCCAGGCAAACACCAGTTCCCCTCTTCCGAGGTCACCAAAGGCTTGTTTTCTACGTCTCCATACCAGTTGAATTTTTCTGAATGCCAGCTCCTTGAGATATCAGTCTTTATGCTTTATGGGCTCACAGGAATATAGCTTAGGCCTAGAACTGTCTGGAGGGTCCGTGAGGTTGCCTGACTGTGTCCCTGGAGACTTGGGCTGCTTCTGCACTCTCAAGGGTTCAGGGGCTTCTGTGTCTTGATGTTCCAGCAAGGGCAGGAGTGACAGCACGCACTGGAAAGGCTGTCGAGTCCCCTGGTTACAGAGGAAGATGGTTCCTGCCCTGGAGTTGCTGACAGTCTAGTGAGGAAATTCTCACTGGATGGAATAAGGAGGTTGAAGAGCCACAAGAGAAGCATCAGTAACCACAGTTATGGCATATCAAGCACTGGCAGTGGGCCAGGTCTTACGTAAATTACCTTAGTGAGGTGAGGAGCACGTTTGAAATGGCATTAACCCCAGGGCCCAAGAGGGCCACATTCTACCTGACTTTATCACTTCTCCATTGTGTAATCTCCATGGGAACTCTCCCAGCAAGGAGCAATGGCAACACGGAAAACAAAGTGCCATGTGCTTATGAGCTGTGCAGGGAGTCAGTGCGTCCTACCCACCCAGCCCAGAACCGCACAGCTGAGCCACAGGACATGCAATAGCTTAGGGAAAAGGTCTCGCTGGCCTCTTGATTCCAAATCTCCCTATAAAACTCTAAGAGGTGAGGTGGGGAGAGTAAAAATAGAGGAATATGGCCACATTGCCCCTGAGAAGCAGGCTGGGGCAAGTTTACTGGGAAATGATGGCCAGAAGGGGAGGAGTTCTAGAGCGAGAAGTAAGTCCAGGACCCTCTGATAACTGCACCCCTGCCTGTC
>NW_006160057.1:3255362-3354887 GCF_000334495.1 Tupaia belangeri chinensis
ATTCCTGGAGTCCCCATTGGAGGGTGGAGAATGAAGTGTGGGGGAGAGGGGGTGGGGTAGATCCTCCATCTTGACCCCCACAGTTCTGCACGGTGTATCCAGAGGGGCCTCTGTTGGCTTCCCCCTTGCAAAGGGGTTGCCGGGTGCAGACCCACTCAGAGCTTTGCATTCTTTCTTTTGTCTGCCTAGAACACTCTTCCTGTTGATGACGCCATGCTTGCTTCCTAGCCTCAAGTTGTTTCTGAATAAAATGTTACTATATGGGGGTTGAGTTCTCTCTCCCCAACTCCCTTACAAATTCATGTCCATTGGAACCTCAGCATGTCATCTTACTTGGAAATGAGCTCTTTGCAGATGTGATTAATTAAGATAAGGTCTTCCTGGAGTAGGGCAAGCATTAATGATTGTGTCCTTGGAGAGAACCAAGGACGTTGGAGATGCTGAGAAGAGGGCCAGGGACAGCAGAGGCCACAAGCCAAGGATTGCCAAAGATTTATGGCAACATTAGAAGATGAGAGAGAGACATGAAACAGGTACTCCCTTAAAGCCTCCAAAGAGCTCCAACCCTGCTGACATGTTGATTTCGGACTTTGGGCCTCCTGAACAACTAGAGAATAAGTTTTTGTTGTTTTGAACCACCCAATTTGTTGTGCTTTTCTACAGCAGCCCTAGAAAGCTAAAGCAGTTACCTTCTGGGCTGGCCCTGTAGCACAGTGGTTAAGCGGGGTGCAGAAAGCTGGATCCCACATGGCTATGGTTTGAAACCTGGCCCAACAGCTTGAAAAACATGTGTGTCCAAAGTCCTAATAGAGAAATGGAGAAAAAAGGATTGTGGCATGACAATGCCCAGCTTGGTGAAGGGGAGTTCTCTCTCTCTCTCTCTCTCTCTCTCTGTCTCTGTCTCTAATAAGCGTACATGCCTCTGGCAACCAAAAACAAAGATAGTTTACCTTCGAACCAAAACCATCCCTTGCAGCCAAACAGGGACAGCCTCTCCATTCCTTATCACTTGTCAGCACCGACAAGACGTGTGTTTCATCTCCCTGTCTTGTTTGTTGTCTCTCTTCCTGTTTGAGCATAAGCCCTGTGAAGTTGAGGAGCTCTGCAGTTTCCAGAAGAGTGTGTGGAACACAGAAGACATTCAGTAATTATTAGTGAATGAATGGATAACTGACCCCAGTTTCTGACTTACCTCCTTTTCTTGAGATTATGTGGAGTCCCTTGTTATTTTCATGGGATTGTTGGAAGCCAAAGAAACAATCCTAACCCTCTGTCACTCAAAGAGAAATCATTTAAGCTACAAACGGTCCTTGTTAAACTAGGGAAATGTGAGTCAGAGAGAGTTTCCTCATTTTCCAGTGGCTCTGGCAGTTGGCTGAGGTCTTAACTCCTCCTTGCAATCAGACAGTGTTTGACGGTTTCAGTCTCCCAAATGTGGTCAGGAAAGGAAACTCAGAGGCGAGCTCTTGAGTTCTGGGCCAATGGATCTTGATCCCTAGAGTCCTACCAGCTTCTTTATTTAAGGTCCTCTTACTTATGGCTTCTGTAGAACCGGATGGTGGTCACCGAAAATGTCACTTATTAAGTGGATAATCATGTGATACACAAGCGCTTCACCAGATGCTCACTGTCAAGGACAAGGTGGTCATGTCAGCTATCGCTGGGGCTTTAGGGAGGAGCAAGTGCCTGGGACTGGCAGTTGGTGTTGGAAGAAAAAATGGCATCGCCAACAGGCATGGTGCCGACAGGGAGGTGAGGTCTGCACCAACCACCACGTAGAAAGGCCAGGAAAGTCTCATTAATATCAATCATGGCAGACAGCTTATTCCAAACGGGCCTCATCCATGGGCAGCCACGAGCTGTAGGTGGCAGGTGGAGAGGGCACTGGGGCGAAAACTTAGGCTGCCATGGTGGATATTTTGGGTTTCCTGGGACCACCAATGAGACTATCCCTTGAAACTTACGTGTGAGGAGTTGAGGCCCAGCAGGCAAGTGTGGAGCCAGGTAGAGCAGGGAGGGAAAGGGAAGGGGAGGGAAAGGGAGAGGAATGAGAAAGAGATCGGACATCCCAACAATGACTTTCATTACTGATTTGGCACTTGCCTCCCTGGTTCCTGTGGCTTTTTTCCAGTTCTCTGAGATACTGCAGCATCCCTTCAATGAAGCCCCATTTTGACAGGCTTTTGAATTGGGTGTAAGTCTCCTGTGACTTAGAGGGCCCTGATTCTACCCTCGCCATGTGGAAGGGAAAAAGAGGAGAGAGAACAGAGACTCCCAGGCCACCAGTGTCCTGTCTCCAGGACCACCCTAACTCACCCTCCTTTCTGCGTTTCACATTGGTGCATTCTACTCACTGGGGTTTGAAAATATTTGGAAAAGAACCAGACAAATCCCAAACAATGAAAGTAACAATACAACAATAAAAAATTTTAGAAATTTAAAAAACAATATGTATAATGGGTTGTTGGAAAAGTCATGAAGTATTTTTTTTCTGTTTTCTATGCAAAAATACTCATGACTTTTCTGACAACCCCATAGTAACAGCATTTACATTGTATTAGGTATTATAAATAATCTCATTGAATGTTAAATATATGGGAGGGTGTGTGTACATTGTATTCAAATAATACTATTTTATATAAAATACTTGAACATTCACTTATTTAGATATTCATGGAGGTTTATGGAACCAATTCCCCATGAATACTAAGGGACAACTGTACTTTATTGGAACTCAGATGTGTTACCATCAGAATCCTTAATACAGTGCTCCAGGAAGTTGGAGTTTGTGATCAGGGAAACATACCTTGTCATTCCGGATGTAGCAACTATACTTAGGTTACTAAATTTAATCCTTGCAACCCTATGAAGGTGGCACCCTCATTCCACAAGGAAGAAAACTGATGTCAAAGTGGGTTATGAATTACCTCAGGAGACATCAGCTCAAACTGATCTGCATGACCACCAGACCAAGGCTGCTCCCACATGCCCCAGGAAGTCATTCAAGTGGAACATCATGAAGGCAGGGCTTCATCCGGGGACTCCAGAGCCATACTGTGGCGGGACTCCATTTCCCTCTTAGTGAAGAGGTTTCTCTGAGGGAAGTAGTTCTAGAATCACAACTGTGAAAGTCCCAGTGTGAAGCTGGTCAAGAAAGACAATCTAGGATTTGTTCATAAGAAGTTCTATTGCAGGTATTTGTGTCATAAGAACCTTAGTCACAAATGCGGGGTCAGCAGGTGGCGTGGTGGTTAAGAACCTTAGTCACACATGCATCTGTATGTCTGCAATCGGTCTTTGGAGAATGAAGCTATTTAAGAATTCTGCTTTCTATAGGAGCACAGTGAGGTACATATGAGATTTGTATATACCTTAAGTTGTTTATCTTGTACATTTGAAACTATATTTGATTATTTTTGTCGTTAAAATGAAGGCATTCTTTTTCTTCTCAAAATAGAACTACATTGTAAAAATTTAAACAGGTAATTGCATTTTGATTGGAAAATGCAATCATGCCAAACAAATGTATTCAGAGCAGTCATTGTTCTTTTCAAAATCCCAGTGAAAATCCAAACTAAAGAATAACTTCAAAGCAAAAATGGCCTCAAATGACTTTATGTTTTGGTGAATTTTGGAGGTCATCTTATAAAGACTTACGCCACACTATCTCTGAAGGATTAGTTTTGGAAAATAGGCTGCAGGAGAACCAGAGTTTGAGAGATAGTCAGATATCTGAGGTAATGCCGTAACGATCTTCACATCTAAGAACAAATTCGCAAGTCACTTAGGCAAGTTTTCATGTCTTCTAGAATGATGGACTCCAATATAGAATTTCCTGTGATCTCTACTTCTTTAGTCTCCAAAGGGTTAATTGACAAAGAGATGGAGATGGTGCAAGAGAGGGTAGACAGAGAGCAGAGACTGAGCCATGGAATCTGGCTGCCAGGACTCAAATTGTGGCTCCACCAACGAGCTAGTTCTCCTCTCCTGGCAAATGGTTGACTATACCTCCCACCTCCTTGAAGTTAGATTTGGCCAGGTGACTTGTTCTGGCCAGAGAGATGTGAGCAGCAGAGATGACGTCATTCCCAGGAAGAATTCTCCAAGAGCCAGTGCACGATTTGTTCTTCCCTTTCCCCGTCACCCTCACAGATGATGCAGCAATGGTAGAGGATCTATCAGGGTGGGTCCTGGGTGAGTGTGGAGTAGAGCTCCCTGCCAGCTTGTGACAGATGGAAGTGGCATAAGTGAGAAGTCTCCATTGCTCTAGGGAAATGTGAACCAGAAATGTTTGCTACCAAGGTATACCCTAGCCTACCTACATGGACGGACTCACCACATTGACATTGGGCAATGATCTTAAGTTCTCATTCATCAGTTTCTCCTTTTGGCCAATGGCAATCCTGACACCTGTTAGATTATTTTCAGAACTGAGTGAGTTAATACAGGGAAACAACGAGCACTGGTAAACAATGAGCACTCTGTAAATATTTGCTATTACTATTTTATATTTGAACAGGGAGAAGGAATATTTCTCTGTGTAAAGACTTTTTTGTACACAACTGTGTGGTTTGTTGTGTTTACGCATTAATACCTGTTCCCCAGCCTGAGCCATGATTAAAGCAGAAAAGGATGTAGAGGAGGGGGAAGAGACTACCTCTTCTCTCCCTTGCTTTCTTAGGGTGGCTGGTTAGTGAGGGTGGAAGGGCCAAGACGTGGCACAGATTATAGCAGTCAGTACCAGTTTATGAACCCCTGATCCTGCACCATGCAGGCATTGGAACGACCAATTGCCCCACCCTCCCACGCCACTATGGGGCCTTCTGCATTTATAGCAATGGAAACTTATTGGGATAGACGCTATTCATCTGGATTAATTTTTTAAAAATTTCTTCCATAGAAGAGAAAAGGGAGGGGGTGACCCCCCAAAGGATCTTTATACTGTCATCCACCTCCAGACCCAGCTGTCCAGGATTAAGAGCACCAGCACATGAACCCTGAGTGTGCAGGGAGACCTAGGGATGTGAACCCAGGACCTCCTCTCTGGGTTTGTGCTATTTCTTCTAACTGGAAGTACCTTTCCAGGCAAGGCTGTTCACTGTCTCTCTCATGCCCTCTCCCTCTCTCCTACCTGCCCCCGTTGACAAATATGAACTGAGCATCTGCTGTGTGAAGCAGCCGAGACAAGTACAATGGGCGAGGTGGACAGAACACCTGCCCACATAGAGCTTAGAGTTTCACTGTAGAGTGAAAGTGCAAATCCTGCCTGACACATAGTATGTCTTCCATGTCTGTATTCAATGGACGAGTGGATATTTCCATGAAGTTTCTGGAGATTGTACAACTGCTTGAAGTACCCAGAAAGCCACTGATGGATGAGAGCCTAGTAGCGTTAAGACACTTTATTACCATAGAAGAGAGAACTCAATGATGAGATGATGTGGGCATCAAAGGAACATTATTTGAATGGTAAAGGCTTATGAGATGTATGGGGGAAAATGGATAAAACTCTTTGTATTAGTCTGCTGGGGCTTCCATAGCAAAATTGCACATACTGGGGAGCTTAAACAGTAGGCATTTGTTTTCTCACAGTTCTGGATGCTGGATGTCTAAGGTCTAGGCAATGATAACTTCAGTTTCTGTGAAGGGCTTCATTTCTGGTTTATCGATGGCTACTTTCTTGCTGTGTCTTCATGTGGTCTTTCCTTTTATGGGGGAGAGAAAGGGAGAGAACGGGTGAGTAAGAGACAGATCACTGGCTTCTCCTTCTCTTCTAAGGACCCCAATGCTATCAGGTTAGGGCCCTATCTTCATTATCTCATTTAATCTCAATTACTTCCTTAAGAGCCCCATCTCCAGATTAAATCACACAGGACTTCACCATATGAAGTACACAATTCAGTTTATAACCTTCTTTAATACTTCTATAAAATGGGAAAAATGACCAATATCTATTATATGAAAGACAAATATTAAACAAGAGATATTCTCATTAACTATGTTCTTTTGCCATCATGCAATTTTTTTAGGATAGCTATACTTAAAGTAACAATTGACATAGTCCATTATTTTGATTCCAAGAATTAGTGAATAGTTGCACTTATATATATATGTGTGTGTGTGTGTATACACACACACAATAACTTATATTTTGTTAAGTAAGAGATAAAATAAAGCTGCTCTTATTATATGGTGAAATTTACATACATAAAATGACCCACTTTCAGTGACATTTAGTCTATTCACAGTACTGTGCAGCTATCACTTCTGTCTAGTTCCCGACCTTTTCATCTCCTCAAATGCGGAGCCCCATACCTATAAGCAGTCACTCCCTGTTTCTCCCTTCCCCGGCCCCTGAACATCAGTAATTTACTTTCTATCTCTGTGGATTTGCCTAGTCTGGATGTTTTAGCCATGGAATCTGTGCCTGGCTTCTTTCACTTGGATAGAGTTTTTGAGGTTCAACCACACTTAGCATGTTTCAGTATCTCACTTCCTTTGCATGGTGGAATTGTGTGGATAGACCAGATTTTGCTAATCCTTTCATTGGTTGTTGGCTACTTGGATGGGGGTTTCCATCATTTGGCTGTTATGAATAGTAGCATAGTTATGTTTTTAAAGAATTATTGATTTTGGGACCAGCAGATGGCATAATGGCTACATCACTGGACTCCCATGTAGTCAATTGTGGTTTGAGTCCCAGACCTGGTGCCTTAAACTCACTCTGGGGACATGTGTGTGTATGCCCAAGATCCCAAGATAATAATGGAAGAGAAGGGATTATGGCATGGCCATCCCTCCCGGAGGGTGACTTCTTGCTTTCTCTCTGTCTCTCTCTTGTCTTTCTGGTGAGTGTACATGCCCTACAGCAAAAACCTCTCAAGTAAAAAAAAAGAACTATTAATTTTATTTTATTATTATTACTGTTTTAAAATTTGCTGTAAGGCATGTGCACTCACGAGAGAGAGAGAAAAAGAGATCTGGGACCCAAACCTCAGTCAGCCATGTGAAAGTCCAGTGCCTTAATCACTGGCCACCCGCTGGCCCCAAGTCACATAGTTTTTAACTTTCACTTATCAGAAAAAAATCGTGGGACCAGAAGATAGCATAATGGTTACATTATTGGACTTCCACGTAGTCGACCATTGTTCGAGTCCTGGACCTGGTGGCTTAAAACTCACGCCGGGCATGTGTGCATGCCCAATATCCCAGCAGGAGAATGGAGGACAAGGGATTGCAGTGTGGCCATCTCTGTCTGTTTTTCCTCTTTCTCTCCAGTGAGTGAACACACCCTATAGCAACAATCTCTCTACAAAAAAAGAAAAAAAAAGAAAGAAAGAAAAAGAAAAAAGCAGGGAGTGTGCACTCTAGAGCAAGGAGAGGAAGAAAGCGCCCCTCCCACTCAGGTGTGTTGATGTTGCAATCCCTTCTCTCCCATCTCTCCATCCTGTCATGTTGGGCACACATGCACACATGCCTGGCATATTTCTCAAGCCACCAAACTTAGGGCTTGAACTGCACCTGGTTGGCCATGTGAGATCTAGTTCCTTTAACCACAGGCCAGCCCTTGCTTTTTTAAAAAAATTTTTTCCTTTTTTTCTTCCATGAACATGTGTGTGAGACAAAGATGGACAGAAAGACAGGCACCCCAAGAGGTCTGTACAGTGCAACCCATCCGGCAGCTTCAGAGCCAAAGATTACTCCTCCTCTGCTTTTATTAACTGGGTACTTATGCCTCAACTCTGGGTAAGTAGAAATCTCAGGAGAACTCTTTAGTCTCGTGTTGTAGCCTAGTCAATAGCATGCTAAAATTAAAAAACAAAACAAAACAAAACAAAAACAAAAACAAAAACCAGCCAAATATCTTTCTAACTGTAGACCACTTGGACTATACACAAAAGCATAAAGGAGGTAGGAGACATCGCTCATAATCTCACAACAAGGAGATGACTGCTGCGGGGTCTGGGACTCGAACCACATCTTTGGCCATGTGGGATCCAGCTGCCTTCACCACCACACCCCTGGCGCACACACCACTGGCTGGCACACTCACTGAACATTAAAGAGTGTATTTATCTGCTGTTGGCGGCGAGTCTGCGGTGACTTCTGAGCCCCAGCCCTTTTTCAGTCTGACATGGGCGGTCCTCCATGGCCAGCAGTTTTCCTCTTTTAAGGAAGACATTTCGGACGCTCTGCTAATGAGCTGGATGTGTAGAGGCCCATGAGAGAAAAATGCAAACAAGATAGCTGCTTTGACTGAAGTCTGAGCTGGAAACAGCTTACATGGTAGAGCCTCTAAACAATGCCCTAGGAGGGTCAGCAGGTGGCATGGTGGTTAAGCTCATTGGATCCCATATGACCAACCCTGCAGTTTTAGTCCGGACCCAGCAGCTTGAAAATCATGACAGGAGTGTGTGCCCAAAATCCCGACAGGAGAATGGAAGAGAAGGAGTGGCAGCATGGCCATCCTCCGGAGGCATTATTTCTCACTTTCCCTCTCTCTCTCTGTACTCAGTCTCTCCAGCAAGTGCATGTAACCTATAGCAACAAACAAACAAAAAACCAAAAGAAGCCCTCAGGGCCGATTGGTGGTGCTGTGGTAACACAATGTTCTGTGAGCTTGACTGATAAGGGATAGTCCCAGATAGTCTCGAGATCTCCCTCTGCGTACTGTTACCTGCTACGTCTGGCTGGCTAAGCCAGGTTTGACTGCACTGCGAGTGCATCTCTCCCCCGACCCCCTGCTACACCCTTCTCCCTTGCTCATAGATGAAATAAACACACTTAAAACATGTCCTCATTTTTACTTCTAAAATTGGTCTCAAAGCCAGAGGAATGGAAAGAAGGTCAAGGTCAAAGCCCTACAGTGCGTTGTGTATCAAATAACCCTGGGCAAATGTGTTCTTGTACTATTTGATTTTCTTTTATTTAAAAAGTTTATTTCTACTGATAGTGAAAGGCGCTCCCAGCAGGTCCTCACATTGCAATCTACTCCCAGCCTCAGCCAGCCCAGGTCTGGGGCACACGTGTGCATCCCACAAGCACGGGGAGACCCCCAGACTTGAATCCAGGATCTCCCCCAGTGGGGTCAGCATTGCAGGTCCTCACATTACCGCTGTACCACACAGTGAATGTCCATTCAAGTTCTTGTGGTTTCTTAACTAAATGGTAGTTGTTCACTTGA
The DNA here is from genome assembly GCF_000334495.1 of Tupaia belangeri chinensis. Taxonomy (NCBI): domain Eukaryota; kingdom Metazoa; phylum Chordata; class Mammalia; order Scandentia; family Tupaiidae; genus Tupaia; species Tupaia belangeri. The sequence goes on from NW_006160057.1 coordinate 3,264,547, forward strand.
TAATATAGCTTCCATCATCGGCTTGTTTATGTCAGTGATAAAAAAAAAAAAAAAAAAAAAAAAACAAGAAGAAAGGAGGTTTATTTATTTATTTTTTTTACATGTGAATTAGAATGTCCTGAAACCTAGAATTACACCTGTTCTCTATCTAGCCTGAATTAACAGACCAGTCAATCAGGTTGCCTGTCAATCATCCGGGCTCTCTTCAGTGGCAAACACCTCTGCTTGTTTATGTAAAAGAGGGCTAGAGATTATGGGTAGGGGATAATTCTGTAGTTCTTGAGCCTCTCCCTGTTTTGTCAACTTGCTCTCAACCTCATTACTGAGGGTCAAAAGCAGTATTCTCAGCTGGACTGGTCTGAGGTGTATTTCATGTTATCTCCATATAAGCTAAAGGATGAATAGCAATTGAATGCATAAAAAATAATAATAGATAATATGGAAATATCTTTAATTTATTATCATGCACTGCATGCATATTGTACCTCACAAAGATATTTAACCATTCAATGTAAATTTAAAAAAAATCTAACTTATTCATAAACAACAAAAAAATCTGGTGGGGCTTTAAGAAGGTATGGCGGGGGACCAGCAGTTGGTGTAATGGCTATGTTGCTGGACTCCCATGTAGTCGACCGTGGTTCGGTTTGCGTCCTGGACTCGGTGGCTTAAAACTCACACCGGGCGCGTGTGCGTGCATACCCAAGATTCCAAGAGGAGAATGGAGGAGACAGGATTGAGGCGTTACTATCCCCCCTGGGGGGCATTTCTCACTTTCTGTCTCTGTCTTTCTGGAGAGTACACACGCCCTATACCAAAAAACCTCTCCAAAAAACCCCCAAAAAAAACAAACCCAGAAGGTATAGTGGTTAAATTGCTGGACTCCCATATAGCTGACCAAGGTTCAAGTCTCAGACCTAGTTTCTCACTTTCTCATTTTCCCTCTCTCTTTGTCTGTCTGTCTGTCTGTCTCTGATGAGCACACATGCCCTATAGGAAACTTAAAAAAAAATGATAATAAACTAAAATAATATTTTTAAAAACAGAAGGCATATTTATTCCAGGTTCAACCTGGTGGCAGGGCCTGTTCTTCTTCCATTCAATATCTCTTGAGCATCTATACAAAAAGGTGTCCAATAGCGTTAACTATTAGAAAACACAAACTCACAATAAGAGAGTAGGATGCCTAGATTAAAAAAATGATAACATGGTGGGATAGTGGTTAAGGACTGGACTTCCACATGGTTGACTGTGGTTTGAGTCCTGGACCTGGTAGCTCAAAAATCACTCTGGGGTGTGTGTGCATACATCCCCAAAATCCCAAGAGGAGAAGGGATTGCAGCATAGTCATCCTTCCCCCAGGTGATTTCTCACCTTCCCTTTCACTGTCTCTTGATCTCTTCAGTGAGCACACATACCCTATGGCAAAAACCTTAAAAAAAAAAAAAATAGACAACACAAAATCCTGGCAGGAATAATAATAATAAAAAAGATGGCTACTCCTACGTTGCTGGTGGGAATTTAGAACAGTACAGCTGTTCTGGAAACGAGTAGGCAATGCTTTCCAAAACTGAAGGCATACTTACTATGTGACCCAGCAGTTGCTCTCTTGAGTGTTTATCTCAGAGAAAGGAAAACTTACAGCCACATCAAGTCCTGTACCCACATGTTCATAGCAGCCTTCGGAACAGCCCCAAACTGGAATCTAGCTCCAACGTCCTTCCGTAGGTCGATGGTCGGATAAGCTATGATGCATCCGTACCATGGAGCCGCTCCCCCTTTATGTGGCATTCTTGAGGATGACAGCGTTGCAGAAATGGAGAACAGAATAGTGGTTTTCAGGGCCAAGGGAAGGAAGGAGAAAAGAGGAAGTGAGGAGGAAAAGGGGAGCAGGAGATGGTGAAGACGTGGACTACCGCAGTGGCCCTGAGGACTGCGAGGATGCTGTGATCAGAGGGAAGTTGGTGGGTAAATTTGGCTGGGTGCCCTGGGAGAAGGAAGGTGACTGTTGGCTGTACACCCTACCCCTAATGTAGCATTTCACCCCTGTCCTGCCTCACCAGGGCCTCTTTCTGTCCCCTGTCTACCCCACCTGTCCTTGCTGTTTTCCCCGACTATTGCTCCAGAGGGAGAAGTCTCACCCACACAGTGGACCCTCCACTCTCCTTCCACTCACCCTACCCTGCTCTCCTCAGCCTCCCCACTCCCCACGCTTCATTACTTGGAGGACATGCAGCCTCTGGTCCTGGGCACCAGTGGTGACTGGGCAACTTGGTCAGAAACCTCTCAGATCTGAACTGGAATCTTGAAGATACATTAGTAACAAAAACAATCTGATGGGACAGCAAGTGGCATAGTGGGTAAGGTGCTGGAATTCCATGTGGCTGACCACAGTTTGAGTACCGGACCTGGAGGCTTGAAACTCACATTGGGTGCATGTGCATGCTTGTCTAAAATCCTGAGAGGAGAATGGAGGAGAAGGGATGGTGGCATGGCGATCCCCCTGGGGGTTGATTTATCGCTTTTTGTCTGTCTCTGTCTCTTCGGTGAGCACATGTATGCTGTAGTAAAAATGACTCAAAAAAACAAAAAACCATAAAAGCCAACATTCAGTCTCTGAGAGAGAGTCACCTTCCACTGCACAGAGGACACGGGGAAAGAGGCCATGCACTGCAGGCACGGTCTGGAGATGGGATCTGGACAAAGCATCATTAGCAATGCAGAGTTCCTAGATGGGTCCTAGGGACCCTCCTGGCTAACGAGGCGGTTCCCACCAGGTCAATTTCAGGTGCTCATCAGTTTCCCCAGTGAGTCAGGCTTTACCTATACTTTTTTTCTTTTTAACATTAAAAAAAAATCTCAGAGCAGATGTGCAGGCACAAAGAGAAAAATGGGAGTGGGGAAAGGACGAGAGAAGGGTACCCTCCACACAGTCTGTTCATACCATGAGCCCCTTCTTCCAGTTCTCCAGCCCACCAAGCTCCTAAGCACAGGTGCACGTACAGTGGAATACCCAGCGCGTTTTCAGGCCCACCAGGCCGGGGACTAGAACTGGGTTCAGCATGTGGCTTCTAGCTCTGCAGTCTCATGTGTTACTGACTCTGCCACAGAGGCTGGGCCCAGGTAGTTGCATAAAAGAGAGAAAGGGGCCAGGTAGTGGTGCAGCGATAACATTAACTGGACCGAGGGGGAAAGTCCTGGGTTCACATCCCAGGATCTTCCTATCCCTGCATGCCCATGGTCTAGGCTGGCTGAGACTAGGGGTGGGTGGTGATGTGAGCACCCCATTGGGGTGCTGTCTCTCTAGCTCTTTTTCCTGTCTCTCTCCTGGAGCAAATAAATAAACTTAGGAAAAAGTCAAAAAATAAGAACAGAGAACAAAAACACTTTTTTTTTTTTTCTCTTTTAGAGACAGAATCTTACTCTACAGGCTGGCTTTAACTCATGATCCTTCTGCCTTGACTTCCAAAGTGCCTAGGATTAGAGGCACACACCACCATGTTCGCAGGAAAAGCAACAACAAAACTATCTAGTTTAAGGCAGCAGTAGTTTGAGTTTCTGCTATAGGAGCTAAAAACCCATGCTGTGCTATGCCCACCCAGGCGTGGTGTGGGCAGAGGGGCTTGGAGCTGAGGTAAGGGCAGGAAGGGATGAGGTGTGAGCATGTCTGTGGCAAACTGTACTGCTGACAGAAAGCCACTTTCTCATTTTCTGTGCTAGTGCTGTCATACCGTGATTGCTTCTCTTTGAAACAGTTCTGCCGCAGGGTCTCTCTGCAGCCAGGTTCGTGAAGGTCAGAGAGAGAGAAACTGTCTTACAGAAAAAGCCCTCTGTGTGAGTGGCCTACATGTCAGCCTCCTGCTGGCCTTGATGAGAAACCCAAGAAGTTAAGGACAGTCAAGTCAATCAACCTAGTTGAAATTTCTTCCTCTTTCTTTCAAATGAATCTTCATTTTACTTCTTGCTACATAGGGACCAATATAATGATGTAGCAAGAACCAGAGCACAAAAAAGCAGTAATAATAGGGCCAGCCAGGGCGTGGTGGTTGAGGTGGCTGGATCCCACATGGCCAATTGCACGGTATGAGTTCTGGACGTGGCTGGCATGTGTGCGTGTGTACCCCAAATCCCAAGAGGAGAATGGAGGGAAGGAATTGTGGTATATCAATCCACCCAGCGGCAGGGAGGTGCTTTCTCACTCTGTCTCTTTCTCTCTCCAGGGAAAGCACAAGCCCTATAACAAATTTTAAAAACCCTCTAATGGAACTAGCACTAATGGTGGTTAAAGGCACTGGACTCCCATAAGACCGACCATGGTTCGAGTTCCAGACATGGTGGCTTGCTTTCTCACTTTCTCTCTCTCTCTCTAGTGAATGTGTGTGCCTTATAGCAAAATAATAATAATAATAATAATATTAAATAAGGGAAAAAACAGAATAATAATAATAATTAAATTAAATAAATAAGGGAAAAAACTGTAATAATTATATCTGCAACCTGTTGAGACATAAAATATGCAAAGTTCTTTATTTCATTGAATCTTCAGAATAGTTCTTTGAGGTATTATATTCATTTTAGAGTAGAGTCAGAGAGGTAAAGTGACTTGGATGAGGTTGCTCAGTTGCAAAGTGGACAGGGATTTGAATCCAGAATGATGTTACTGCAAAGTTATTGCTTTCCAAATTGTTATGCTGCTTTGTTGATTGCTATAAGTTACTAATATAACAATTATTATAATACTTCATAATTAATAAATGTTAGAAGCAGTAGGGATCTTGGTGATCAAGTGTCTCCAAATGTGAACATTAGAAGAGAGACTACTGAGAACAGAGAGGTGAGCGGACTTGCTCACGCTCACATAGTGGCATCAGCAGGATTTGAACCCAGGACTCTTGGCTTTTATGTTCTTTTCTCCTAAACTATACACAGGATAGACTATGTTTTGATTTAAAATAAAACTTTTGCTAGTAAGAGGTTCTACTGCCTACTTGAAGAAGGGTTGTTTCGTTCACGCATACATATTAGAATCTCTTGGCATGAATTCAACATCCCTATGTCCAGATTCATCCCGTAAGAAGTGAATTAGAATCTCCGATTTTAAGGATCAGGCATCTGTGTTTTGTTTGTTTGTTTTTGTAGAGGTTTTTACTATAGGGTGCATGTACTCTCCAGAAAGACAGACAGAGAGACAGAAAGCAAGAAATCGCCCGCCAGGAGGCATGGCCACACCACAGTCCCTTCTCCTCCATTCTCCTCTCAGGATCTTGGGCATGCACACCCAGCATGAGTTTAAGCCACCAGGTCCAGTACTCAAACCATGGTCAACTACATGGGAGTCCAATGACATAGCCATTCCTCCATCTGCTGGTCCCAAGCATCTGTGATTAAAAAAAAAGTGTTTTTCCAGGGATTCAAATGAGCAACTGGATTAAAATCCACTAAGTTATGTTTTTGTCTAAATCTAATCAAATATTATTTTTTCTTTGGATGACGATTTTAAGGATCAGGCATCTGTGTTTTGTTTGTTTGTTTTTGTAGAGGTTTTTACTATAGGGTGCATGTACTCTCCAGAAAGACAGACAGAGAGACAGAAAGCAAGAAATCGCCCGCCAGGAGGCATGGCCACACCACAGTCCCTTCTCCTCCATTCTCCTCTCAGGATCTTGGGCATGCACACCCAGCATGAGTTTAAGCCACCAGGTCCAGTACTCAAACCATGGTCAACTACATGGGAGTCCAATGACATAGCCATTCCTCCATCTGCTGGTCCCAAGCATCTGTGATTAAAAAAAAAGTGTTTTTCCAGGGATTCAAATGAGCAACTGGATTAAAATCCACTAAGTTATGTTTTTGTCTAAATCTAATCAAATATTATTTTTTCTTTGGATGACCTTTAGATGACAGAGGGGAAAATAGAAAACCATGTAGTGACATTCTCTGCTGTTGTGCAATATTTCTTCACTATTTCTGACTCATGAGCTGCTTTCACATTAACATAATATCCGGAACTACTTCATGAGTGTTAAAATCATTTCACCTATATGGCTAAGACCTTATTCCCAGTAAATGAAAAGCCCAGTTAATTGTGTTGCCCACTGTATTTTCTCTTCTTTAACACTGGTTCAAGTCTCAGAGACAGTTAAATTTACTAAATAAATATTCTGATGGGGGGCCAGCAGATGCCATGGTGTTTAGGGCACTGGACTCCCACATGGTCAACAGTGGTTCAAAGCACAGATCTGGTGACTTGCTTCCTCACTTTCCCCCTCTCTCTCTCCATCTGGTGAGCACATGTGCTCTATAGCTAATTATTATATATTTTTCTATGCAAAAATGCATCATGACCTTCCCAACAACCCAATAAAAATAATAAATAAAATTAAATCAATAATTCTTTAAAAAAAAGAAAAACATTCTGATGAGATGATTGTAAGTATAAAGCTTTTGAACAGGTTGCTTTAAGGATAATTCTGATCATTTTATGCTCTTTATTAATTTCTTGTATTCCAACATTAGTGTTCGGCATGCTTTCTATGTGTAATCAATAATGCATGTTGGCATAATTTAAACAATACATGGCTAAAAATAAAACAATTTCAAACTGTATAATGATCTAAGCCATATGGTGGTTAGCAATGTTCGGCTGAGTAACACGCTGAGTCATGAGCACACTCATCCAGTCTCCATTTATTATGTTGCTTGCTCACTTGATTCACTTATACAAGCACTCCGATGCTTTCTGTATTAAAGAGACAGGGTTTTTTTTTTTTGGTAATTAGTTTACTGATCAAAATTTAAAAATAAACAATCTGGTATAAGGGCCAGCCAGGTGGCATGGTGGTTAAGGTGGCTGGATCCCACACGGCCAACTACGCAGTTTAGATCTTAGAACCTGTGGCTTGAAAAACACACTGGGTATACAGTCCTTTGTGATTCCACGACATGAGTCAACTGACCGAAAAATGGGACGATTGAGATCCAGAAAGTGGAAGTGATTACAGTCACTCAGTAGCTTGATAGCAGACATCTACATATTAACTAAATTTGTATTTACTACAAGATCACCTAAACAAAACAAAACAGAGTCCAAACTGTTCTGGAGTTTCTTAGACCCTTAAGTACCTCACTCTTCAACCGCCTTAACACAGACCATCAATTCAATGAGTTCTTCAGAATCATGGGATCACCCGCAATTCTATCTACAGGCCAGAGCTTTTCCTCTCATCTCGTTACAGTTCTTTAGCACAGCCCAAGTCACCCCATATAGTTTTCATCAGTGACAATCATAGTGTAGGAATGGCCCCTATCAGCAGCATAGATATGTTTCTTGGGCTGGTGGTTACGGGAGTCAGATCCTACATGGCTGACTGCACTGTTTGAATCAGACCTGGCAGCTTGAAAAACGTGCCAGTTGTGTGTTTGTATGTGTGTGTGTGTGTGTGTGCACATGCGTGACCCATATCCTGAAAGAATGGAGATAAGGGGTTGTGGCATGACCATGCCCCAGACTGCTTTATCCTTCTCCCTTCCATCCTGTGTATCTCTGGTGAGCACACACAGCCTCTGGCAAATGCTTTAATAAAACAATGTTTTGGGGAACCAGCAGTTAGCATAATGGCTATATCGCTGGACTCCCACGTAGTGGCCCGCGGTTTGCTTCCCGGACCCGGTGGCTTAAAACTCACGCCGGGTGTGTGTGCGTGTGTGCCCAAGATCCCGAGAGGAGAATGGAGGAGAAGGGATTGCGGTGTGACCATCCCCCCTGGGGGGTGATTTCTCGCTTTCTGTCTCTATGTCTCTGTTTGTCTGGCGAGCGCACGCACCCTATAGCAAAAAACAAAGAAAACAAAAAACAAACAAACAAAAAAAACCCCACAAAAACAAAAAACCTCTTAAAAAAAAAAACCAATGTTTTGGAGTTACGCTTTTAGTAACAGAGTAATGGAGGTGGGGATATCAGATTTGAGGATACTGGCTGAGTAACCTTGAATGGGTTGCTTAATCATTCTGAACTTCACTTTGCTTATTCAGGAGACGTGGATAATAAGGTGTACCTCACTGACTGATGTGAGGATGACGTAAGTCAAAGCGGAGCATCTGGTGGCTAGGGACCGTCCACAGAGCATCACCTTCAGTAAGTCCTGCCAAATGCGCAGGGCTCAACATCCTGTAATGATCACCTCTGCAGTTACAGTCACCTGCCGCAGTGTTCCCTTCCATGAAAGACGAAGGGATTCATGCAGAAGGGTTTCAGCTTTTCAGTTACAATCATTTCTCTCTGGAGATGGAGCCGTAATCACTTTCCCAGACCCAGTGTGTCCGGGAGGGGACATGAATTGGTCACACTTCAGCCAGGTCCTCGGGTTGGTTGCTGGCAAGTGGCCAACCTCTCTGCTTGAATTTGAATAGAAAAACCTTTGGGACTTTCAGAAAGCCCATGTTTTCAGGGTATGAGTTACTTGAAACCTGGGAAAATAATTACGTTCCCACTGACATCGCTCTCTAAATTAACTTGGGCCACTGAGACCACTCATTTCAGAGGTTAAGAAAAATGATGAAATAAATCGAGTCTGTTAAACTGAAGGTACAAGGTGTTTCAAATGAGAAGTTATGGACAGAATAGCTAGTCACCCCGTCTAATTCTACCATCCCGAAACCACTGTCCCACTGGGCTGTATTTATGGAAGACTCAAATACAGTGAGTGTGTGTGTGCGTGAGTGTGGCGTACTTCTATTATTTTTCTTTTGTGTATCTTTGAACCTCATACACGTGAGATTGTACAGTGTGTGCACCTTTGTGTCTGGTTTCTTTTGCTCACCACTGCTCGTGAGACTGATCCATGAAGTGGTTCATGGCTGTTGTTTGTTTTTAATGTCTGTTTTTTATTTCCCTTGTGTGAACATACCACTGTTCAGCTATCTTTTGTATTATCAATGGACAGTTAAATTGTTTCCTTTTTTGCATATTATGGATACAGCTGATATGAACATGCATGTACTGTGGTCCCCCTTATCTACAGGAGATATGTTCCAGAACCCCCAGTGGATACCAGAAAACACGGACAGTACTGAACCCTACATGTATAAGTTTTCTCCTACACTTACATACCTGTGGTATGTGTCACTGAAACCACAGGTACGTATGTGTAGGAAAAAAACTTATATAGGTTTCAGTAGTAGTTAAGCTGTAGTTAAGGAGGGACTGTCCTAGTGTCAGCTGGCCCTAGAATTGATCTCTTTGCTAAGGAATGTGTGCTAGAAGGAAAGATTTGAGGAAACAAGTATTTGGACATAACAATTCTTTTTTTTTCTTTTTTTAATTGCCAGAAGGTACATGCACTCACCTGAGAGAGAAAGAGAGAGAAACAGAGAGCAAGAGAGAAAGCACTCCATTGGGGTGTGGTCACACCGCAATTTCATCCTCTCCATTTCTCCATCCTGTTAGGAACTGGAGCATGCACACATATGCATCAATGTGTTTTTTTAAGCTATTGGGGTTACAATTTGAACTGTGGTTGGCCATGTGGGACTCGGCTTCCTTAACTACTAGGCTATGGGGCTGGCCTTGGATGTAACAATTCTTAATAAGAACATTCAAGAAACATTGGATTATCACATCTGGGAAAGAGGGAGAATTGGTACTGTGTTGTACCCTGAGCACTGGAACCCCTTCCTACTTATCAGTGAATGTCTATAGTTAAGAGATGTTCCATGTAAGAGAATGTGTATATATACACACAAATATAGTCATTAAAAAATAAGAGAGAAATACTCATGACAATTACAGTTCTTATTTCTGTAACTAGTCATTTGGTTATACCTGGTATGTGTAACTACCTTCTTTTGCTATCCATTTGTGCTCTCTTTGCAATCAGCAAGGGCCTCTGCTGGTTAAGGTTCTTTACCTGGTAAGATAACCTGCCCTGGTCTGAGGGCGAAGAAATGAGATACCCAGAGGGAAGGGCTGTGGATTGAGAAAGGACAGACGAATAAAAGCGGGGGTCAGGTGGACCCAACATCTCTGCTGGAGAGAGCCGCAGCCTAGAGTCATTCTGTGCTCATTCTTTCATAGGAGAGGTAAAGCCATGCTTCAGCTGTGGAGTACCTGATGGTACAAAACAAGCCTCTCCTGGTCTTCTCTGGCTAATTCTAAAGTTTCTTCTATCTGTAAAGCCCAGCAGTAGTTTATGTCTTTGTTTAGAGGGTTCACATGCCCTGCAGTGAAAGCATAAAGACTGTATCCACTTTGAGGCACTCCTTGCAATAATCCAAATCTTCATTTCTGAAGGGTCTAGACTGTTAGAAGTTCTGCTTGAATTGAGTTGGTATATTTTCTATTGATTTTAACCACAGAGCATAGTAATAAGGGATATCCTATATTCCAGACATACTTTTCCTTACCTCCATTGTAGAACAGTAGTCCAACTTCCCCTTGGCAGTCAGCATCAATCACCCCAGCCAGCACACCAACTCCCTTTGCTTGTTGATTTAGAGGCACGAGGAACTCAAAGTGTCTGGGCAGCAGTCCTAACTTATAGTTCAATCAGTATTACACCTACTAGTGGAAGTACTCTTTACTTTGGAATGAGGATCCAAACACTACCCACTGGTGCTTCCTCCTAAAGCTCCCACTACCTCTCAACACCAGATATGAGAGACTAAAATTAATGATCTTACCTGAAGAGCACTCAGGCAGTTCCTGGTACAAGGGGAATGCTCCTCAAATGTTAGATGTTGTTATTATTTCCCTTAATAGTTAGATGTGGTTGTTTTCAAGAAGACAGATGTTCTGTTTCCTGATTTTTAAAAGTTTTATTGAAGTATAATGCACTTATAAAAAGCTCATATGTCATAAGTAAGCAGTTTAATGAATGCCTTGCGGTGTGACCATCCCCCCTGGGGGGTGATTTCTCGCTTTCTGTCTCTATGTCTCTGTTTGTCTGGCGAGCGCACGCACCCTATAGCAAAAAACAAAGAAAACAAAAAACAAACAAACAAAAAAAACCCCACAAAAACAAAAAACCTCTTAAAAAAAAAAACCAATGTTTTGGAGTTACGCTTTTAGTAACAGAGTAATGGAGGTGGGGATATCAGATTTGAGGATACTGGCTGAGTAACCTTGAATGGGTTGCTTAATCATTCTGAACTTCACTTTGCTTATTCAGGAGACGTGGATAATAAGGTGTACCTCACTGACTGATGTGAGGATGACGTAAGTCAAAGCGGAGCATCTGGTGGCTAGGGACCGTCCACAGAGCATCACCTTCAGTAAGTCCTGCCAAATGCGCAGGGCTCAACATCCTGTAATGATCACCTCTGCAGTTACAGTCACCTGCCGCAGTGTTCCCTTCCATGAAAGACGAAGGGATTCATGCAGAAGGGTTTCAGCTTTTCAGTTACACATCATTTCTCTCTGGAGATGGAGCCGTAATCACTTTCCCAGACCCAGTGTGTCCGGGAGGGGACATGAATTGGTCACACTTCAGCCAGGTCCTCGGGTTGGTTGCTGGCAAGTGGCCAACCTCTCTGCTTGAATTTGAATAGAAAAACCTTTGGGACTTTCAGAAAGCCCATGTTTTCAGGGTATGAGTTACTTGAAACCTGGGAAAATAATTACGTTCCCACTGACATCGCTCTCTAAATTAACTTGGGCCACTGAGACCACTCATTTCAGAGGTTAAGAAAAATGATGAAATAAATCGAGTCTGTTAAACTGAAGGTACAAGGTGTTTCAAATGAGAAGTTATGGACAGAATAGCTAGTCACCCCGTCTAATTCTACCATCCCGAAACCACTGTCCCACTGGGCTGTATTTATGGAAGACTCAAATACAGTGAGTGTGTGTGTGCGTGAGTGTGGCGTACTTCTATTATTTTTCTTTTGTGTATCTTTGAACCTCATACACGTGAGATTGTACAGTGTGTGCACCTTTGTGTCTGGTTTCTTTTGCTCACCACTGCTCGTGAGACTGATCCATGAAGTGGTTCATGGCTGTTGTTTGTTTTTAATGTCTGTTTTTTATTTCCCTTGTGTGAACATACCACTGTTCAGCTATCTTTTGTATTATCAATGGACAGTTAAATTGTTTCCTTTTTTGCATATTATGGATACAGCTGATATGAACATGCATGTACTGTGGTCCCCCTTATCTACAGGAGATATGTTCCAGAACCCCCAGTGGATACCAGAAAACACGGACAGTACTGAACCCTACATGTATAAGTTTTCTCCTACACTTACATACCTGTGGTATGTGTCACTGAAACCACAGGTACGTATGTGTAGGAAAAAAACTTATATAGGTTTCAGTAGTAGTTAAGCTGTAGTTAAGGAGGGACTGTCCTAGTGTCAGCTGGCCCTAGAATTGATCTCTTTGCTAAGGAATGTGTGCTAGAAGGAAAGATTTGAGGAAACTTGTATTTGGACATAACAATTCTTTTTTTTTCTTTTTTTAATTGCCAGAAGGTACATGCACTCACCTGAGAGAGAAAGAGAGAGAAACAGAGAGCAAGAGAGAAAGCACTCCATTGGGGTGTGGTCACACCGCAATTTCATCCTCTCCATTTCTCCATCCTGTTAGGAACTGGAGCATGCACACATATGCATCAATGTGTTTTTTTAAGCTATTGGGGTTACAATTTGAACTGTGGTTGGCCATGTGGGACTCGGCTTCCTTAACTACTAGGCTATGGGGCTGGCCTTGGATGTAACAATTCTTAATAAGAACATTCAAGAAACATTGGATTATCACATCTGGGAAAGAGGGAGAATTGGTACTGTGTTGTACCCTGAGCACTGGAACCCCTTCCTACTTATCAGTGAATGTCTATAGTTAAGAGATGTTCCATGTAAGAGAATGTGTATATATACACACAAATATAGTCATTAAAAAATAAGAGAGAAATACTCATGACAATTACAGTTCTTATTTCTGTAACTAGTCATTTGGTTATACCTGGTATGTGTAACTACCTTCTTTTGCTATCCATTTGTGCTCTCTTTGCAATCAGCAAGGGCCTCTGCTGGTTAAGGTTCTTTACCTGGTAAGATAACCTGCCCTGGTCTGAGGGCGAAGAAATGAGATACCCAGAGGGAAGGGCTGTGGATTGAGAAAGGACAGACGAATAAAAGCGGGGGTCAGGTGGACCCAACATCTCTGCTGGAGAGAGCCGCAGCCTAGAGTCATTCTGTGCTCATTCTTTCATAGGAGAGGTAAAGCCATGCTTCAGCTGTGGAGTACCTGATGGTACTAAACAAGCCTCTCCTGGTCTTCTCTGGCTAATTCTAAAGTTTCTTCTATCTGTAAAGCCCAGCAGTAGTTTATGTCTTTGTTTAGAGGGTTCACATGCCCTGCAGTGAAAGCATAAAGACTGTATCCACTTTGAGGCACTCCTTGCAATAATCCAAATCTTCATTTCTGAAGGGTCTAGACTGTTAGAAGTTCTGCTTGAATTGAGTTGGTATATTTTCTATTGATTTTAACCACAGAGCATAGTAATAAGGGATATCCTATATTCCAGACATACTTTTCCTTACCTCCATTGTAGAACAGTAGTCCAACTTCCCCTTGGCAGTCAGCATCAATCACCCCAGCCAGCACACCAACTCCCTTTGCTTGTTGATTTAGAGGCACGAGGAACTCAAAGTGTCTGGGCAGCAGTCCTAACTTATAGTTCAATCAGTATTACACCTACTAGTGGAAGTACTCTTTACTTTGGAATGAGGATCCAAACACTACCCACTGGTGCTTCCTCCTAAAGCTCCCACTACCTCTCAACACCAGATATGAGAGACTAAAATTAATGATCTTACCTGAAGAGCACTCAGGCAGTTCCTGGTACAAGGGGAATGCTCCTCAAATGTTAGATGTTGTTATTATTTCCCTTAATAGTTAGATGTGGTTGTTTTCAAGAAGACAGATGTTCTGTTTCCTGATTTTTAAAAGTTTTATTGAAGTATAATGCACTTATAAAAAGCTCATATGTCATAAGTAAGCAGTTTAATGAATGCCCACCCTGGACCCACCCTTGTTACCAGCATCCAAATCAAAATGCAGAATATCACCAGTGCCCACAAAGTCCCCTTGTACTTCCTTGCCAGTCACTATTCCCCACAAAGAGTAGACCATCATTCTGTGTTCTGAAGGTATAGATTCTTCTTTGCACATTTTATACTTTACATATATAGGATCAAGTAACGTGCTTTTTTGTGTGTGCCTGGCTTTTTTAACCTGGCATTATATTTGTGAGATCTCTCCCTATTTCTTTCTCTTTCCTCATCTCCCTATCCTTGTTTATTGGAAGAGAATAAAATGCCAGGATAGAGGAAAAATATCTCAGTGAGTCCTTAATAGGCATTTTTAAAAGGGAAAATATGCTACTTAGATTAATGAAGAGGGTTTGGTAAACTTTTGCTGCTGCATTATTATTATTTTTTTAGAGAGGTTTTTGCTATAGGGCATGTGTGCTCACCAGACAGACAGAAAGTGAGAAATCACCCCCCAGGGGGGTGGCCACGCCGCAATCCCTTCTCCTCCGTTCTCCTCTCGGGATCTTGGGCATGCATGCACACGTGCCCGGCGTGAGTTTTAAGCCACCGGGTCCGGGACATGAACTGCAGTTGACTACGTGGGAGTCCAGTGACATAGCCATTACGCTAACTGCTGGTCCCTTGCTCCTGCATTATTAAAATCAGAGTGTACTGGGGACCAGCAGATAGTGTAATGGCTATGTTACTGGAGTCCTATGTAGTTGACAGCAGTTTGAGTTCCAGACCTGGTGGCTTAAACTCACGCTGGGTGTATGTGCGTGTGTGCCCAAGATTCCTAGAGGAGAATGGAGGAGAAGGGATTGTGGCATGGCTGTCGCCCCTGGGGGATGATTTCTCACTTTCTGTCTCTCTGTCTTTATGGTGGGCATGCCCTATAGCAAAACCCTTCCCAAAAAAAAAAAAAAAAAAAAGAAAAGAAAAAAAAGAAAATCAGAGCGTAGTAAGAAGTTTTTGTGAAGAGTGGCCATTCTGAGCAAACATGGTGGCCTTTAGATACATGCTAAAACGTGGTTCCATGGGTGGTCATTTGCAGGGCAATGAAAGCAATTAACATGTGAATATGCTAGATGCTATTGAAACTGCAGAGCAGTATCAATGTAAAGGAAGTCACAAAGATCAGAGAAACTACAAGGTCCCAGTTGTTTTCATATCTTCAGCCAATTTAACATTAGAAAACAACTGGCTTTGCATTCCATTTCCTCTTCTTCTATTTTTTGCCCTTTAAAAGAATAAACATGGGACTGATTCGGGGTCATGGCTATCTCCATCAGAGAAGTCAGACCCACTCAATCCTCGTTTTTCTATACTTGTTTGTCTTTGTGTGTTTATTTTTATGTTTATTTCTAATCCACACCCCTTCCACTCAGAAAAGCACGTTCTGGCGAGCAAGTCCTAGCAGTTTTGAATTAGTAATTTGAGCTTTGAGGAAGAAATCAAAGAAAGAGTAATGATAACTAAAAACATTACATCTTTTCAAGGGCAATGACTCAAAGCAGGCCTCTTGCTAGATGGGATATCAGTTCAATAGAGCTCTTTCATTTCCTTCTACAATTTCTTTCCTGATCATTTTTATTTATCATAACTGAGATTCATTTCTTTATATAATGAAAATACACTTTAAAGTACAAGTTGTTTTTCACTCCCAGAAAAATGATTCCCTGCTGCCTACACATACTTTGTGAGGTGCCACCAAGGGAACTCACTGTTTTTTTCTTGAAGCACATCTCCCTGCAGACCTGTTGGGTTGTTTGAATAATAAATAAATAAAAATCTTTTGACTTGAATTAATTTTCATCTTTATTTTTATATTACAGTAGGAGTCATTGTCTGCTTAATTTCAGGATGCCAGGGTGGAAAAACAAGTTCTGAACTTACGGTTCCACCAGGCAGAAAGTCACCAAAGAGTTCTTAAACATTTTAAGAGAGATTTAACATAAAGAAAATGAAGAGCATAGCTCTACAGAGAGATTAATAAATTATTTTAAAAGCAGCTCAGACACACAATAAGAATTGGGGGCTGCAGTCTATCAGGTTAGCCCAAATTATTCATATGAACCCAGTTTGTGGCTGGATTTAAGACTGTTGCTAGGTGAGAATGCCTATTTCTTAAAGGTGACTAAGATAAAGTAATAGGTAAGAAAATATTTTCCTTTTTTATTCTGCTATAAGTTATGTGCACTTGTCAGAGAGAAGGAGGGAGGTAAAGAAGAAAGCATCCCCTCCCCACATGGAAATTGGTCATGCCACAATTCTTGTTCCTCCATGTCTTCCCCCACTTGGGATTTGGGCCATGTATGCACACATGCTTGGCATGTATCCCAAACTGCTAGGCACAGGACTAGAACTATTTAGTTAGCCATGTGGTATCTGACTGCCTTAACCACCAGTCCCTGGAGCCAGCTCCTCAATAATTTTTTTTTATGAAGACTTGATGAAGAAATGTGTGATTGGGTCAGGTCTGAAAGTAGAAAGAGAAAATAATGACAATAGTTTTTTTTTTAACATTTACATGAGTTAATTTTAAAAATGTTATTGTCTCATTGCATGTTAGAGATTTTTTAGTATTCTTGCTGACCAGATATGATCTCCTCTATTTCCCATACACATTCATGGCTTCAACTCCCACCTTGCATAGGGGCTCCCAAGTTTGTGTCTTGAGCACTTCCCTTCCCCTCTGCTCTGTACCCACACATTCAAATGCTGGCTAGACATCCTCATTTGGATATCCTGCATCATCTTAAAGGTAGCATGGCCAAAGCTCAGCTCTCATTTCTACCTCTCAGGTAAAATCCAGTTCATTCTGTGTTATCTGATATGGTAAGTAGCCATACCAAATTGCTAAAGCTGAACCTTTCAAGACATGGAAGTCCCCTTACCTCTCTTTCTCTCTTTTTTTCTCACAAACCTCATTATTGCCAAATCCTGCTAATTCTACCTTCTAAATACCTCTTTCCCCCAACCTTTCACTTTTCAGTTCTCATTACCACTGAAGAATTTTGATTCCATTCTATTTTTTAACAAAATTACTTCTATAATCTTTCAAGTAGCTTCCAATCTCCATTCTCCCATCTTACCCTGAACACCACAGTAATCAATATCAAGAGTGTGTCTATACATAACAGATATACAAATAATGGGTAAAAATAATTATGTGCAATGACTGACTGGTATTTATTCCAGGTATACCGAACTGATTCAGCAATCACATATCAATGTAACCCGTTATACTAACAGATTAACCCCCCAGGGGGGTGGCCACGCCGCAATCCCTTCTCCTCCGTTCTCCTCTCGGGATCTTGGGCATGCATGCACACGTGCCCGGCGTGAGTTTTAAGCCACCGGGTCCGGGACATGAACTGCAGTTGACTACGTGGGAGTCCAGTGACATAGCCATTACGCTAACTGCTGGTCCCTTGCTCCTGCATTATTAAAATCAGAGTGTACTGGGGACCAGCAGATAGTGTAATGGCTATGTTACTGGAGTCCTATGTAGTTGACAGCAGTTTGAGTTCCAGACCTGGTGGCTTAAACTCACGCTGGGTGTATGTGCGTGTGTGCCCAAGATTCCTAGAGGAGAATGGAGGAGAAGGGATTGTGGCATGGCTGTCGCCCCTGGGGGATGATTTCTCACTTTCTGTCTCTCTGTCTTTCTGGTGAGCACATATGCCCTATAGCAAAACCCTCTCCAAAAATAAATAAATAAATAAATAAATAAGAGCAATGTAAATGGAACCACCCCCTACAAAGGGGCTTTCTACAGATGAAAAGCAACCATACTGTCAAGTTCTTAGAGAAGTATTTGCACATGTATGTATGTAGCTCATTTCTCCAAGGCCTCAAAGGTTTCAGTCTATTTACTTTCTCACTTCAAGGCACTTCCCTTTTAGATAATGCCTTCAACTAAAATCAAAGAGGAAATCGCTTCTTCCTTGTGCTCTTTAAAAGAATAAACATGACATGGGACTGATTCGGGGGCTATCTCCATCAGAGAAGTCAGACCCACTCAATCCTCGTTTTTCTATACTTGTTTGTCTTTGTGTGTTTATTTTTATGTTTATTTCTAATCCACACCCCTTCCACTCAGAAAAGCACGTTCTGGTGAGCAAGTCCTAGCAGTTTTGAATTAGTAATTTGAGCTTTGAGGAAGAAATCAAAGAAAGAGTAATGATAACTAAAAACATTACATCTTTTCAAGGGCAATGACTCAAAGCAGGCCTCTTGCTAGATGGGATATCAGTTCAATAGAGCTCTTTCATTTCCTTCTACAATTTCTTTCCTGATCATTTTTATTTATCATAACTGAGATTCATTTCTTTATATAATGAAAATACACTTTAAAGTACAAGTTGTTTTTCACTCCCAGAAAAATGATTCCCTGCTGCCTACACATACTTTGTGAGGTGCCACCAAGGGAACTCACTGTTTTTTTCTTGAAGCACATCTCCCTGCAGACCTGTTGGGTTGTTTGAATAATAAATAAATAAAAATCTTTTGACTTGAATTAATTTTCATCTTTATTTTTATATTACAGTAGGAGTCATTGTCTGCTTAATTTCAGGATGCCAGGGTGGAAAAACAAGTTCTGAACTTACGGTTCCACCAGGCAGAAAGTCACCAAAGAGTTCTTAAACATTTTAAGAGAGATTTAACATAAAGAAAATGAAGAGCATAGCTCTACAGAGAGATTAATAAATTATTTTAAAAGCAGCTCAGACACACAATAAGAATTGGGGGCTGCAGTCTATCAGGTTAGCCCAAATTATTCATATGAACCCAGTTTGTGGCTGGATTTAAGACTGTTGCTAGGTGAGAATGCCTATTTCTTAAAGGTGACTAAGATAAAGTAATAGGTAAGAAAATATTTTCCTTTTTTATTCTGCTATAAGTTATGTGCACTTGTCAGAGAGAAGGAGGGAGGTAAAGAAGAAAGCATCCCCTCCCCACATGGAAATTGGTCATGCCACAATTCTTGTTCCTCCATGTCTTCCCCCACTTGGGATTTGGGCCATGTATGCACACATGCTTGGCATGTATCCCAAACTGCTAGGCACAGGACTAGAACTATTTAGTTAGCCATGTGGTATCTGACTGCCTTAACCACCAGTCCCTGGAGCCAGCTCCTCAATAATTTTTTTTTATGAAGACTTGATGAAGAAATGTGTGATTGGGTCAGGTCTGAAAGTAGAAAGAGAAAATAATGACAATAGTTTTTTTTTTAACATTTACATGAGTTAATTTTAAAAATGTTATTGTCTCATTGCATGTTAGAGATTTTTTAGTATTCTTGCTGACCAGATATGATCTCCTCTATTTCCCATACACATTCATGGCTTCAACTCCCACCTTGCATAGGGGCTCCCAAGTTTGTGTCTTGAGCACTTCCCTTCCCCTCTGCTCTGTACCCACACATTCAAATGCTGGCTAGACATCCTCATTTGGATATCCTGCATCATCTTAAAGGTAGCATGGCCAAAGCTCAGCTCTCATTTCTACCTCTCAGGTAAAATCCAGTTCATTCTGTGTTATCTGATATGGTAAGTAGCCATACCAAATTGCTAAAGCTGAACCTTTCAAGACATGGAAGTCCCCTTACCTCTCTTTCTCTCTTTTTTTCTCACAAACCTCATTATTGCCAAATCCTGCTAATTCTACCTTCTAAATACCTCTTTCCCCCAACCTTTCACTTTTCAGTTCTCATTACCACTGAAGAATTTTGATTCCATTCTATTTTTTAACAAAATTACTTCTATAATCTTTCAAGTAGCTTCCAATCTCCATTCTCCCATCTTACCCTGAACACCACAGTAATCAATATCAAGAGTGTGTCTATACATAACAGATATACAAATAATGGGTAAAAATAATTATGTGCAATGACTGACTGGTATTTATTCCAGGTATACCGAACTGATTCAGCAATCACATATCAATGTAACCCGTTATACTAACAGATTAATGAAAAAAATATATAATTCGTATAAATTGATGGAGAAAAGTATTTGACAAAATCCAACACCCATTATTTTATAAAACTTTCAGAGAACTAAAGTAGACGGGAACATTCTCAACCCATTCAGAACACCTACAGAAAACCTATAGCTAACATCATATTACTGTCGAGAGCCCAGATGCTTCCTTCCTAAGAGTGGCAGTAAGGCAATTATGTCCTCTCTCATCACTCCTATTAAACATCTGGAAACCCTAGCTAGTGATTCCAGTAGTCAGTTTAGGCTGTAATAATACATATGCCATGCACTGTGTGGCTTACAGAACAAACGTATTTTTCACAGTTCTAGAGAATAGAAAGTCCAACATCAAGGTGCTAGCAGATGGGTTTCCTGGTGTATTTTATTGCCTGCTTCCTGGCTGGCAGATAGCTTTCTTGTTATATCCTCTCATGGGAGAAAGCAGAGAGGGAGGAAGCAAGCTCTCCCATGTCTCTTCTTAAAGGGCACTAATTCCATTCTTGAGGGCTCCATCCTTATGATCTAATTGCTTCCCAAGGGCCATCCTCCAAAGACCAACTATCATTATACTGCAAGTTATGCTTCAACATATGAATCGTGATGGTGGTTGAGAGGACATAGACATTCAGTCCATAGCATGGGATGATGCATCAAAAAACAAACAAACACACACAAAAAAACAAATATATAATTTTAAAATAAAAAATAAAATATATTTATTTACAGATAACTGAATGTGTTGAAAATACTACAGATAACTGAATGTGTTTAAAATACTCAAGAACCTACAACTCCTGGAACTTATAAGTGAGTTTAGCAAGGTTGCAGGATACATTGTTTAAAAGCCCATTACTTTTCTGTATACCATCAATGAACATTTGAAATTAGAAATTTAAGAAAATATATTTTAAAATAGCACCAAAAATAGAAATACTTAGTTATAAATCTGATGCAGTATATATGTGGAAACTACATAATGAAAGAATGTAAGATCTAAATAAATGGAGAAATATTTTATGTGCTTGAATTAGAGGAATTAATATTGCCAAGATGCTAATTCTTTCCAAGTTAGCTTATATATTCAATGCAAGCACAATGAAAATTTCAGCAAGCTTTTTGTATAGAAATTGACTGATTCCTGGTTTGCAGATAGAAACTGAAAGATTGGAAAATATAAAGGCAGTGGAGGAGAGCAACTGCACAGAGCAGAGACAGCGAGGGGAGGACGGACAGTGGGGAAGGAATGTGAGGGAAGGAATTAACGGGGGTGGGGGAGGAAAGAAGCAAAATCATTTAATGAACACAAAAATGGAAAATTATCTTTGGACTAATATACAATGTATTCATGCTGAAAAAAATGCATTTTGTATGCTATAAAGATATACAGTGATTGCATGTAAAAAATAAAAAAAAATTGTATATAGATTCTAGAGTTTATATAGAAAGGCAAAAGACCTAGACTAGTATTGAATAAGAGCAAGCTGGAAGACTCATTCTATCTGATTTGAAGACTTAATATAAAGCTACAGTAATAAAGATAGTATGGTACTGGTAAAAGAATAAACACACAGATTCCCCGTATAGAATAAAGAGCCCAGAAATACACCCACATAAACATAAAGAGCCAATTGCTCTTTAACAAAGGTACAAAGACAACTGTATGGAGAAGGAGAAATCTTTTTAACAAGCAGTGCTGACTATGGATACCAGAGACAGTGTGGGAGGAGGGTGGAAGATGGCAGAGGGTAAGTGATAGGGAATCAAGGATGGGAAAAAAAGCAAAATACACAGGAAACAAGAAATGGAAAATTATTTGGTGATGATAACACGTGTGTTGATGTGCTTGATTGAGTCAATATACAGTGTACTCTGGATGGAAAATCTCATTTTGTATGCTGTAATGATGTATAGTGAATGAATGTAAATAAATAAATTTAAATTTAAAAAAAGAAAAAAAAACAAGCAGTGCTGAAAAGATTGGAAACCCATATATTAAAAAAAAAAAAAGAGTGAAACTAAACACAAACCTTATATGTTTTACATAAATTAACTTAAAATGTATCCTATCTTAAGTGTAAAATGCAGAACAATAAATCTCCTAGAAAAAATATGGGAGAAAATTTATGTGATTTTGGGTCTGGTAATAAATTTTTAGACACAACAAAAGTAATGCTCATGAAAGAAAAAATAACGTTAAGTTGAACTTTACTAAAATTAAAAACCACTCTGGGAAAGACCCTGTTAAGATGAAAAGATAAATCACAGATTGAGAAAAATATTTGCAAAATACATACCTAATAAAACTCTTATATTTAAATTATACAAAGAGCTTTTAAAACTCAACAATGAATAGATTAATGCCATTATTATGGGATTGGGCTCCTGATAAAAGAAGTGAGCTTGCCCCCCCCCCCCCCATACACACACCCTTTCTTGTCCTTTCTGCCTTTTGTCAATGAGATGAGGCAGCATAAAGTCCCTCACTAGATGCCAGCACCATGCTCTTGGACTTCCCAGCCTACAGAACCATGAGCCAAATAAAGTTCTGTTGACTACAGATTACTTAATTTCAAGGTATTCTGTCGTAGCAGTGGAAAGTGGACTAGGTCACTTTTTTGGGATCAGCAGATGGTGTAATGGTTATGTCTCTGGCTTCCACATGGTTGACTACAGTTCAAGTCCTAGACCCAGCAGCTTAAAACTCATGCTGGGCACATTTGCATGTGTGCCCAAAATTCCAAGGAGAATGGAAGAGAAGGGATTGTGGAGTAGCCATTCCATTCGGGGGGGGGGGGAATCACTTTTTGTCTCTCTGGTGAGCATATGCCTTGTTGTCTCTCTGGTGAGCATATGCTCCATAGCAAAAAATCTCTCTTAAAAAATAGTTATTTTTCTTTTTACCAGATTAAATTCTATGGACTATTTTAAAATTGCTACCTTGCACATACCCTTTGTTCTTTTGCTTTTATCTCCCTATATTATATCCACCTGGCTAAATTCAAACCATGGTTAATTACAGCTTTATAGTCTAAACTTTGCTTCCAGATGCTAAATGAAGCTAGAGAAAAACGTACAATGATATTGGTTGGTTTTACCTTATTTCCATGACTACCAATCTCAAATGAGCCCTTTCTGTCATGTTTTCCTAATCTACTTACTCTCCCACTCTCCTAGAAGACTATTTCATAGTTTCTCTTCTCAAATTTTAGAATGTTGAATCATATTGCCTACATTGACATCTAGGCTTTGCATATACTAGCTGAGTCAAGTTTGTTAACTTTGTCATGCCCCAGTTTACTCATCTGCAAAATGGGAACAGTAACTACTTCATGTAGAAAAAAAATAAGTGCTGAAGAAATGGTAGCTGGCTTCCTATTACACTGAGAAAATAGTGACAATCAGAAAATAACTTTCACATACTTCAACTCAAATACATCTACCAACACAACTACCAGTACTGATATATCTATAGTAGTATTATACACTCTTAATTTTCTCCTTTGTTTAAGAATGAAATTAACAGCTGGTACTTATCTAAGCCAATCCCTTCCAAGCTATATGGTTACTCTGCTCCCTTGCCAACTTGAGGACATCCTTCTGTCAGTTTTACCTCTCTCCTGCAACATCAGAAATTCCCTCTCTAGTCAATTGTGTCCATGATGAATTGTGCCTGTGAACCTGCAAGCATTCAATAATATTTGCTAACTGAAAAGATCTTTTTTCTTTTTCAATTTTTCAAAGCACATGTGTGCTTACCAGATTGAGAGAGAGAGAGAGAGAGATACAGAGACAGAGACAAGAGAAGAGAAGAAAGCACCTCCCCAATGGGTATGGTATGGTCATGCCTCAAATCCTTCTCCTTCATTCTCCTTCTTTTTGGGCTTTTGGACATGCAGGCACACGTGCCCAGCATGTTTTTCAAGCTGCTGGGTATAATACTTGAATCACTCAGTTGACCATGTGAAATTCGGTTGCCTTAACCACCATGCCATGGGTTGGCCCAAAAGACCTTTTTTTTTGAAGAGATTTTTGCTATAGGGCACGTGCGCTCACAGACAGAGAGACAGAGAGATAGAAAGCGAGAAATCACCCCCCAGGGGGGATGGCCACGCTGCAATCCCTTCTCCTCCATTCTCCTCTCGGGATCTTGGGCACGCATGCACACACACCCGGCGTGAGTTTAAGCCACCGGGTCCGGGACACAAACCGTGGTCGACCATGTGGGAGTCCAGCGACATAGCCATTATGCTAACTGCTGGTCCCCAGAAGACCTTCTTTTGATACAATAAGATTTTTCCAGCTACCATACCACTCCTCTCCTTTAAAGCAAATCTCATACATTGTCTGTACTTACTCTCATCATTTTTTCTCTTTTTTTTTTTTAAGAGATTTTTTTCTATAGGGCATGTGCACTTGCCAGAGAGACAGATAGAGACAAAGAGACAGAAAACAAGAAATTACCCCACTAGGGGGGGGATGGCCATGCCACAGTCCCTTCTCCTCCATTCTCCTCGGGATTTTGGGTGCACTCGCACACACACCCACACACATGTACCCAGTGTGGTTTTCAGGCCACCGGGGTCCTGGACTCAAACTGCATTTGGCTATGTGTGAGTCCAGCAATGTAACCATTACATTATCCCATCTCATAACTTTCTTCTTTAAAAAATAATTATTTATTAAATTTTATTTATCTTTTTTTTTTATAATTTGTTACAGGACACATGCTCTCACCAGAGAGAGACAGAGAGAGAGAGAGGGAAAGTAAGGTCTGGGACTTGACTTGCTGTTGGTCATGTGAGAGTCCAGTGCCTTAACCACCATGCCACCTGCTGGTCCTTCTCTCATCACTTTCTATTTGCCGATTCTCTCTTGAATCCACTTTGCTCAAGAGTCACAGTGACTTCAACATTATGAAATCTATGCAATGCTATTTCATATTTCAACCAGTTTCTGGATCTGTTTTTTTTTTTTTGTTTTGCTTTGTGTATTAGGGTGTATGTGCTTGCAAGAGAGAGAGAGATCACATCCTGGAAGGGATGGCCATGCCACAATCCCTTCTTCTTCTCCATTCTCCTCCTGGGATTATGGGCATACATGCACATGTGTCTAACATGATGTTCAAGCTGCCATATCTGGGACTCAAACTGTGGTTGGCCATGTGAGAATCCAGCACCTTAACCACTATGCCTCTGCAGCCCTTCTGGATCTGTTTTATGTCAGTGTCACCTTTTCTCAATCTCCTTTTTATCCTTGAAATGTTGGAACAACTAGAACTTAAACCTTCTTTCTTCTTCTCTTCCTCCTTATCTTCCTCTGTCTCTATCTCCTTTGTCAACTTCTTTTAAGTTTATCATTTAAAGGGTCTTATCTGGTTTCATGACTTTAAAGACAATCTTCTTCTTTTTTTCAATTTTTCATTTTCCTTTAATAATTATACATCTTTACATCTTGCAACATGGTTTTTCCCAGCTTGCATGCAGTGCATGTCAATCTAGTCAAGGAAAAACCATAGGCATCATCATCAACAACAGATAACTTTCCATTTTTGTGTGATACTATTTTTTCCTGAGCCTCCCCACCCTACTACCCACTTCCTCCTAAAGACTATTATCTAATTTTATATCTGCAAGCTAGACCCCTCTCTTGAATTCCGTATATGGATATACAACTGCCTACCCAAAACCTCCTTGAGGATATCTAACAAGCATCTCAAATTTACTATCTTCATAACAAGTTCCAGCTTTCTGCCTGTGCCAGCCATATCTCTCTTCTAAGTGTCTTCTCCACAGTAATCAATGACAACTTTATTTCTCAAATTTCTCAGGCCACAAACCTCGAGTCATCCTTGACTCCTCTCTTTCTTGCATATCATAACCAATCTACAAACAAACCCTGCAGGCTCTGCCTTCAGAAACTTAGAAGCCAACTATGCTCCTCACCTCTGTTACTTCCATTCTGGCCCAAGCCACTGTAGTGTTCACTGTGTTAACTCACAGTTGTTTCCACACTGTTTTTTGCTATAGTCTGTTCTTCAGTTACAATCCAGAATGATCTTTGAAAAACTTAGGTTAAACCATGTGACTCCACTTCTCAAAGCCCTCCCATGGCGCTCTGCTTCACTCAGAGTAAAACCCACATCTGTCCAAAGTTCTGGGAGGCTCTGCAGTTGGTTCCTGTCAGAAATCAGACTCCAGGTAATGGCACCCTCCCTCTCTTGTTCCACCCAGAGGTGCTTTCTTCCTTGTTGGTTTTTGAGCATACCAAGTGCATGCCCACTTCAGGGACTTTGTACTTGCTGCTCTACTTCCTGGGATTATTTCTACCCTATTTCCTAGAAGTTATACAGCTTGCTTCCTCCTTTTCCTCAGGTCGATTTAAATCTCTTTAGATATTTAAATATTTAGATATTAAATCGTAAATATCTTTCACACTGTCCTTTCTTAACCACCATACAGAAAATAGCAATCCCTTCTGCACTTCCATGCCATCACTCTCTTTGCTCTTTATCTGGATTTTCCCCCTTGTAGTGGTTATCACTATCTGATGTGCATTTTAGTGTTTATGACCTCTTTCTCCCAACTAAATATAAACTGCAGGAAGGCAGAGGCTTTGTTGCATTCACTGGTGTAGCTTTAGAACCTATGACAGTCCTTGTCGACATTTGCATAGATGAAAGGTGTGCATGTCCTTTAAGACCCAGTTTACATATCACTTTCCAAGGGAAGTCTTCCTCAGCCATATGCCCTCTGGGCCCCTAGACTAGGTTGGCCATTCCCTTCTCTTTCTTCCCCAGCACTCAGAGCTTTGTAACTGTGGGTTGGTCTCTCTATCCAGTTCCCTCTTGCCTTCACCCGCATTCCTAGGCATGGACTGGGACTTTCTCCTCCCTACTGCACAACATCTGACAACCAGAAATGCTTGCTGATGGAACAAAGGGACATACTTGGCAAATATCCCAAGAGCCATTCTTTCATTCATTTTTTTGTTTGTTTCTTTTAATTTGCTATAGGGCATGTGCACTCACTGGAAAGAGAATGTGAGAAAGTATCCTTCAGGGAAATAACCACATATAATCCCCTCTCTCCCATCGGCTCCCTGGCACGTTGGTCACTTACACACATGCACCTGGAGTGTTCCTCAAGCAGCAACTCCAACCACCCCGTCAGCCATGTGGGGTCCAGCCACCCCTAACACCAAGCCACCAGTTGGCCCCATTTATTTTCTAATTATAGTTGAGTCATTGGACTTGTCTAGAACTACTAGCCTTCTTTCTATTCACTGCCACACTGTTATCCAGCCCTCATCTGTTAAGCATATTTTTCCATGTCCTATTTCCTCTGTGCTCCCAAAATAGCAATATAATTTTCTCTGGTTGATGCTGTTTCTCTGTATAAAATAGCAGAGGTCCTGGGCTCACACACCTGAGTTCTCTGGGCCCAGATGGGGTTTGGAAGGAGTTTTGGCAGTATTGGCATCAAATGAGACGAAGTGAGAAATGGCCAAACACTTCTCAACAGGAGGCCCAGCAGGGCTGTTGTCCCTGCTGCTGCGATGTGCATTTCTGGACCTCTCACTGATAGCCTCGTCTTGTTTGAATCGACATCTCTCAGGGTTTGAATTAGCATTTTCATGAGATTGTTCCAATGAGAAACTTCATAATGCATGTGCAAAACACCTGCTGGAATATGCATGCAAAATAAACTTCCTTTCACTTTGTTTTCTTTACATAGCCCTGCAAAGGAAATGAAATTATTACCTTTAATGAGATTAATTTTTTATTTCCTAAAAAAGCTCTTTAGCATTATGAAAAAGACTTACCTTGTACAAAGGAGGTTGATAAATTATTTCGTTTCCTTTCTAAGGCGGATTTATTGTCTAAGTACAATAAAAGGAAGAGAGAGAGTTACAGATGTCTTTTTGGTGTTGTGAAGCATCTAATCTGCAACTGTCTTAATGTGTTTTATTATTGTTGTTTTTAATAAAAAGAAAGGCCTCCTCAAGAAGTCAGGCTTAAAATTGCAAGTCACTCTATGTCACTCTCCCAGAGAGAGCAAATCTTAGAAAGAATTAGAAACAGCTGGGAGAAGGGAGTGGGCCAAGACATAAGCATGCCCCAGTTCCAAAGCCACCCAGAATGGACACAGGGAAGATGAGAGACAGGAGGCTGCTGTGCTAGAAGGCTGCTGAGAACTAGGGCAGGGCAACTTCAGGGGACTTTCAGGAGGCATTTTGCTCCCAAATGTGTTTTATAACTCTTTCATGGCCAAGTATAAGTTAGAGTTCATGAGTCAAAGTCATAAGGAAAGCCTAGAGTGGTCTTTGGATGGAAGTAAGTTTAATATTGGGCCATCGATTAAGACCTCCACGTCATCATTGCAGCCCAGCTCTGACCTGTTCACCACTTCTCAGAGGGCCACCAGCCCCCCCACCCCCACCCCCAGCAATGTTTCCTGGGTAGACAGTGCTAAGGTGAGGGCAAATGGGAGGAAGCGTATCTCAGGAACAGGGCAGCCTTGAGCACTTCATTCCTGGTCCTGCCCAGCTCTAGCCCTGTGACCTTGAGTAAGCTTCTTCATCATAAGGCTCATCCAAGGATAAATGAGTTCTTATTTGTGAAGCATTTTTTTAAAAGAAGTTTTTGCCATAGGAGACATATGCTCACTGGAGAGACAGAGAGACAGTGAGAGGGGAAGTGAGAAATCATCCCCCAGGCCAATGGCCATGTTGCAATCCTTCATTCTCCTTCTCCACATGTGCCCAATGTAAGTTTCAAGCTGCCGAGTCCAGTCAGCCATGTGAGAGTCTAGCACCTTAACCAACATGCCACTTGCAGGTCCCTTGTGAAGCATTTATAATAGTGTCTGGTGCATAGTAAGAGCTATTGGGTCGTCAGAAAAGTCATGACCCACTTTTGCATAGAAAACCAGAAAAACATGTCATGACTTTTCCGATGACCCAATATGTGTACGTTAAAGAAGACACTTTTTTTCCTTGTCCAAATTCTACTTTTTCCCTCTTCCACAAGCTTTTAAACTTAACTATCTTCCAAAAGGAAACATTATATCATTACTTAAAATGAAAAGTAAGCATTACTAATGATAAAAAGAAGATAACTAAAAATAAATATTGACAAGAAAACAATATTTAATTCTCGATATAGTCTGTGGCCTTTGTTAGGCTTTAAGCCAGAGGATTCCTAAAGAAGTGAGATTGGGGGACAGCAGATGGCATAATGACTACGTCACCAGACGCCCATATAGTTGACCACAGTTTGAGTCCTGGACCTGGTGACTTAAACTCATTCCAGTCATGTGTATTGTATGTGCATGCCCAAGATCCTGAGAGGAGAATGGAGAAGAAGGGATTGCGGTGTGGCCATTCCCCTGGTGGTGGTGGTGGTGGTGGTGGTGGTGGTGGTGATTTCTCACTTTCTGTTTCTCTGTCTCTCTGTCTTTCTGTGAGTGCACATGCCCTATAGCAAAAAAAAAACAAAAAACAAAAAACAAAAGCAAAAACAAAAACAACTCTCTCTCTAAAAAAAAAAAAGAAAAAGAAATTGGGCCAGCCCTGTGACCTAGTGGTCAAGGGGGCTGGATCCCACATGGCTGAATGCAGTTCAAGTCTCAGCCCTGGTGGCTTGAAAAATACACTGGGTTTGTGTGTATGTATGCTCAAAATCTCAACCGGAAGATAAGGTTGTGGTATGACCAAGCCCCACTAAGGGTGCTTTCTCCCACTCCCTTTCCTCTGTCTGTCTCTTCCTGGCAAGCACACGTGTCCTCCTGTTAAAAGTTTTTTTAAAAATGAGAATAACAAATGCTTGGACATTAATGCTGTAGTAGCACCAAAATGAACCTTTCCCTTTGATGCGATCTAGGGCAAATGAGAGTGTATGTAATTTTCATATGATAACATTTGATAGTATTTAATGTCACTTAAAATGATCCCAGAGCCACCAATATCTTGCGGGCACATGCCCCTACTATGGGAAACACTCACATGTACATATACACACATTCACACTTGCATATATTACATACTGGGAAAATGGAGGTCTAACCTCACATCTCTCCTCTGTATGTCTCTCAGGGCCATGTATCTCCCTCCGCACTCTCAGCTCTGCCAGAGAACACATGTGGTTGGTCCCCTTGGATCTTTCACACAAACCCTCATTTGGGTGCTGCTTTCTTGCCATGGGCACCAGAGGTGAGGCTGAAGGTTACTTTGGGCCAGGCCATGCTTCTCTGTATTGTGTTGTACATCTGTTCACCACGTATGCACCAAGATGGGAGTAGATTAGGCTCTATTGAAGGGATGGAGGTAATTTAAGAGAATCTCAAACAGACTTAGATCACATAGATGTAAAGCCATGTGAAAGCAGGACAGCTGGTGGGCATGGAGGTTAAGATGGCTGGATCACACACTGCCAACTACATGGTTCTAGTCTCAGACCCCGTGGCTGGCAAGACATGCTGTGTGTGTGTGTGTGTGTGTGTGTGTGTGTGTGTAAAAATTCCAAGAGGAGACTGGAGGAAAAGGGATTGTTGTGTGGCTAACCTTCGTGGGGGCGTCGGGAGGATGCTTTCTCACATTCCCTCCCTCTTTCTCTGTTCCTTTTTTACAAAACACAAACAAAAAAGCAACTATGTTAAAGTCATAATTTTTTTCAAGGTTCTAGGAAAAAGTACCCACAAAGGTAGTTTCTTTGTAAGTGATTCGTCTGTAGGAATCCCCTCTCCTCCCATCAACTCCTGTTCCTGATGTAACTTCATTCTTCTCAGATACTCTCTATCAGCAAACAACCAACCTCTCCTTCTAACTTACACTTTTTTTAACTCTCTCCTCTTTTCATGACATTTAACTGACTATTCACATTGGCTTAATTCTAGGACCCCACTTATGTCCTCTATCTACAGCGGCTATTTTTTGAAATTTAGTTTATTTAGCAGAAGTTAATGTCCTGAGGAGCTTTAGCAGGACAATGATGATGCAAGTTTATCTCCAAGTTCTGCAGAGCAGAGAACTTTGTTGCTCCAATTCCCACTGAGTGTTGGGGCAAGGGAAGATCAATCAGGGATGCTGCCTGCTATGATTTGAATGAGTTCCCACACATTCCTGTGTTGAAACTTGCCATATAATGGGGATGGCAGGTGGTGTGGTGGTTAAGGTACTGGACTCCCACATGGTCAACCACAGTTCAAGTCCCCAAACTAGTAGCTTGCTTACTCACTTTCCCTCTCTCTCTGGTCAAATTAAAAAATAATAGTAATGACAAATAAAATAAAATAAATAATTTTTCTGAAAAAGAAATTTGGCCATGTAGTAATGGTATTAAGAGGGTAGATACTTAATCTTACTGTGATATTAAGAATAGAGCCTATGGGGGTGGAGCAGGTGGCATGGTGATTAAGGCATTGGACTGCCACATGGCCAACTGTTGTTCAGGTCTTGGACCAGGTGGCTTGAAAAATCACACCAGATACATGTGCATGCATGCCCAAAATCTTGAGAGGAGAATGGAGGAGAAGGGATTGTGGCATGGCCATACCACAGGGGGTGACTTCTCATTTACCTTCTCTTTGTCTCTCTTTGTCTTCACCATGCATGTGTCCTATGGCAAAAACAAACAAACAAACAAAAACAAACAAAAGAATAGAGCCTTTGGGCGGTAATTAGGATTAGATAAGGCCACCAGGGTGGGACCTTTATGATTGAATACTGGTGGCCAGAGGCTGGAAATAATTGGGGTGCCCAGGAAGAGGACATGGAATGGGATCACCTAGCAATGTCTCTGTGTCCTTACAATCACTGATTTATTTAAAAGCAAGATGATGGTTTTTTTCCCCCATTACTGAAATAGGGACCTGGGTTGCCTACCTGATTTTGATGATCAATTAATTATGACATAGTTTTGGGAACTTTGCCTAATGTACATAATAAGATCCAGGCAGGGGCTGAACATCCCCTGAGCTCTTACTTGATGCCATGGAAGCTGGGTTTTATTTCATGCTATGTGCAGTTTAACTCCAGAGCCCTTCCCCTGGGAAAGATCTCATAAGTGACCATGTCTAAGCTGCTATGACAAGTCATATGCAATGGGAAATGTTCACCTCAGGAGTAATTTCAGAGTTATTTTTTGCTTATTTATTTAACTAAATCATTTTATTAGAGCTCAGTTTAAAGAAATGTGAATAACATCTTTCTCTCCCCTAGGGATTTGAGTGTTTTTTTTTTTTTTGGTAAACTATATGAAAATTAAAAATTAAAAATGCAAATGAAAGAAAGAAAATTTAAAAAAAAATCTCCACCATCTGTAGAGCTCCCCCCCCCCAGATAATTGTCTTCTGCCGAATCTTCACAAGGGAGGTGTAGGATGAAGGGAGGGCTAGGGAGTTGGAGATAGAAGGTAGGAATGCAGAATGAGGCCAATTTACTTACGGCAACTAAAAAAATGGGCTTGTATTCTCTTTATTTTGATGTTACAGATGAAGCGGTTTAATTTTCCTTGAAGGCTGATCATAAATTTGCATGATGTTTATTCTGAGTAAGAAGGAAGTTCCCATTTCTGAAGCTAAAATGAGAGAATATTCTTTTTTCTTTAAGTAAGTGAATCGTTGATCCAGAGAACAGAGACATGCCAAGGTCAAGTGTAAAAGTAAATAAATAAATAAAGTAAGCAAGCTGTAGTGCCTCATCCCAGCCACCTTAGACCCATGCAAGGAGGAGGAAAGGATTATAGCTTCCCACATCCTGAACCTGGTGTTAGAGTTTGAATAATGGTCTATTCCCCTAGTTTCATGTTTTGGAATTCAGTCGCTGTGGGCTGTGATGAAAGGTTCTTCAGAAGTTCATGTGTCGGGACTTGGTTATATTGCAAATGTGTTAAGTGAAAACTTAATCCCTTCATTGTGCTCCAGGATACTGCCTGTGGGTGTGATAAGGCATTAGTTCAGGGTTCCCATGATCGAATTCTAGTGTGTATACAGGAAGCAAAATAAAACAGGCAGGGGCAGACAGAGACCATATTCTGCTGGGCTCAAAGTTCCACCTTCTGACATTTTATGATGCCTTTGGACTTTTCAGCCACCAGAACTGTGACCTGATAAACCTCTATTTCCTTGTATACCTCTCAGTCTCAGAGGTTTCTGTTAGTAATGCAATAACAGATTAAGACACTAGTGTGGCCACCTTAATGATGGGTCTTGACCTGGCAGAGTGAGTGTGCTTGAGGAACTGGATCAGCCCAGTCCCACTGGGTAGCAGGTGCAATTCCTCCTACAGGCACCAACAGGCTTAGCAGCAACAACATGGACTGTAAATCCTGTTACCTAAAGTCCTGTCCAAGAGAAAGAGTCAGATCCCCTTCCTTGTGAAACCTCTTGAGCATGTTCATGGAGCTCATCTGAGCTGCCAGGCACTTGGTAGCTGAGCCCTTCATACTATACCATTCCTTTCATATCCTCCAGCTAAAAGCTAATCACTGTTGTGCAACTTTTCAATCACTGCTTTTTTACTTAAATTCAAACTACTGTATTATAATCAAATGGCATCATCCTTCTTTTAATTAAAAGCCTATAGATTTCTAGCTTAAAGAATACTTTGGGGACTAGAGAAAGAAAATCTTATGTGAATGTGATAGTTGATTAAAGGACACTGGAACCCTGAGATTCTGACCCATATAACCATACACTGCATTTCTTTTTTTTTTCTCTTTTTTTTTTTTTTTAGCAAAACCTCTATTGACCAAGAATATTTCTAAATAGATTCACTATCTAGAAAACTTGTTTGTTCTAATTTAGGGCATAGGAGTGAGCTGCCTACACCATGCCCCTCAGAAGCCTAGTTCCCTCATGTCTATCTGTCTAGGTGGCCCTTAAGAGGACAAAATGGGCATAATTAGTGCAGAAGAGAGTTAGCATTGAGATCTGGTGAAGATATGCATACTGGGTTAGTTGCAGAGGCTCTGATTTATCCTCGAGGATAAGGTCTACATCTATCTGGTTCATGCATTTATTTTTCAATCAACAAAATGTTATTGGAAAATGTGCACTATGGAAAAAACAATGCCAGAATTTAAAAAGTTTTTTGCATCAAAGTAAACTTAAACTTTAATTTCACTTTTTAAAAAGAAACCTTTTGAAGTCCTCTCATAGTTATTGAGCATAGACTGAATGCTAAGCATTGAGAATACAGTTGTTGAACAAGGTGTTGATAGAAAAGGTGTCTTCATGGAGCTGATAAAGTGGGTGGTACCAACCAATAGGCTAAATATATAAGCAAGAAACTTCTACACAGTGCTTTTTTTTTTTTTTAACAGTTTGCTATAGGCATATGAGCTCAACAGAGGGAGACAGAGAGGGAGAGAGAGAGGAGGAGAGAGAAAGTGAGAAATTACCTTTCAGGAAGAATGACCATACTCATATTGCAATCTCTTCTCCTCTACTCTCTTCTCAAGATTTTTGGCACATATACACAAATGCCCAGTGTAGTTTTCAAGCCGCTGGGTCCAAGATGACCATACAGTTGTTCATGTGGGATCCAGCTGCCTTAACCACCATTCCACCTGGCCGGCTCAGTATAGTGTTAATTAGTTTAAAGAAAATAAATGAGGTTTGATAACAATGACAAGGAAAGGAGAAGAGGGCTCTTTTACATAGAGTGATCAAAGAAGTAATTTTTGAAAAGGTTTGTGAATAGATGGATTCTTAGGGCAGTGAAACTATTCTGTGTGATACTGTAGCGGTGGACACACAGTATTATATAAACCTATAGAATGTACAACACCAAGAGTGAATCCTACTAGAAATTATGGGCATGTTTCTCAAGCTGCAGGA
This sequence comes from Tupaia belangeri chinensis, assembly GCF_000334495.1. NCBI lineage: Eukaryota > Metazoa > Chordata > Mammalia > Scandentia > Tupaiidae > Tupaia > Tupaia belangeri. The sequence goes on from NW_006160057.1 coordinate 3,299,399, forward strand.
CTGAGATTAGAACTGGAGTCAGTCGTGTGGGAGCCAGCTCCCTTCCCCACCAGGCCATGCGGCTGACCCCAGACCATGATTTCTAAATACAACTTTTCACTAAAAAGATTCAGGATTTCTTGAAGAAATGGCCAATTCTAGGGTTCCAGGAAGAAGGACAGATATCAAAGAAAACAAGGACATACTCAAAAGTGATGTGGATATGTCAAAAGGACACAGAAACCAGTTTGAAGGAACTCCCATTTGCCAACAGGGACAATTTGGGCATCAAAATAAATAATGATAATGATGTAATAGAGTATAATTCATTTAATGAAATAGGAGACCAAGCATCCTTACTGATATAAATAAAGCATCAACCTGTGCATTTACATAGCCTAAAAGTAGCTCTCCACAAAATGCTTATTGATTATAAATGGGAAATGAGTAACCTTTTCTCACAGAAAACTGGCAGACTCTTATCTTTAGCAAGTGATCAGTGTAAACATTGTCAGTGATGTCACCTGATGGGATGGAGTGAGACGATTGCCTCATCGCTTCTGTGCTATTTCTGTCAAAGATGCATGGCCTGGCAGAACCATGAGAAATTCACCAAACCGAGAAACACTCTGCAATGTAGGTGACCTGTGATAACCAAACATGTTCTGATGGCACGAAAGTCGAGGAAAGACTGAGGAGCTGTTGCTGACTTGAAGGAGACTCTAGAGACTTGACAACAATGCGCATTATATGATTCCAGACCTGGTCCTCTGACTGTGAAGAACATTGTTACAGCTGAAGAAACTTAAATGAGGTCTGTGGATTAGAGTGATAATTTTCTTTCTATATATCTTACACATACTACCTTGTTTAGTCTTCACAATGACCCCATGAAGAAGGATCTTTTCATTTACAGGTGAGGAAGGAGCTCAGAGAGACTAAGTAACTTGCCCAAGACTACACAGCAACTACATAGTAACAGAAAATAGATCGTATAGGGGGACCAGCAGTTGGCATAATGGTTATGTCACTGGACTCCCACGTAGTCTACTGCGGTTCACGTCCCGGACCCGGTGGCTTAAACTCACACCGGGCGCGTGTGCGTGTGTGTCCAAGATCCCAAGAGGAGAATGGAGGAGAAGGGATTGCAGTGTGGCCATCCCCGCTGGGGGGTGATTTCTTGCTTTCTGTCTCTCTGTCTCTCTCTGTCTGTCTGGCGAGTGCACGCACCCTATAGCAAAATCCTCTCCCCCCCTCCCCCCCAAAAATATATATATCGTATAGGTTCTGGAGTCTTGAGTCTTACCACTGCACTATACTGCCTCTTAATAAACAAACAAATGAATAAGATAAATATATCATGAATTAGAGGATGATTTGTGCTAACAGAGAAAACTGAAATAGAGAGTGTAACAAGCTAGGTATCCATTTAAATGAGAGGCTAGAAAAGGCTGAAGGGGGGACCAGAGATGGTATAGTAGTTACATGGGTGGATTCCCACATGGATGAACCTGCTTCGAGTCCCCGACTCTGTGGATTGAAAATCACGCTGACCGCATGTGCATGTGTACCCAAGATCCCAGGAGGAGAATGGAGAAGGAATTGTGGTATGGTCATCCCCCCTGGGGAATGATTTCTCACTTCCCCTCTCACTCTGTCTCTCTCTCTATTTAAGAAAAGATAGAAAATAAAGAAGAGAGTTAGGGGGAAATGTTCATCTTATTCATGAAATCAGCGAAGTATTAGCTCTGGTCTTGCCTATTGCTTGGCTCAATGTAATAAGATAAGCAGAGTCAAATTTATAGAGAATGTTTTTGATGTTTTGTATTGGGAAACAGAAATGAGATCAGAATAAACAAGATGGATAGTTTAATAGATTCTTGGCCTTACTGAGGCCTGGTGCAAATGAGGGCAGGACCACACCACATTGCCCAGGCCACTTGTGAGGGCAGTTCCCAGAATTAGGCTCCTTGGGGTCAGATATAAAGGGGGCTTGAGGGCCAGCCCTGTAGCCTAGTGGTTTAAGGGAGCCAGATCCCACATAGCTAACCGTGGTTCAAATCCTGCTGGCAGCTTGCTGGATGCGAGCGTGTGCACACCCAAATCCTGACAGGATGGGAAAATAGAGGAGGGAGGATTGCAATACAGTCATATCCCACTGGGATTGCTTTTTCCCTTTCCCTGTCTCTGTCTCTCTCTGGTGATCACACATGCCCTCTGACAAAAAGGGGAAAAGGACTTGTTCTAGAAGCAGCAGCTCTAGAAAGAGGAAGGGTGGGCACACGGCACTGTCCTAGGTGGCGAATGAGTGAAGCCAACCGGGGTTATGACAGGAATGCTGTGAGGTCTGTGGTTAGCTGGGAGAGCACGCTCAGCCCAAAGGCTCCCAGGTTCCAGTTTTAACAACACACTCTTCTGTATGTGCTAGTAACTGCAAGCAGGGTTTTCGGGCCCTTTTGGAGGAAAGGTACCTGGGTGTTGTTCAGTTTTCTACTCACTACACATCTGTGGAAGCCAGGCTTCTTCCTTGTTTTGCTCAGCAGCACAGCAAAACCAGGCAGCCCTTGTGGAATTTTTAAATTGTGGTGTTCACATGTTGTGTTATTCGCTGGAAATACGCAACTGTTCTGATGGACCCTTGCAAGGAACCAGCCTTTCTGCCTTGAATTTGGAAATATTTTTGAAACAATGCATCTTGGCAGTGATTTGTAACATTTTGTGGTGGTATTCTGCTTTTCTTTTTTTCCATTTTTGTTGTTTTTGCCTGAAAGGCCATGAGTCTGTCTTTTTTAATTTTTTTTCCTCCTCATTTAAAATTTGTCAGAGGGCATGTGTACTCTCTGGAGAGAGACACAGAAAAAGGGAGGGAGGAAGCACCCCCCGCCCCATCCCCAGCCAAGGGATATGGTCACAGTGTAGTCCCCTCTTTTTCATCCTGTTAAAATTTTGGGCATATGTGGACATGAACCCCACAAGTTTCTCAAACCACTAGGGTGGGATTTGAACCAAGTAGTTGTCTATGTAGGATCTGGCCCTCTTAATCCACTAGGCAATGGGACCTGTCTGAGTCTCTCATTTAAAAATATTTTAAAATTAAATTTTTTTTTTGGAGAGGTTTTTTTTTTTTTTTTTTCCGCTATAAGGCGCATGCGCTCCCCAGACAGACAGAGAGAGACATAGAGATAGAAAGCAAGAAATCACCCCCCAGGGGGGATGGTCACGCCGCAATCCTTTCTCCTCCATTCTCCTCTTGGGATCTTGGGCACGCACGCACACGCGCCCGGCGTGCGTTTTAAGCCACCGGGTCCAGGACGCAAACTGCGGTCGACTACGTGGGAGTCCAGCGACATAGCCATTACGCTAACTGCTGGTTCCCTAAAATTAATTTTTAAGTTAAATCTTATTTATGATTATTGTTTAAATTTTTATTAGAGAGAGAGAGGAAAAGTAAGAAACCAGGCCACCACATCTGGAACTTTAACTGTGGTTGGCCATGTGGGAGTCCAGTGCCTTAACCACCATGCCACTTGCTGGCCCTTAAAATTTCTAGTATTTTTTTCTTTCACCATGTTTTCCCCCCTGCCCCCAGTTTTGTTTTAGAGTATTGCCCTGTTTTTCTTCTTGAAGACACAGAAACCAAGTCTGTGGTTCTCTCACTGTGAAATAGTGTCTGTGTCTAGGGAGAAAATAATGACTTTTAAGACCATCTATTTGCTGATGACTCCCAAATTCATATCTTCCATCTCAGCCCCTCCCTGAACTCCAGTCTCACATAACAAAGTGGCTGCCCAGCAGCTCCACTATGGTGGCCGATTGACTTCTGAAACTGCACTCGTCCTCCCCATCTGGAATCTTCCCCATCCAGACCTTGAACCTGATTCTACCAAGATATCTTCATCTTACAGATTGACCTCTCCATCTGGTCAATTTCTCAAGTCTCTGTTTGATCATTCTTGATTCTTCTCTTTTCACACACCTCACATGTAATCCATGAAAAAATTCCAAAGCTTCTTCCGTCATAATATATCCACAACTCCTTCTTTCCCCTTCACTGCTGCCATTCCAGTCCAGCTGCCTCTCATTCCTTCCTTGGAGTAACGTGGAAACCTCCCACTCAGTCCTTTGTTTCTATCTTTTTTCCCTCCAGATACCCACCAAAATGTTCCTTTCAAAACGCCATGCCCTGTTCTACATCTCTCAACATCTCTTCTTTGTTCCAGGGTGTTGGAATTTCTCCACTTGCAAAATGGGACCAATTTTGTCCACTTCATGAGTCTGTTAGTGAAGTAAGACAATGTACATAGGGTACCAAACCTGCTGGTAACCTATGCAGGTTCTGGGGTCAGTAAACAAATGGAGACCTGCCTCTCACATGTCCAAGAACATAAAGCCATAAGTCAAACTGCCAAGCACTCAGTGGAATATGTATTATCATCATAACCTGACATATTTGCCTTTGTAATAAGAACAAAATATCTGGGTACAGTGCTTCTTTTTAAATTTTTTTTTTATTTTGCAGAAAGTTATAGCCATATCATTTTTTTTTTAGTAAAAAAAACTTAATTTTTTTTTTTTTTAACTATAGAAGGCCTACACTCACCAGAGAGAGAGGGAAGGTGAGAAAGCACCCTCCAGGGGGAATGACCATGCCATAGTCCCTTCTACACTCATGTGTAGAACATGCACATGGGATTTTGAACATGCACACACATGTACCCAATGTGTTTCTTAAGCCACCAGGTCCAGGACTCCAACTGTGCACTTGGCCACATGAGATTCAGCCACTTTAACCCCTGTGCTCCTTGCTGGTCCAATAACTTTAAAAATTTACATTCCATCCTTGTACATCTTTATAACAAAGTGCTTATTTTTGTAGGTCCGAAAACTGTCATAATATCAAAGACAGCTGGGTTTAATGATGGTTTTGCACGTCCAGGTGTTCTGTTGACAGGCAAGCCATGCTGGGTGAATAATTAATGTAACAATAGATCATTTCTAGCAGGCTATTTACTCAATAACATTGAGTTTTCTTGACTTCATTTCAGAACTAACTTTATTGTTGTAATCAGGATTTTTTTCATAATTTCTGTCCTGTTAACAATAAAGCAGAAATTGGTAAAGTTTGTCTGTAAAAGTCTCAGATAACAAATATTTCAGGCTTTATGGGACATTTATCTTTGGCATGACTACTTAGCTCTGATGGGGAAACACAAAATTGGTTGTTGTCAAAAAACACAAAAATGGGCTAATTTTGTTCCAATATAACTTTATTTAAAAAGCCGATAGGCTGATTGTGCTGCCACCTGAAGTTTGTGCATCCCTGATCTACAGGATTACAAACATAAAATGCAATTATATTCAAAAATACAAATTTGAATGTATTTTCATCAAAATGTAATCTTAAATAAATATAAAAATGAAAATACTTTTCACGTGTTTTAATAGATTTTTCTTATAAAATATTCAACCTTATTAAAATTTAAAAGAATTCAAGTATTATTGGCTATCCAAATTTTAAGTAAAAATTATTTATATAAAGCTAAAAGTTTGAATTTTGTTTTTCTTATTGCCCAAGAGCATATATCTACTCTTCAAAGTGAGAGAGAGGGGAAAGGGAGAAAGCAATCCCCCAGTGGGGCATGGTCACGCTGCAATCACTTCTCCCCCATTTCTCCATCCTGTCAGGATTTGGGCATAAATGCACAGACATCTGGCATGGTTTTTAAGCCACCGCTGCTGGGATTTGAACTGCTGTCAGCCATGTGGGACCTGGCTCCTTTAACCATGAGGTGATGGAGCCTGCCATAATTTAGTTGGTTGAAAATGGAATTTTTATTAAGTATTTGTGTAGAAAGGAAACTGTGGGTGATTTTAAAATTCAAAATTTATCTAATGGCCAATATGAAGAGTCAGCAGAGGGACCAGCAGATGGCATAATGGTTAAATCACTGGACTCCCACGTAGTCTTCCGCGGTTCGAGACTCACACTAGGTGTATGTGTGTTCATGCCCAAGATCCTGAGAAGAGAATGGAGGAGAAGGGATTATGGCATAGTCGGGGCGGGGGGATTTCTTGCTTTCCGTCTCTCCAGTGAGCACACACACCCTATAGCAAAAATCTCTCTCTAAAAATAATTAAAAAGTCAGCAGAATGTGTCAGTCATTAACAGTCTATATTAACATTTGTATAATTTTAAGAATATTAGGGATTGTTTTATAGTGCAGAATATTCTCTAGGATCCATGTGACCCTGTAGGAATTGTAGTACTAATCTTTGACAGTCTCTGGAATGGCAAATGACAGCACAAGAAGCAGCAAGATGAGGGATGCTGGGCACTACTGGAGAACGATACTTATGCAAGAATGTCATGTTCTGTGAGAGGAAGGATTTGACAACTTAATTAACATTTTTTCTCTTTCCCGAGCACTTCTGCCACTCAAATCCTCTCCACACTCCAAAGCCTTCTTTAACGCTGGTGGTAATAATGCGGAATTGGAAAGCATAGCACCAGCTTGGTATGTAATAACCTCACAGCAAATCCAATCCACACTGCACACTTTTGAGACACCCCCCATCTCTGAAGCGCCTTCTGATGTCATTTGGGAGAGCGGAAGCCTAAGCAAGCAACTGCTTGTCAGAACCATATTCAGCAGAGAGAGATGAATAAGACACTCTGAGGTTGAGAAGGAAATCAAAGTCTACCTCTAAATTAGACAGTGGAGCAACTGCTTCCTAGAGCTAGCTTATTTATTTGAAACAAAAATGACTATTTCAACATAAAAACAAGGTACTTGGAAGGTAGTGAACTCTCAGTTGCTGAAAGTATTGAACAGAGAGTGGATGTGTTAAGTTAAGGATTGCCAGGAGGAAAGTCTCCATTGGTACATGGTGTGTCTACAAAGCCTCTAAGATCTCTCTACACTCTGATATTTCAAGAGAACAAGGTAGTGTTGGAGGGCGTGAACAGCATACAAATGAGAAATAATAAATAAATAAGACATAGATATTAATTCAATGATGTATAGGAGTTAGCTCATGCCATCTTGCAAGAGTCAATAGCTAAGCATTTAGAAAATTTGTGGGCAGATGGTTTAAGTATTTGGTAACTTGAAACCAGCCATGGTGGGAATATTTACACCATGGAAATTAGCAAGCACTATAACGTGGGCTTTATTCTTTTGGAGAGCTGGTTTATCAGCACATCCCTAAGTGCATAGTTGTCCCAACCATTGAATTTCATTTTAGCCAGGATTTATAAAACTAACTCAATCTCCTTTTTCTAGAAGAATACAAGACCTTGAAGAAGGTTATGGAAGACTCCTAGATTTGTGCATAGACAGACTAGTATTAATCAGCTTGTGATCTTGGACACAGTAGTTAACTTCTTTAAGCCTTGGTTTCTCATCTATAAAATGATAATAATAATAGTATTCAATAAGATTGTTGTGACAATTAAATATAATATTACACATACAATGATTATCATGGTTTGTGGAATAAGATAATCTCTTCACAATTGTAGCTATTATTATTTTTATTGGTTGTACATTGTGTAAAGTAGGTTTGTGAGTTTAAACAATAGAAACAATTTCTGTTCACATGAAACAATAAGAAACTTATTGAGAGAATATTGCATCTCAAGACTGATAGGAATACAGAAGCACAAGAATCAGAAAATAAGTAGGACCCAAGAGAAGCAAAGGAGTCAGAATTTAGGCACATTCAAACCACAGGGACATCAGATGAGGCTATCCACTGCTGTCATTGGTGAGAGTCTATACTTTGTCAACTGCTGGACTAGATGATAAAGTTTGCTACTACCAGCACTCCCAATGTATGGTAGTCAGGCAACATAAAAGAGAGGAGTGGGGAGCCAGCAGATGGCATGGTGGGTAAGGTACCAGACTCCTACATGGCAAACCATGGTTTGAGTCCTGGATCTGGCACTCGCTTTCTCACTTTCTCTCAGTCTCTCTCTGTGGTGAGTGCACATGTCCTATAGAAAATTTAATAATAAAATATTTTTAGAGATTTTAAAATATAGGGTGCATGTGCTCACTGGAGAGACAGAAAAACAGAAAATGAGAAATCACCCCCCTCGGTGGATGGCCATGCTGCAATTCCTTCTCTTCCATTCTCCTATCAGGATTTTGGGCACACACGCACACGTGCCTGGTGTGATTTTCAAGCCATCAGGTCTGGGACTCAAACTGTAGTCAACCATGTGGGAGTCCAGTGCCTTAACCACCATGCCACTTGCTGGTCCCCCTGCCCCAAATATATTTTTTTGGAGTGGTTTTTGCTATAGGGTGTGTGCGTGATACAGAAAGCAAGAAATCACCCACCACACACCCTGGGGGAATGACCACACCTCAATCCCGTCTCCTCCATTCTCCTCTTGGGATCTTGGGCACACACACACACGCGCCCAGCATGAGTTTAAGCCACTGGGTCTGGGATTCGAACCACAGTTGACTACATGGGATAATTTCTTTTTGAAAGAAGGATGTTATAGTGTACTCAGACTCACTCACTCATAATACAGAATATGAAAAGGAAGGAGATACAGGTGCAGGGAGGGGCTGTGGGCTTTGTTTTATCAGTAGATCGTTAGATCATGTAGTCTGAGCTGCAGCTGTCACTTCCCTCCTTTGTGATCCATGTTCTCCTTTTATTTTTTAAAGAATTTTTACATTTAACTTTATTTTAATTTGACTAGAGAGGGACAGAGTGAGCAAGAGAGAGTGAGCGAGCAAGAGAGAGAGAGAGAAAGAAAGAAAGAGAGAGAGAAAGACGCTAGGTCCAGGACTTGAACCAGGACTTGCCGGCCCCTATGTTCTCCTTTTGTCGGTCAATAATTTCACCGGTTGTTGCTCATTCTGATGGGTGATCCCAACTTTCACCATGTCTGAACTTTAGGTAATTCTGCCTATATGGAGTTGGAGTGGTCATCCAATGACGTTCTTACAAGGCATGATTGCAGGAGAAGTTCCTGGGACGATGGGCAGAGAAATAAGTCATGAATGTCTGCAATCTAAACTGGAAGTCAGAGAGGCAGTGAACACACACACTGCACCCTAGTTCACACGTGGCACACACCACAAATATGGTGGTGAGGATTTGCTCTGTTTATATGTACCGTTTGACAAATAGTATCTACATGATGAATTATCTCATCACACTGTGAGACTCTCAATTGTGAGCACAAAAGCATTTGTTTTTGCCATCTTAGATCCAAACACAATGCCTGATAAACTGTTAGGTGCTCAAAAATAAATGTATTAAAACCAACTGAAGAGTTCTGTCAGTCCCCCTGCAATAGTTCTATATTGCCAGTACTAAAGCCAACTGAGAAATACAGGGTTGCCCAAGACCTAAGGTTTCCATCCCAAATTTGGCTAAGGACTACTGGTTTTGTTTATCCTTATCCGCAGTGCGACATATAACTGTCCCTATTCCTATAAGGCTGTGAGTCACTAGCGCAATGACTCCTCACTCTAAATAAGAGAGGTTCACATTTCCAGTTAATCAATATGTAGGACTTGCAAGATTTTCAAATGACTGAATGGCTAAGAACACACTGGTAGAAAGGGCAGTTAACCTTCTCAAATCCTTCCAATGGAACTTAGCAACTGAGGCCTCACTGAGAGCTTTAACATAGAGACCCATGATCGTGACTATTTTCTTAAAATTCCAGCCACCCGTCTGTGTTAGAAAAACATGACACAACCCAAAGATGACCACTAGGTGCCTTAGACCAGGCTCTCTGTAATTGTATTGCTTCACAAATCCAACAACAATCAACAAATTCATGGAGAATCTGGTTAAAAATCTGAAACTGTTCCTTTGGCTGTACCCCTTTTGGGACACCAGTCAATGCTAATTCTTACCCTTGTTTTTAGGCCCTGACTTTTAAATATCATAACCAAATATATATTCTCTTGCTTAGAAGTTGTAAAATTGCAGGTGACCATACATCAGGGATAGCAACCCCTTGGGACCTCCACTGACTCCTACTGCAAGTCATCCAGCATCAATGACAGCTCTCCATCAACACTCTTGGGTGCCATCTCAACAACCTACCCCTGGCCCTGCTCTCCCACCCAAATCAAATAGGATGAGAGTTCTGTGATCCTCAGTAGGTAGGACCAATGTCCCTTTTTCAGCATAAAGCAGTTACAGAAGACAGATCATCCACCTTCAACTCCCCAAAAAAGATTTATGAGGGTCATGCCTGTCAGGGAAAAAATGAGGCAGGAGAAAGCTGCAAAGGGAAGCCAGAAAAGGAGCTGGAGCATCTGCCCATGTGGCTACAAAGAAAGAAAAAAACAATCAAGGCAGAAAATTTCCTGCCCAAGGTAATGTTGGCAGGAGATTAGTGGAGTGTGTCTAACTGATTAAGCAACATTTGATATAACCAATGAGATAAATCAGTGGGCCCAGACACACATGAAATAGCCAATGAGAAATCAGTGGGCCAGGTCACTTTGATAGAGCCAATATAATGAGAACAATCAGTGGGTCCAGCCAATGATCAACCCACACGACCTAGGTTAAAAATGATAAATCCAGCAGAATGCACTTGCCAGGGCCCTTTAAGTCACTCTCTGTCTCTCAGGCCTGCTCCTACCTCTCAAGAGTGTACTTTTACTTAATAAACTACCTTTTCCTTACACTGAAAAATAAACATGGGATCAGCAGATGGAGTAATGGCTATGTCACTGGACTCCCATGTAATTGACCGAGGTTTGAGTCCCGGACCCGGTGGCTTAAACTCATGCTGGGTGTGTGTGTGTGTGTACCCGAGATCCCGAGAGGAGAATGGATGAGAAGGGATTGTGATGTGGCCATCCGCTTTGGGGAGTGATTTCTTGCTTTCTGTCTCTCTTTGTCTTTCTGGCGAGCACACACCCTATAGCAAAAACCTCAAAAAAAAAAAATCAAAACCAAAACAAAACAACACACACACACGCACACACACGCACACACACACACACACACACACACAAAACCCCCAAAACTAAAGAGTTCTACTATAAGAGAATCCAAAAATAGAGGGATGTAATTCATAAAAAAATGTAACTTACATGAAATGAGAGTACAGTAGATTCTCATGGGCAAACAACTTACATAAGGAGCATGTTCTATTTGAGTAAACTGAAGTTTATGAATAGACTATGGTGCAAGGTAATTTAATCCTTACCTGGGGATGAAGACTGGGTGTTTTTCTCTCTTTACTCTTGAGAAGTCCTTGCAAGATACTCTGCAGTTGAGAGTGTATTGATTCATGGCCAAAGCAAATTTATTGCTCTTGCTTCTCTTTGGAGAATGATTTATTTAAGAGCTTAAAATTTTAAATCAATAGAAAATTGGAAAATAGTTTGTTTCCTCACTAGATAAGGCCTTTAGTAAGAAGCAGGTGTTATCAGCACTGCTCAGAAGCTCAACTCTGTATGTGGAATGAGAAAATATAATCACAGATGATTGGTTTCTATTGGCAAGTTTAACTGTTGATTGAATAAAATTAAACTAAGTTTGAGTCCGCAGCTATTTTTTTTTTTATATTTACTAAGTGTACAGCATGGTACTAGACAGTGTCAGTCACAAAGATATATAAAATTAGTTCTTGCCTCAAGTCACTTATAATCTAGTGGTGAAGTCTCAGGTGCTGTGAGTGGAGAAATCAACTAACTTCTTTAAAGGAGGACAGAAGAAGAAGAGATTGCGTCCAACTCAGAGAAACAACATGAATTTCATGAGGGAGGGATTATTATGGGATGAATATGATTTCAATGGAAGTATTTGGGAAAGTAAATTTCTGGTGGTGAGAACATAAACCAAAGGTTGAAAATGCAAATGTCTAAGGGGTTGAGCATATCACAAATATGAGTGAGGCTAGCTGGATATTAGACGATAGGGAATAGTGGGGATCGTGGCCAATTGGAGCACATATGCTCAATTTAAAGAGATTATCCACTTTTCAGGATCAGTGGACTGTTCTCAAGGTCCATTTATTTTTCAAGAGAAGTTGAGTATCTTCTTAAACATTCCCAGTGAATGAAGTTAAAAAATAACCATCATAACAAAGTGATCCAAAGGTTAAGTTCAGAAAGAAGAGTTAGGAGGATGAGGTAAGAATTGATAAGGATCTAAATTTAGACTGAAGGAGACTGGTGAACTACATTTAAAGTAAAAAACCAAAAACAGTAAAACAAATTTAAAAAGCCCACAGAGACAAAAAACCTCATGTTTGTTAAAAATAAATGTTGAAGGAAATAAAGATAGCTTTCTATGGGGTCAAAAGAAAAAGTCATGACATATTTTTCTGTTTTTCTACCCAAAAATGTGTCAGACTTTTCTGATGACCCAAAATTTCTTCAGAGCTTGATTTAGAAAACTGAGGTCTAAGGCCCAGACAGACCACTAACTAGTTTTGTGGCCTAGAGCCAATCATTTATCTTAAACTTCAGGGTTTAGTTTAGTTTAGTTTAGTTTAGTTTAGTTTAGTTTTTATTTGTGTGTGTGTGTGTGTGTGTGTGTGTGTGTGTGAAATTGTGACAAGTGTCCTGTCAACTTTAGCAGGACGGTTGTAGCAATTTAAAGAAGCAAAGGGCATGGGAGGGCAGTTACTGCTATAAAGAACTGTATCTATGGAAATAATTTAGATCAGTGTTATGACAGAGAGCTCTGGGATTCCACATAAGCTAGGACTTTATAAACATATAGAGACATGAAAAATTACTATAAAAATGACAAAAAAATTTAGGTTTATATAAAATAAATAGCAGCTTCTGCAGAGAAAAAGGTTACTCAGTGACATGGCACCAGATGTGGATTGCAACCCTTTTTTAAACAAAATGGACCTACCTGGTGTCCTAGCAGAGGGCTCCATCCTAAATAGCCTCATTGAGGACTCAAGCCACACCCAACTCAGAAGCAGCAGATTCATCTGCTGATCAGTGATGTAGGATGTACCACCATGCCAAAAAGACTTTTCCAAACAGGAATAATGGTAATGGTAATTAGCTGACCTAGGAATATAACTTCCCTAGGGAATTTGAGTATGGAACTAAAGAGTAAGGAATGAAGACAATGGGACAGATGAGTTGCATGGTAGACCACCATGGAGAAGATGGTGGATAAGATGGAAAGATGAAATGGAAGATGATAAAATGGTAGACCACCAGAAAGAAGATGGTAGATAAGATGTGGTAGAGCACTGGGGAGGAGATGAAAGATGGTAAAATGGCAGATGATGAGATGGTAGAACTCTAGAGAGAAGATATCTTTTGCCTTCAGCATTGTTGGGGTTCCTTAAGGTGAAGAACCATCATTCAGTTTCATCCTCCATGTTGCCTAATCCCATGACAGCTTCCACTCTTTTTGTCCAACATAATTCCATTCAGTTCCTTAAAATAATTTTCACATTTCTCTTGAGTTAGAGCTTTCCTGAAACCAAAAGACTCCAACTAAAATATGACCCTATTTACCAGAAACAAGGAAAACCTTTTCTGAACTGTTTGAAATGAAAAACAAAGGTCATCTAAACATTGCTTACATATCTTTTTTTTTTTGTGAGGAAAAAGTGGTCAAATTAGAGGGCATGCAACTGAATAGAAACAAGAGTTAAGATTAAACATTTAAGAAATTCTGTATTCCACATATTTAGAAGGGTAGTTGCTTTAAAATGGAATGTATTTCAAGATGAATCAAGGCTTGACAATGAGGAAAAAATTGAGTTATTTCATAAAGCTGATGGTGAGATGGGATAATTTGGGGCTTCAGAACTGAAAACCTTACCTTGAAGTCCAGGTCCTGTGACTTCCTGGTTGGATGGGCATTGAGTCCTCAGGTAAGTTGTTCAGCCTTGTTGAACTCAAGTACTGAAAAAATAAAGCTGTAATGGCCATGGTGGCAATGACCATGATAATGTCCATGAGACCCAACAGATAACATATGTGAAATTTCTTATAAATGAAATTAATCTATATTATTTGTTATTTTCAAAGAAGTAAAATTATAGTGTTGAGAATTAAAAGATTTAAAGTGAAAAACTGAGAAGCAGTGGCAATTATATACAGTAGAAGAAAACTAATTCCAGACAAATTACTAGTGAGGAGTTGATATTGTTATTAGATGCCACTTGATAATTATGTAATACAATGTTTTGAGGCCTTAACATCTTAAAAGAAAGATAGTAATAACAGTGACAGGGTTAATGATGCTAAAATTACTAATAATAGCAGCTTCCAGCTATGGAACATCTACCATGGCCCAGACACAGGGTCTTACTTTGATGCTCACGTCTTAAATCCTTTAGCATCCATGTTTATTACCCCCATTTTACTCATGACAAATCTAAGGCTCAGCGAGATTAAGAAGTTTCACCAACATCAAAGAGTCTGAGATGGGAACCCAGGCTTTCTGGCTCTGCATTCTACACCTGTCTTCCTGTTGGCTTACTTGACTCATCCTAGGCTGCAATGATCCTTGGAAATGGCCTAGGCTTGGGTCTTCTTTTTTAGAGGGAAGGAAATGGAGAACCAGAGAGGTGAGATGGAATGCCCAAGGGCACAGAGGTAGTTACTGGTGAGATCAAATCCTTGAACTCAGGTTTCCTGACCCTTGGAGGAGTAGCCGGTCATCCACACTAGGCTGCATCTCTGGCATGCAGCTGTTTTGAATTGCCACGCTTTCCTGAAAATAGACCTTTGTTTCATTCCAGAGAATGACACGGCAAATTTACCTTTCCCGAGACAACAGCTGGCATGTGTGCTGTGAGGTCAGCTATCACAGCACGCCCTGGGTTTATGATGGGCTTACCTCTGGCTTCTATCTACAGTGGAGAAGCTGTTTGATATGGAGCAAGCAAATAAAGGAGCTAACCTCTAGACTCGTTTATTTTCAATATCTAGCATGATGAGATGATGTGTTTCTGTGCTCATAGTAGCCAGTCTTCATGGAATGTCATCATATGCCACAATCTTCTGAATTCTTACAATTAAACTGCCAACTAGTTTAAATCCACTTAAATCCACTAAATCCACTTAACCAGATCACAACCCTCATCCTCTAAACATTCAGTGCCAGAGCTGACATCCGTAGCCCAACACATACCTGGCAATCTCGATGGAACTTCACACCTATAGGGGCTCAGGGTAGTTGGGAAATAGTGATACCTTTGCCCTCAGGAAGTTTATAATCTAACATGGGTATATACATGTGCACAAACATGATTAATTATAATATTGTCTATCTTGGGAAGAGCATTGATTATACTGCAAGGTGCTATCTTAAGAAATTTATGAGAATCATCTTTAATTACTATTATTATGTAACATGGCTAGTTAGTGCATTTTCATCTCCATTTTACAGGTGATCAAACTGAGACAAAGAGTTTAAAGTAAAAATTTCCAAAATTTCTCTCTCTCTCTTTTTAAAATGTTATAGGTCATGCATGCTCACCAGAGAGAGACAGAAAGTGAGAAAGCACCCCTCCAGGAGAGATGATCACAGTGCAATCCCTTCTCTTCCATTCTTCTCTCAGGATTTTGGGCATGCACACATGCCCAGTGGTTTTTTTTTTTTTTTTTTAATTCGCTTTACACCATCACAGCACACAAATGAATTTTCCATCCAAAATACACTGTGCATTGGCTCAATCAAGTACATCCACATATATGTTCTCAGCAAATAATTTTCCAATTCTTACGTCCTGCATACCTTGCCCTTTGTCTTGCCATCCCTGATTCCCCATCCCCCTCCTTCTGCTATGTCCCACCTTCCCCCCCCTTTTTCCCTGGCATCCATGGTTGCCCTCCATACCTTCCTCCCCCCCCATTCAATTGTTCTGCCAATGAACTTAATTAGTCTAAATAAATCCATTAGCTAGCACAGCTGACACAAACCTACACATGTATCCTAGTCTGACCCTAGGCAGGGTCTGGATCTTTATTTTATTTTATTTTATTTTTACTTTTTTACTTTTTTTTTTTTGGAGAGGTTTTTGCTATAGGGCGCGTGCGCTAGCCAGGCAGACAGAGAGAGACATAGAGACAGAAAGCAAGAAATCACCCCCCAGAGGGGATGGTCACACCGCAATCCCTTCTCCTCCATTCTCCTCTCGGGATCTTGGGCATGCACGCACACGTGCCCGGCGTGAGTTTTAAGCCACTGGGTCCGGGACGCGAACTGCGGTCGACTACGTGGGAGTCCAGTGACATAGCCATTATGCTAACTGCTGGTTCCCAGTCTGGATCTTGAACTGAGCAACTGACCATGTAGGACCCAGTCGCCTTCACCATCATGCCACCTGGCTAGTCCTCAAAATTTCTTTAGGTAAGTAGGTATTAGAGCCTTGATTCAAGCCCTCATAGTTTAATTTCAAAGTTCAGGGTCAGTTTCTGTGGTCAAGGTTAAAAATATAAGGAAAATAAATAGAATGGGAATCATAAGGTAGAAGCCTCTAAAATTGAAAGCTCAGTACACAAGATCCTTAAGTACTGGCTCCAGTAAGTTTTCCTGCCAGCCCCAGCAATCTAGAATGGAGCGGTGGCGGGTGCTAGAAGTGGTACTATAATCCAGGAAGCAAAAAGGAATCAGACCACCTGCCTTACAACCCACCTCTTCATCCAGGTGAACTTGGTGACTGTTGTAACTGCAAACACCTTGGCTCGCTCTTCTATCCTTCTTACTGTCACTTACAAGAGCCCATAAACTTGGACAATTTTTTTTTTTTTTTTGGAGAGGTTTTTTTTGCTATAGGGCGCGTGCGCTCGCCAGACAGACAGAGAGACATAGAGACAGAAAGCGAGAAATCACCCCCCAGGGGGGATGGTCACGCCGCAATCCCTTCTCCTCCATTCTCCTCTCGGGATCTTGGGCACGCACGCACACGTGCCCGGCGTGAGATTCAAGCCACCGGGTCCGAGATGCGAACCGCGGTCGACTACGTGGGAGTCCAGCGACATAGCCATTACGCTAACTGCTGGTTCCCAAACTTGGACAATTTTTAAGACATGATTTTTGTGCTTATTTCTAAGAGTAAACTAACAGATACTAACAAATCCCACCAAGACTGAGAAAGTTATTAAAACTTCAGAAAAATCTCAAAAACCTTGCTGTCTCGCTAGGTTTCTGCTGGGCCAATGGATAGGACTTGGGAGGGTGGGCTCCATTTTCTCTTTCTCTCTAACTCCAGAGGTTGGACTAACCCGTCATTTTCTGCATTTTGGGAGTGTTGACTTGGTGTTGTGGAGTATTGGAGAGGATCTGGGAATCAGTATGTTGGAGAAGTCTGCCGTTTAAAAAAAACTTGAGTGATTTGTTATACATTTCTATTACATATGAGTATGGGGATGCTGTAGGAATGAAAAAAGTGTTATGGTCATTACACTTTATCTGATTCAAGTGAAATTAAGTTACTAAATAATTTCTACTCATTTTGATGTTCATTATGTTCTGAATTAAAATATAATTTAAAGGACTGCTGGATTTTGCTAATTTAGGTCATTATGATGTTCTTAATCAACAGATACTAAACGTTCTGTTGATATTATAAATGTCTTCGCACATCACTGGTATTAAAAATGAGTATCAAAGTTGTACAAGTTGAGAATTCAAAGTTCGAATGATTTATTGGATCTTTTTGGGGGCTAATATCTTTGGATTCTAAATTGCAGTGTCTAAAACAGAACTTATAAATTCACATGTGACTATTTTTTAAACATTCAATCACTTGCACTAGCCATATTTCAACTGTTCAGTAGTCACATAGTCACATGGGTTAGTAGCTACCATATTGGACAATGTAGGTAATAGATCATTTTCATTATGGCAGAACATTCTATTAGACAGTCCTATTGTCAGAGAACCAGTCTTATTAATGTGTGTTCCTTGAGATGGGATGGTCGGTCTCATCACATCATTCTTAGAAGAGTAAGAGTTTGCAGCTTGAAGGCATTTAGCCTTTGGTTCTGTCACTGAAAGGAAAAAATGCATATAGTAGTGGGTGGGAGTGGTTAGGAAGCCTGAGAACTCTATCTGCTCTTCATGGGATAGTTGGCTTTGTGCCTTTAATTGCACTGGGTAACATGATGCCTGTGAACAGCCATATACACCAATGAGTGTTGATTCAGCCACACCCCCACCCCCATAGCCTCACCCACCAGATTTCTCTGAAACTCAGAAGCCTACTTAAAGCCAGGATCTGGATAAAGTCAGACACTAGGATTTTGCTGGTTCCTAGCCTAGAGGAACCATTAAGAAGAGGAGGAATGGATAAGCCATCCAAAGCCAAGTAATGTATTTCTTTCTTTCAAGGGAAGGTTTCACCAGAGCCAAGGGACTGGCAGCTGGGGTCAAGGGCCGCCCTCCAAAAATCTTCATGAGTTAACTAAGACTTAAGGCTTAGTAGGGAAGGGTCGTGGGCTAAGAGGGATAGTTGGGCCTGATCATGCTCTTAAAAGACACACCTTTCCCCTTCTGATGAGAAAGTAAATCATGATTGTTGGAGAATATTTAGTAAATGTAAAGCTATGAAGATTGTAGTCTTCACTCATGTTATATTGGAGATAGCGATTTGACATGTTGCACGTTTAAAACATTTTCTTTATTTTTTGAACTGGTCTATCGGGACTATTATTATTATTTTCTGAAACCAGAGCCTTTCCCTGTTTACCTGCACTAAACAGTAAATCCACCCTATGTCTATGGTTTCTTTTCTCCCTCTGGCCATCAGCTTCTGCTTCACTCGGTGTGTAAATTAGAGTTGAGATCTTCAGTTCTTTCTCAGGAATAATATCCAACAGCCTCCCTCACAGACTTGCTTAGGGAGCTCTGCTGAGCTAAAACTTTGTGCTCATGATCATGGTGGTTTTGGGGAGCCACTTCTGTGATTCAAGAGCAGGTACTTGGTTTGGAACTGGATAAAAAGGGGTCTAAATACACTTATATCTTTTAATCTATAAAGTGATTTGGCAGAATTACATAGGTACATCATTTCAGATCAGGGACAGGATTGGGCTGCTGAATCACTTTTTAAATCCAATCAATTATTTATTAAATATTTATAGGCTGCTGTTATGAGCAGAGTGCTTTATTAGGCCCTGGATTCACACACAAAAAAATGGATCGGGCCAGATAACTCTCTCAGAACACTTACAGATTAGTGATGTTGATGAATAAGGAAGACCATACTACAGTTTGGGAATTATAAGTATTGTGGTAGAGGAATACTCTAGATGCTGCTGGAGCCTGGGCAGGAAGAGACACTTAATCCATTCGAGGGGAGTTAAAGAAGTCTTTGTAGAGAAAATGTGTCTAAGCCGAGATGTGAAAAATGAAGAGGAAATATCATTTGTGAATGTGAAGGTGAAAGCGGAGCTGGGGAGAATGTTCTAGAAGAAGGTATAGATAGCATGAGCAGAGGCGAGGGGGTGAGAAAACACCATGTATTTGGGAACAAGTTCAGCAAAGTGTATACTATACTGCTTTTGCGTATTTTGCTGATAGATGCCTGAACAATAACGTTTGCTTTAAGGCTGGCCTGTATGATCTCTGAGGGTACGTTTCCATCTTTCCCCAAGTGTATGTGCCACTAATTGCTGAAGAAGACTCAGCTCAATGCTACCTTCTTTAGGCAGCCTTCCTAGATTTCCTCTGGTGGAAGTAAACTCTCCCTCTTCTGAATTTCCAGAGTATTCTTGTTTCCTTGGAACGTCCTATTTTGGGTAATATTTATGGACACCTCTCCCTCTGCCTCCCTGAGCTGTAAGAAAATTGAAATCGGAGACAGGCTTATTGCCTTCTGAATCTCACATGGTGCTTGGAACAGAGATGCACTTTTATACACACATGTGCTCAGGGAACGGTGGATTCATGATGAAGACTAACCTTCTGTGCTGCTGCTTATGTCTTTTTGGAGATTTTATTGCATTCTTTTCTCATTGCAAATTATCTTTTCCCTCAAATGCTTGCCCTGATTCCTGCCACAGAAAGGTTCAGGATAATTTTCAAAAAGGATAATGACATTTGATTCCATTTATTTATGCAGATTGGAGTACTCAGGGTGCAGATTTTAATTGATATTATAAATAGGTCCTGGAGTGAGGGCTCTGCTATGAGTGGAGAGGGAGAACTTTTCACAGAGGTATTTTAGTGCTGTGAAAGGTTTTTCAGTAGGACTTGTGTCCAACTATCACACACTTATATGCAGCTGTACTCACTGTTAAAATTATAAAATACTTCCATGGTAATAGGTCATTAGCTCTTGCTTTGAGTCCATTGAGTGCCCTTCTGTCACAGAGGACTCACTTATATCTAGTAATTAATGAGTTAATGCCTGAACCAGCAGGAGGTCTCTAGGATCTGCCATGGTGCCATAGCTGATGGCAGTTTTGACAGATTAATACCCATGCTGTTGGTATTTTGACTATGATCCCTGCTGATCATATTTATGTGTGTCAGTGACATTGAGGTATTTTCTCCTGACCAGAAAAAGATTTCAGGGGCATTTGGGATAAAAGAGAGCTGATTAGGAGGCTGTACACCACAGTGATTCCAACCCACTGCATGTCATTTACTCTCATGGTAGGTACTGCACATCTGCTTCTCAGTTTTCGTGTTTGCAGAAGAAGGGTATGGGTTTAATCCCTTATCCATCCTCCATCTGCCTACCTATCCATTTAACAAACAGCCATGCCAACCTGGACACATTGGGTGATGGCGACCAGACAAACATTTAGGGAGTTTAGTTTGGGGAGCTAGCCATAAACCTAGACTTCAAGGTCAAATGAGACATTGTGAAAGAAAGAGTTGAAGCTAGACAAGACTCCACTGCTGTTGGATTGGCTAATCATGTCAATGATATTTACTCAGAGAATAGGCTAGGACATTCATTTTCTTTTCTTTATTTTTAATTTTTATTTATTTATTTATTTATTGCTATAGGGCATGTGCGCTTGCCAGAAATACAGAGAGACAGAAAGCTAGAAATCCACAGAAATACAGAAATCTAGAAACCCCCCCCCCCCCCCGGGGGGATGGCCACGCTGCAATCCCTTCTCCTCTGTTCTCCTCTCGGGATCCTGGGCACGCACGCACACACAGCTGGTGTGAGTTTAAGCCACCGAGTCCAAGACTTAAACAGCGGGCGATTACATGGGAGTCCAGCGACATAGCCATTATGCTAACTGCTGGTCCCCAGGATAGGACATTTCTGCACACACAACATCCACTAGGCCTTTCAGCTCTTTATTTATTTATTTTAAAGAATTATTTTATTCAACTTTATCCATTTACTTATTTTCATTTGACCAGAGAGGGATGAATGAGAAAAAGGGAGAGAAAAAGTGAGAAAGCAAACTGCCAGGTCTGGGACTCAAACCGTGGTCAGTCATGTGGGAGTCCAGCGCCCTTAACCACCACACCAACTGCAGGCTCAGCTCTATATTTATTTGTGACATTTATATAAATCCTGCATAATGCCAAAAGGATTGAGTTGATTCCCATTTAACTAGTATTTGATAAGAGCCTCCTTGTTGCAGGTGCTGTATTTTTCTTTTAAAAAAGGTTTACAGTGTTTGCTGGATGTAAAAATAATGTTCAAATTTTATGAAAATATAAAGTGCACAGGAAAACATATAAAGACAAAAATAAAATTAATCCCAAATCTCACCTCCCAGACACAAATACTTATTTTTGATAAAAAGCCCCTTTTGGCATTTTCCTGTGTATACATACATTGTTTTCACATGAACTGCATCATATTATGTGTGCTGTTCTGTAACCTACTTTTTCTCTGAACATGGTCAACATACATTGAAAATTATATTACTGAATGGATGATTGAAAAAATTTAACATTAAAAACGGTTGTGATCTTTATGGTTTCTTTCATCACCACATTCTAGAAATCTGTGAGGTTGAATTTTTTTCTTTGCATTATCTTGATCTAAGTTTATGCTTAGGTCTAATACAGTGAACACTTTTTCAATTCAATAAATATATATTTCCACTGTGATCATTAATGACTACATGGAATTCCATCATGCACTCCAACATAATATATTTAATTAATCCCCAGTTGATGAATACTTGAGTTATTTCTCATGTGTTAATTGTATTGATACAATAAATATCCTGTGTATTTGACTTTGCCTATGTGCAGAATTATCCAATCACATCCTCCGAATAAATTCTTAGAAATGAAAAGGTTAAAGTGAAGGCTTTTCAACTTTAATTTCTATTTATGTCAGGGCCTGTTATACAAGAAAAGTATGGATTGTGGGAGCTTGAGGTTTATCTGGGTAGTGAGACTTAAATCTCAGGCCACACTCATGGGACAATGTGGAAGTATTTGGCACAGAGCCAAAGAATGAGTGTTGTTGGGTGAACAAGGTCTTGAGTGTCTAAAGCAGTTTCAGAGAAAGAGAGTGAAGTGACTTGGCTTTGGTATCCTTACACAGTCTGGATGAACTTCATCAAAGAGTCTTTCCTTGGGACCAGCAGTTGGCATAATGGCTATGCCACTGGATTCCCATGTAGTTGACTGCGGTTTGAGTCCTGGGCCCAGTGACTTAAACTCACGCCAGGCACATGTGTGTGCATGCCCAAGATCCTGAGAGGAGAATGGAGGAGACAGGATTGCAGCATGGCCATCCTCTCCCCCCTCCCCCCCGCAGGGGGTGATCTCTTGCTTTCTGTCTCTCTGTCTTTCTGGCGAGTGCATGTTCCCTATAGCAAAAACGTCTTAAGAAAAAAAAAATTTAAGAAGTGTCTTTCCCTGTGTCAATGCAGAGAGAGGGGCTAGAGTTTTGTGATTTAACAAACATTTTAAGACTGCCCCTTTAGGGTGGTAAATACACCAGCCTCTGGGATCAAGGGGCTCTTGGTTCCATGGGAGATAGACAGTGGTCAACAGGAATTGCAATCAGAGTGGACAAGTCCAGGGGGACCCTGTTCAAGGGCAGAGAGCACAGATGACTGGGTGGACAGAGAGGGTGGGCAGGCAGAGAGAACTCTTCACACTAGAGCTGAGTGTTGTCACATTAGCTCTTGCCTGTTGTCCCACTGGACTTCACATATGAATGCAAAGACAGTTATGAGGAATTTCAAGATGGCAACACAGAGCATTAAATCCCAAACACACAAGTCTAGAAATCTCTGTGATAACGATTGTTGCATGTCCTATTCTTGGGATGCACTGATGTTATTTTTCACTCACCATCCAAGTCTGAGGCTCAACCCAGTTTCACTGGATCAAACCTTTCATTAGATCTTTTCAAAGGTGATGTAGTAGACAAGAAACTAGGCAACTTAGGGTTCTGGCATTGAGTTGTGTCTGACCTCAGGCAAACTTAGCATCCTTCTGTGATTTTTGATGGCTAGCCTGCAGGGTTGGTAGTGAAGATCCATGAGAAATCAGACATCATGAGTTATGCTGGGCTGTCATGAAGAACCAAGGTCAGACTGGTTTTGTGGCCTCAAGAGTTTCTGAAAAAAGAGACTGTTGGCATGGCAGTTATGACATGGGGTAAACTCAACATAGCATTTACCATCCTATTTTTAAGTGTACGGTTCACTTCGTTAAGTATGTTCAAATTGTTGTGAAATGTGAATCTCTAGAACTTCTTGTTCTTGCAAAACCCATTACAAAACAACTCCCCATTTCTCCATCCCACCAACTCCTCGCAATCATCCTTCTACTTTTTCTTTTTATGCATTTGACTTCTATAAGTGCCTCATATCAAGGGACTCATACACTATCTTTCCTGACTGACTAATACTCCATTGTGTATCTACACCACATTTTATTTATCCACTCTTGTCAATGGACATTTGGGTTGCTTCTGTCTCTCGACTATTGTGAGTGGTGCTGCTCTGAATATGAGTGTGCAAATAACTCTTAAAGATTTTGCTTTCAATTCTTTTTGATATACACCTGGAAGTGATACTAACAGGTCATATGAAAGCCTATTTTAATTTTTTGAGAAACCTCCATATGGCTTTCCATAGCAGCTGCACCATTTAATTTTACAATTTTATATTCCCACCAACATTGTACAAAGTTTCCAATTCCTTCCTTTCCTCCCACCTTCCCTCCCTCTTTATTTTCCTTCCTTTTTTTGGTCTCACTGTGTTGCTCAAGCCAACCTTCAGCTCCTGATTCACCTGCTTCAGACATCCTGAGTTGCCAGGATGACAGGTGCACCCCACTGCACCCATTCTTTAGGTTGGATCAGGAATGGAACCTGGGTCTTCCACATGTTCCCAGCCTGTAGAGCACCATGTCTTAGCAGTGTGTGCTGCCACACTGGGATGTAGGTTGGGCCCTCTAATTCTTTTTATATCCTCGCCAACGTTTGTTATTTTCTTTTTCTTTTTAAAATAGTAGCCATCCTATGGGTATGATCATATTATTGTAGAGGTTCAGGCATCAACAGATGAAAGCACTGGATGTCTGAAACTGGGTGGAAGTCAGGACAGGGCACTATGGGACACACAGAGGGGAGGTCAGATATTGCTGATGGTGGCATCAGGAAAGACTTTAACATGGCGATGACCCTTGGGCTGAGGCCTGAAAGAAGAGTATATGTCAAGACCCTTGTACCATGCCACAACTCAGAGGTGAGACCTGAGACAAGTTGAGTCCTCCTTTTGGGCTTCTGTTTCCCCATTCCTGAAAATATGGGCTGGGATAGACAGCAGATTGAGAAAAGCATGGGTTGAAATAGTTTGGCCAGTTTATTTACCTGCCTTGGCCCCAGGTAGAATGACTTCTAGAGAAGTCAAGGATTACTTTCAACACAGACCACTCAGAACTGGTGCCTCTGAGTTTCTTGTATGGAGCCTTCTCCATGGCTCACCTGAAATGAGCCAGTTCCTTCCGCCCATCCTCCGTGGGGTACACTCATTGGCCTTTGCTCCCAGCAGGTGCCACCTGTGCGTAATGGCTGGTGGCTCATATGATATCACCTGCAGCTATTGAAAGTATTGGGAGTTGGGCTGACTGCCAGCTCTGGGCAGGGCTGTTTATTCTGCATGACAGAGAGTAGCATCTGTGGCTCGAGATAGAAGCAGCATTTCTGTCTGAGTCACTGGAAGTCAGCTTGAGAGAAACGGGAAAAAGAGAAATCTCCAACTGTGAAAAGAGTCCTCAGGTTGCACCAAGCACTGCTAGTGCGCTGTTCTTCCAGCCTAAACCTGGTCAGAAATGCTTAGGTTGGGACCAGCAGTTAGCGTAATGGCTATGTTGCTGGACTCCCACATAATCTACTGCAGTTCGCGTCCCGGACCTGGTGGCTTAAAACTCACACCGGGCACATGTGCATGCATGCCCAAGATCCCGAGAAGAGAATGGAGGAGAAGGGATTGTGGTGTGGCCATCCCCCCTGGGAGGGTGATTTCTCGCTCTCATCTCTCTGTCTCTCTCTGTCCAGCGAGCACATGCACCCTACAGCAAAAACCTCTTAAAATAATGCTTAGGCTGTCTGTGTAGGCCTTTGTGCAGTGGCTGAGGAGTCCAAGGAAGCAGTGTGTACTGTGCTAAATGATATACCACAGAGCCTCAGCTACCCAAAGCGTATCTAATGCTCCTAGTGTGTATTTTCTTTTCCCCACACCCTCCACTCCACATTGCCAAGAGAAATTGCCAAGTTTCTAGATCCTAAAGGTTCATGTTTGTTCCATGTGTTGAACTTGGGTTTTATCTAATAATGGATGTGTATAATTAACGTGGTAGTACCACCATTACTACCCTCCTATCCCCTAAAACTGTTTATGAATTATAATTATATTCCTATGTAGTTACTAATAATAGTTAGGATGTTGGTTTTGGTGTGTATAATACAAACCAAAAACCGTGCCTGAAATAGATAGAAATAGACTTTCTTCTCATGAAATAGTCAGGAGACAGGTAGTCCTGGGTTGAAATGGTTGCTCTGCTCCACGAGGCCACCCAGGGACTCAGCCTCTGTCTTCCTTATAGGTCTGACATCCTGTCAATGTCTCATTTACCTAAATGACCTGATAATTTACTGAATTATCCAATCCTGAGTGGCAGAAAGAAGGGAAATTTCAGCAGAGCACAGCATGACCTCTGTCTTCAAAGACAATGCTAGAAGTTACAATATCACATTTACCAGAAGGTCCCTGTTCAACAATTATTAAGAATTTCAAGGGCCAGCCATAGATCTTAGGTGGTTAAAGGAGCCAGATCCCACATGGCCCATCATAACTGAAATCCTGGTTCCAGCAGTTTGAAAATCATGCTGAGCAAAACTCCAACAAGATGGCGAAATGGAGGAAAGGGGTTATGGTGTGACCATACCCCATTGGAGGGTGTTTTTTTTCCTCTCTCTTTCTCTGGTGTGTATATGAGTCCTCTGACCACTAAGGGGAAAAAACTAGAATTTCAAGACAGTAAGAGCAGAGCAGTAAGGTGAGCATGGGGCTTGTCCATGCACAGGGCCCTGTAGAACCATACAGGTTGCATATCCATAAAACCAGCCCTGCTCAGTTCTCACTGGAGAAGGATGGGAAAAGGTGTTAAAGTACCCACTGATTTCTTATGATGGCTGCATAAGTTATGGCCATCAATATTTCTAAAACAACATAGTGTAAATGAACACCCAGATTAGAGCTTCAACAGCTAAATATTAAAGCTTGGTGGAGGGAGAGCACAGGGGGATTAATTCACTGGTGGGATGCTTTAGGAACTCTTCTCAGGCTTGGGATGCTAGTCAAAAGTTCAAGAATATCTGTGCTATGACTTCATTAAGTGTTCTTTGCATGACTGCCTTCTGAGGATAGGTCAGTGTTACATCTAGTAAATTTTTTGAAAATATATTTTATACATTTAATCACTGTACATCACCACAACTTGTAAAATAAATTTTCCCAGCATGTATACATTGCATATAGTCCAGTTAAAGATATCATGCACATTATCATCAACAGATAATCCTTCATTTCTGTGGAGGATTTCTACTTTTCTTCTTAATTCCCTTCCTCTCACCCTCCTGCAACCCCGATCCTCCTTCACACTGTCTCCAGTATCCACAACCACTTTCCATGCTTCTGTATCTTTCAGTTTCCACCAGAGAATGCAGACATTTCGTGTATCTTAAGTGGGAACATACAATTTGATGACCTGCTTTCATCTAGATTCTGGGGCAAAGGCTATTGTCCATGTGTCCTTGAGATAGCTAGCTCATTCAATTTTTCCAGCCAGACTGTCTGGTGCCTGTGCCTGGGGACCAGTGTGCACAGGGGGCACGTTGGGAGCTCTGGGAGGTCATCACAGGGCAGGATGGAAGTTCAGGTTATGGTTTAGGAGAGCAATCTTATCAAGCATCAGGCCAAGGCTGTAAATAAACAACACAGGGATGGATCAGAAATCTAAGACTTCAGGGAGCATAACTGATATAGAATAAGGCAAATGGCACAGAAGCTGTGAATAGCCACAACCCAGGTGCACACTCCCTTGCTCCAAAATCCATATATCAAAAGCTCTGAAAACAGTTTTCTCTGCTTGGTACCAACTCTTTTGTTGTAGAACTTGACATGAGGCTATTTATTGTCTCTATCCTCACTAATATGTCTATTTGTGTGTTTTGCTATAAAAATATTAGTGCATTTGATTTTGAAATGCTATCCCAGAGTCTGAGAAGATTATATAATACTCTCTAGTATCAAAAAGTTGTGAGTTTCATAACACATCGGGCTTCAAAGATTTTGAGAAAGAGATGTGAGCTTGTAATATATACTATTTACTGAGCATTTACTGTATGCCAGGCACTGTTCTAAGTGCTTTATATATATTAACTTATTAATAGTCATGATATCCTATGAAATAGGTGTCTATATTGACTCTATTTGACAGGCAATAAAACTGGAATCCTGGGGGCCTGGTGGTGTAGTGGTTAAGGTGCTGCACTCACACATAGCTGACCATTCAAGTCCCAAACCCAGTAGCTTGAAAATCATGCTAGGCTTGTGTGTCCAAAATCCCAAGAGTAGAATGGAAGAGAAAGGATTGCAGTGTGGTCATACCCCCTGGGGGGTGATTTCTTACTTTCCCTCTCTCCATCCCTTTCTGGTGTGCACATGTGTCCTATGACAAAAAAAAAAAAAAGAAAAAGAAAATTCTGGAGTCCAAAAAAGTTTTGTAATTAGCCTGGGGGTATTGTAGGTGATAAGTAAATGGCAGATAATGAAAATAAGAGTGCCTTGGGAGTCTAGTTTTATAGCATGGATGTGAGTCAAACTATCATATTCAGGGGTGAAATAATTATTTACAGTCTTAGCTTGGCTGAAGAGATTGGGAAAGGCAGTCAGAATAGTAAATATAGTGGTTGGGTGAGGTGAGAAGTTTCAAGAAAGAAATTTTCTTTCTACTCTCTAGGTCTCTGATGGAACTATTATATGGCAGTAGAATCTGTACTAACTCCTTGAGGAAATCAAGTGACTGAGTGGCAAGGATTAATTGATAGAAATCACAGTTGCTTATTTAAATGTCCAAGAGGTAGCCCAAGTTTTATTTATTAAATTGGATTTTTGGCTTCTTGCACTTTGTAATAAATACCCTAAACTGAAAATCTTCACATGGGCTTTTGTGGTAGGACCATCTGTCTTGGTAGAAATCTTATTTTAATGTTTTTCTCAGAAGTTGTACTTCTGGTTAATAGCTGTGTGGGTTGGCTGATATTATCTTATTTTATTGATGCCCACATTATTCAAGACAGAATTCCAAACCCTGACAAAATAAAAATAGATCAAATTTATTGCTTCTTCCTGATGGTCTATACTTGTCTTGGCGAGAGAACTGAATTAGATTAGTTTGCCAGGCTTTATTTGTTATGAAGTTTTACTGACCGTCTTCCTACAACTCTATGTAATCACAATGTTTCTTGTCTGATGATTTCTTTTCACTTTTTTTGTTTGTTCTCATCTGGAAATGAATGTAATGTGCATATTATGAATAATGGATGGCTTTATTTATATGATTGTTACAAATGAATATATGGGCTAGACATCAATATTAATTTCTCTATCAACATTTGAATATAAATTAAGGATTTTATTGCTTTTATTTCATTTTATTAATTTCATTCCATATCATTTAATGGAATATGGAAAAATATTCTCATCATATTTTCTCTATAAAATGTTAGTAATGCTTACTTTTGCATACAAAAGTAATATAAATGAGTATTCTAATATATTTGATGTTTTAGTGCATTAGTAACACTTATAGGGACCAGCAGAGGGTGTAGTGGTTATGTTGCTGGATTCCCATGTAGTCAACCATGATTCAAATCCTGGACCAGGTAGCTTAAAACTCATGCTGGGCGCATGTGTGTGCATGCCCCAAATCCTGAGAGAATAGAGAAAGGATTGTGGCGTGGCTATCTCCTTGGGGACTGATTTCTTTCTTTCTTTTGGTCTCTCTGTCTCTCTCTGTTTCTCCAGCAAGCGCATGTGCCCTGTAGCAAAAATTTCTCTCAAAAACAAAAACAACACAACACTTAGATTAACTACTATCACTGTAGGCTGACTGTGATTTATTGAAATTGTTTATTGGTGGTAGTTTCTGGCTAATATGTACCTTTTTTAAAAAATAATTATTTAATTTTATTTATTATTTTCAATTTGCTATAGGGCATGTGTATTCACCAGAGAAAGATACAGAGAGAGGGGTGGGGGGCTGTGAATTATTTCCCCTTTACAGGACACTTCCTGCTCTGAGTATAAGCCATAATCTGGGGGAGTATAAAAACATGCCATTCAATAATATTAAATCACAAAGAAATCCATCTTCTAAAAAGTATTTTCATTGAAAGATACTTTTTAAAAGATGGTTTGCTTCTGCCAAAAATAACTTTTTGTCAAAGACGCCGCCTTACATTTAGCAGCTCTCTAAAATTTGCCTGTTCTTTAAATAAGAGAGGCTACACCTTACATTCAGAGCCATCTCAGGCAACAACTTCTATAGGGCAACATTAGTAACAGCTATATACACATACACACACACATTCATATATAAACACATTTATAACATATATACACACACACATATATATATACATACACATACATAGAATAAAAACTAAAATATGTATTTAAAAAAAATTTGATGTAGGGCATGTGTGCTTGCCCAAGAACAACAGTGAGAGGGAAAGTAAGAAAGTATACCCCCAGGGTTGATGGCCATGCTGCAATCCCTTCTTCTCTTGGGATTTTGGGCATGCACACACATGTGCCAGGTGTGATTTTCAAGCCACTGGGTCTGGGACTTGAACTGCACAGTCAACCAGCAGTTAATAAAGGTCCCACAGGTGGCATGGAGGGTAAGGGATCCAGCGCCTTACCCTCCATTCCACCTGCTGGACCTTTATTCATTTTTTTCCATAGTTTATTTATTTAATAATGTATATTATTACAGATTGTAAAATGAGTTTTTCCAGCACAAATACACTGTATATTAGTCCAGTTAAAGATATTACACACGTTATCATCAACCAATATTTTTCCATTTCTGTGTCCCTTAAATGTTTTTCTTTTTTTAAGGTACTTTGTTTTAAGGCTTGTACTACTAGTTAAAATAGGACATAAGGTGGTTTTTGTTTATTTATAAGCTAGAGGGCATGTTCACATGTGCCAGGACCCTGTGGAGTTAGAGGTCTGGGAAGGGGGGATCACAGCTCTAGCTTATGTGTTCACCAGAGGGAGAGGGAGAAAGTAGAAGCGTGATTACGTTGTAATTTCTTCTCCAGTTTTCTATCCTTTGAAAAATTTGGGCATATAAGATACATGTACTTTTCAAGGCCCAGGGCCAGAATTACGCCCCACAGTTGATCACATGGGATTCAACTCACTGAACCATTAGGCTATGGGACTCGCCCCATAAAGTTTTTATGAAATAGAAATTCATTTGAATAATAAAAATGATGAACTAATTTAAAAATTAAGTCAGCAATGCAGTTATTTGGATTTGGCAGTTTCCTGAGGTGGCATTGACATAGTTGAAACACGAAAGCACTGATGTAACGGAGAGAGACAGGGACGGGGAGAACTGGCGAGAGTTAGATCCTCGGCGAGTGCAGTATGACCCTGGGCAGCTTGCAGTTTAACCTCTCTGAGATTCCATTCTTTTATTTGTAAAACCAGGGGATTTTGGCATTCACCATTTGCCAAATATTGTGTTTATGAGTATGAGACTACTAGAATGAAAATTATATGAAGCTTGGCCTCAAGAAGTTTTACAGACTAAAACAAAACAAGCCAAACCAAACCAAATATTGGTATATCAGTGGAAAAGGCAGGCAAAATGCTAACTGCCAAAAAAAACCCCAAAACCAAAAAACAACAAAAAAAACCCAAAACCAAAAACCCCAGCAGAATATGGCTGAGTTCTAGTCCTGGTTCTGCTATTAATGGCATGTCTTTATGGTCGTTGACCTTCCTGAGGCCCTGATTTTCCTTGACAAAAATTAATGGCCCTGGGACCAGCAGTTGGTGCAATGGCTATATCGCTAGACTCCTATGTAGTAGAGTGCAGTTTGAGTCCCAGACCCCGTGGCTTAAACTCACACTGGGCGCGTGTGCGTGCGTGCCCAAGATCCCGAGAGGAGAATGGAGGAGAAGGAATTACTGTGTGGCCATCCCCCCTGGGGGGGGGTTGTGATTTCTCGCTTCCTGTCTCTCTGTTTCTGTCTTTCTGGTGAGCACACGTGCCCTATAGCAAAAGCCTCTCAAAAAATAAAATAAATAAATAAATAAATAAATAAATAAATAAATAAATAAATAAAAAATCAATGGCCTTTCTACACTGTTTTGAAAAGGGAAGAGAAGCATCTTTAAGCAAAAGCTGGCAGTTCCCACCCCTACCTGTTTGCAGGTGGGGGTCTCTGATAGTTCTAAAGCCGTCACCAAATGTTGTCCCCAGAATCAGTGGTAAATCCTATGAACACAGCATTCCAAACCAGAGCAGAAAACAACCTTTGCTCAAGTCCTTCTCATCCTTCAGAGCCTTTATAAATTCACATGTCCTTGGAGAAGCCTGTACTGCCCCACCCCCACCCCCAATACTATGATCACTCTAGTATAGACTGTGTATGCACATGTGTGTGTGTGTGTGTGTGTGTGTGTGTGTGTATGTGTGTGTGAGACCTCATACTAGCCTGTGAGCTGCCAAAACGGGGACCTCACTTTCACTTTTTTTGGTCCCCCTAGTGCATAACTCAGTGTCTGGCACACTTCATAGGAGGTAACACCCGGCTCTCCTAGTGTACGTGTGCCTGCACACATGTGAGAGAGAGTCTATGGTGAAAAGAGCCATACAATTTGGAGGATAATTGACTAAGCAAGATTGTTTTAAGTCAATTTACTATTGAACAACATAGGAAAAGTACACAAAACTGAAATAAACAGTTCACCGAGCGATCACAAAATGGTCACATGAATACCACCCGGATCTGGAACTAAGACATCAGTGGCACTTCCAGCTCCCCTTTGATTCAGTTCTATCCAAATGTAACCACTCTCCTCCTCATAGTTTTCATTCTGAAAAATGTCAAATCCATAGAAGAGTTTCAAGAATGGCATAATAAACACCATTAGATACTTTACCCTGTTGCAGTCTGTAATTAATGTTTTATCACCTGTTTTCTAAGTCATTTTAGACTTAGTCATAGACATCATGACACATAATTACCAAATAATTCATCACTCATCATTTCCTAAGAACAAGGGCATCTTCTTGTTTAGTCACAATATAATCACTATACTCAGAAAATCGGTACAATATTGCTATTGATGACATACTAATATCTAATATAATACATATTCAGATATCTCCAATTCTTCCAAAAATGTGCTTTATATCTGTTAAAAGCTTTTTGGGTCTAGGATCCAAACAAGGATCACATATTACATTTATTCATGATATCACTTGTCTCCTTGGATACAGGGCAGTTCCCTGACCTTTTTTGTTTTTTTATTTTGTCTTCATGAAATTGACATTTTGAAAGTGTCAAGAAATGTTCTTTTGCATGCTTATATTTGTTTATTTCTTTATGAGTAGATTCTGGTTGAACTTTTTTTTCCCCCTGAGAAGTATAGAAATGCTATGTTCTCAGGGCCTGACTGAAAGAGCCATGTGATATCAATTGAATAATTATCATTAAGTGTGATCGTTTGATTAAGCGGTACCCCCAGAGTGCTCCCAATAGTCTTTCATCTCATTTTTTAGCCTCTATTGATGATTCTTAGCTAAATTAATGATCACCATAGGGGTTTAAAAATGGTGTTCAAAATTTTTTCTATGTAACTCTCTCTTTTTAGTATCAATACAGGTTTATGGATTATTAATTTAATGTATTAATCTCATCATTGTTTATTTATTTATTTATTTATTTGGAGAGATTTTCACTGTAGGGCGCGTGCACTCGCCAGACAGACAGAGAGAGACATAGAGACAGAAAGCGAGAAATCACCCCCCAGGGGGGATGGTCACGCCGCAATCCCTTCTCCTCCATTCTCCTCTCGGGATCTTGGGCACGCACGCACATGCGCCCAGCGTGAGTTTTAAGCCACCGGGTCCGGGACACGAACCACGGTCGACTACGTGGGAATCCAGCGACATAGCCATTACGCTAACTGCTGGTTCCCTCATCATTGTTTATTTTGATACTCAAATGGCCCCATATGTTGCCAGAGGGAGCCCCTTCATGTTGTCTATGTCCTTTTGACATTTCCTCACCAGTTTTTGAGCATTTCCTTACTTTCTGACATAATAAGATTCCAAGTTCATTATAAGAGAGGAATTAAACTAAAGCATGTAACCTCTACTGATTAAAATGGTAACATAAATGAAGAAAAACACCGAAATGTGGGAATTAGCACCCAAGTTCAATACTCGCAAACACTTCCCTGAACTTTGGCAAAAAGAGCAGGTTCTAGACTGGCCTTACTGATCACTGATGCTCCCAGAAACTGTGGGGTCATCACTGTTATCAACAAGAAACTTTGGGGTGCAGAGCTTTCTGGTGATGGAGAGATAGCACACCTGTTCCATACACCCCCTCGCGCGTATCCATGGTAATGGAAGACAGAAAGCACATGGTAATTAAAACCACAAGTTAAATGATTTTATCTAGTGATTTTTTAAAACCTTTGCTTCATCAGTTAAATGATGAGAACACCAAATTAATTCTAAAGCTATCTGCCTTACACCAATTTTATTTCTGTTTCTTCTGCCATCATGTCTGTAGAGATGAGAGTACACAATAAAGGGACCTAACAAAAGGAAAGAAAGAATTACGTGATTAAAAATTCTTTGGAGACCAGCAGGTGGTATGGTGTTTGGGGTGCCGGACACTCCCACATGGCCAATCATGGTTCGAGTCCCAGACCTGGTGGCTTGCTTTCTCACTTTTCCCCTTTCTCTCTTGCTTTGTGTGTCTCTCTCTGATCAAAAATAAAATAAACAAATAAATAAATGAAATTAAATAATTCTCTTAAAAAATTTCTTCAAATAGACTGGTGCAAAATAAATAAATAAGGAGGTCATACTTGCAGTTTCTCCAGAGCACAGACTCTAAGGTTGGGCTTCTAGGTAGTTTGTGTTTTACTCTGTAGGCATCCCTGAGGCAATATGCAATGGTAGCTACATGTGTAAACAGATGTGGATGAGCCTGTGTATTAGGATGGGAAGGAAATTAGCCTTTCAGCCAGTTGTGACTTTGGCCATGTCCCCAGGACCTGATGTTATACCAGGATGAATGCCAACAGAGATGTCCCAAGGGAACTGTCCCACGTGCTTTAATATTGCTCTGAACCCTTCCCACTGTTTGGATCACAGAGCCCCAGAAGATATCCATGCTGCCCAGGGGGCCAGTTCAAGGAGAAGGCTGATTCTGGGGAGGATGTGAAGAACAGCTGATTCCTGTCCCACAGTGGGGTGCCCTGCTGTTCACCACAGATTTCAAGATCCTTTGCATTCTCGACTGAGTTAATTAAGATGTTGCTCTTCGAATTTAGAAAGTGCATTGCCATTTCTATATAAAAGGTCATTGCAGCCTGATTTTAAAAATCAGTGTGCCGAGTTTTCTAAGGCAAAATTAGAGTATTGGGACATCTTTCGCTTGGACCTTAGCACCTGGCATTTGTTGCTAAGAGAAGAGAGTGGCTATTAGTAAACAAGCAGGCATGCACTATCCAAGCTTTAAAAAGTCAGCGTCCAGGGGCTAGTCAACGGTCGGACCAGCAAATACACAGGACGCTGTTCTCTTCTACCTTGCCCACAGCAGCCATGAATAACCTATCACAGCTTCAAAAACTCCTGACAAGTTCTCAGGGGAGCTACTGACAATTGACAAATGCTTCTGTCTCCTAGATACCCATATCAGAGATTAGGCCCAGTCCTTTCTCTCACCCAGTCTTGTACCTTCTTGTTGTTGGTTAAAATGATGACTCTGATACAAGACTCTTAACTGTGAAAGAACATTTAATAATGTTCACTCTGTCCTAATTCACTGAATTAGGAGGATAGACTAATCCAATTCATACATTTTAAGACACTCCTGGGTTTCTGCTGCACCCATAGGTGGGCCTTGGGAAGGCAATGGCAGGGCACAGGACTGGAAAATAATCTGAAAACACACCAGCAGATAATGTCCTAGCTGCTCCCGACTAGTAGCTGACCCCCTAGGTTTCTGTTGTGCCGGTGGATGGGACTTGGGAGTGTAGGAGGAGAGTGGGAAGTGGAGGTCAGGAGGGAGAGAATAAGGGGGGAAATGCAAAGCATTTAACAGACACAGAAGTGGAAAATTATCTGGTGATGATGTGTTTGGTAATATCTGACTAAACTAAAATGTAGTGTATTCATTCTGGGAAGATTTATTTTGTATGCTACGAAGATGTACAGGGATTAAATGTAAAAAAAAAAAAGGAAGAAAAGAAAACAAAATAAAAATTTAAAAGTATATTAAAAGATGAACCCATTTATCAAGAAGGGCCACACCATAAACAGAGTAGCATTACACTGAGAGGCAAGGTCTTGGGTTTCACCTGAAGTTTGATCCTGGTAGCTTGTGTCTCTTGGGGCTGGTCCTGTCCTCAGTTTATGTACAAAGTAAAAGCATTGGACTGATTTACCAAGCTCTCTCTTATGTCTATTCTTCATTTAAAGACTTTTGAGTACTTGCTGTAGAATATAATATATATCTTATACTGGATGGGATGCTGAAAGTAAGAAAAATGAAATACATCATGTTTCTGTCCACCAAAAGATTTCAGTATGCCTGGGAAGAAGTCAAGGGTGATGGTAATTTAAAAAAGTACATTCTTAATCCATTAGGATATTCCAGTCATATGGAATCCAGATCATTCACTTTTCACTGTATGACAATTAAAGGAGGCTGGTCTGTTTCTCTTGGACCTTCTACAACATGATTCTAGTTTTTATGAAGAGACTTGCTCTATTCCCACTCTTTATTTCTTCCATGAGGGAGAGAGACAGAGAGACATAGTCACCTCTAACCGTGTCCTTATGATTCATCTCCATTCCCAATCAGCCCAGACCACAAGCACCCAGCATACTCAGAAGGTCAGCCCAGACCACAAGTACCCAGCATACTCAGAAGGTCAGCTCAGACCACAAGTACCCAGCATACTCAGAAGGTCCCAGGCTGCCAATCCAAGACCTTTCCCATGTGGATTCAGTTTTGTCACATAGAGCCATCACCTGGCCCTATGGTGTTTGCTTATTACATAGTAGGTAATAAATAGCAATCTGTTTCCTCATCCCATCTTACCAAGATCTCCTGCTTTTCTGCACTCACTTTAATTGCGCCTCTCAGAGAAGAAGGAAAATCTATAAGCGTGCAAGAAGACTGATTCTATGTACATTCATTTTAGATCTCCTGTTCCTAATGTGACCCTTGTTTGCTTTTGCGGATAAATCTCACCTAGCTTTATTTATACAAGGAACACCACTTCAGTACATGGAAATGATTTCCCCATTAAGCTTTATACACACTGAATGTTTGCATCTCCAGGAAATGTGTAGAAAAGCTACAGCACGACTTACATCACTGCATTTATTCCCTCTTTCATTCAAGGGTTGAATCATGAACAGGAGTTGAATCCAATCACTGACTTTAGACATTCAGTGGAACCATTTTTATTGTTACCTCACTAAGCAATGCTCACAATAATAAATCTAGTATTAAGCAGTAGAAAATTTAGAATCCATTGCTCATGTTTAAAAGCTTAGTCAACTTACTTGTCTCGACAGTGACACCTATTTTAGATATTCAAAAGCATAAGCATCTCATTTTCTAAAAATAGGAATGAAGCTTTAATGGAATGGATAATTAACTTCCTGTTCTACAAGGGATGATTACATTGAGGATTGTCTGGGTCCCTTGCTTCTGTTGCCTGGTTTTCAGCAATTTTATTGCACATCCATCTGAGCATACGAGAGAAGAGAATATGAAACCTTTAGTTTTGAGACTCTATAGCAAGGCCAAAGAAAGAATAGGTGTGTCCTTCTTGGGAATGGGGCCTAGCAGTGTTTCTCAAATTGTGGTCTGTGAAAAAAACAGTGTTTTAGCATTCTAATTTCCAATTCAGGGAAACAGAATAAAGATGCTTGTTGTCACATCGATTTGGGAACCATTATATTCTGGAGTACTTCTGTACATTTGAAGAGTCTTATTACATGTGAGCAGATTAAATCCAAGAAGGCCTATGAAGCTAGGTGAAGCCCAGCATTTTCCAAATTTGTTTCAAAGGAACCTCCTTATTGACAGAAGCTTTATTTGTGAATCACAAGATTTGGGTTAGATTCTGTTAGGTTGGATCCTCCATAAAGCATACACACACACACACACACACACACACACACACACACATACACACATACACACACATTAGAGGTTTTTATTATAGGGCACGTGTGCTCACCAGAAAGAGAGACAGAAAGAGAGAAATCACCCCCCAGGGGGGATGGCCACACCACAATTCCTTCTGCTCCATTTTCATCTCAGGATCTTGGGCACACACGCACATGCGTCCAGCATGAGTTTAAGTCACCAGGTCCAGGACTCAAACCACAGTCGACTATGTGGGAGTCCAGTGATGTAGTCATTACATCATCTGCTGGTCCCTATAAAGCATATTTTAAAAGTCCATATTAGTGGGCTGCATTAGTTTGGGGGAACTCCTGAGAAGGGTCAAGGGGAAGGAGCAAAGAAGCAAGAAGACTCTCTAGATCATGACAAAGATCTAACCCTGTGAAGAAGAGGAGGCCAAAGCTCATAAACCCAAGCTATTGGTCAACAGTGCTCCCTGCAACTGAAGCTCTGAGTGACACATTCCACGACCTACACAATTTCCAGTTCTGTCTCTTGTTAGATATAGTAAGTCGTTCAAGTCTTCTGGAACCTAATCAGTTCATCTATCAAATGGGGAGAGCTGTAGCTTTTCTCACATCGCCAGAGATGAGTGCTCTTAGTAACGTATAAGGCATTCTAGAAAATGAGAAGTATGTTACCATGGGGTGACTGAAGCCTTTTCAAGTGTATCAGGTGCTAAAATGGCCCTAATACTCCTTGAGCCCAGCACACTGTCTTATTCATCATTGTTCTGGATTTCCCACAAGCCTAGCATGGTGCTGGGCATCTAATAGGTACTCAGTGAATGTTTGTTGAACTATAATAACCACTGTTGTGAATTCTCCAAGGAAAAACTTGATGACTAAGGCTGTATGTGGGATAATGATTGTAGACACGGAAATGCATTCCCTCTGGCAGGAACAAAGCATGGGGGAGGTTGGTGGGAGATTTCCATCGATACACTCTCCTTCGTATCTGGATCCCCTGCGGCAGCCTGATGGTAAGGGCATTATCCTTTCCAGAGTGGGGAGGAGAGTTTCAATAGCTTTTTGCTTTGCAATACATTCTTTGTTCTACATTTCTAAAATAATTCCCAAACAAATAAAATTGTGAAGACCATTTCCAAACCTTATTCTCTATCACTACGCAGCATTGCCTCCTTCTCCCCGGAAGTTTACTCTCCAGACATGTTTACATTACTGACCACTTTGAGTTTTACCAACTCATCCTTTCACCTCTTTGGGAAAGGACCAACCAGCCAGCGCTAAAATGATTAAGGAACAGGCACAGCGAAAGATAAAGGGGAAGGCACAGAGAAGCAAGGAGAAAGAGAGAAAGTGAAAGAGTGAAAGTGATTTGTAACTGGATAACTTCCTTTTAAAAAAGTATTATTTTTCTTTATTCATGATAAGGTGAGTTCACATGAATGAGAGAGAGAGAGAGAGAGAGAGAGAGAACACCTCTCCACAGGGTCTGGGCATGCTACAACTCCTGCCCAGATTTCTAGTCCGTTAGATCTCGGGTACTTGCATACTTGCTTGGCGTGTCTCAGGTCAGCCAGGCCAGGGAGTCAAACCATGGTCACTAAGTGGGATCTGGCAGCACATTTCTGCTCATGGAGATGGCCCAATACCTTAATTTCTTACAAGAGTTGACTCTTTGTGCCACCACATTTAACCCTCTCCTGACGGTGGTTTCCGAGGCATTTGGTGGGCCGGAATGCTTTCTTTCTATTTGATCTTGTTTTCTCCCTGATAAGCTTGACCCCTTTGAAATAGTATCAGGGACCAGCAGCTGGCATAATGGCTATGTCACTGGACTCCCATGTAGTCCTTTGTGATTGGAGTCCTGGACCCGGTGGCTTAAATTCAGGCTGGGCACATGTGTGTGCATGCCCAAGACCCCGAGAGGACAATGGAGGAGAAGGGATTGCGGTGTGGCCAACGCCCTGGGGGGATGATTTCTCGCTTTCTGTCTCTGTCTCTCTCTGTCTTTCTGGCGAGCACATGTGCCCTATAGCAGAAACCTCTAAAAAAAAAAATGTAGTATCAGAATCCTGGTCTCAGTAAATTACCACAGAGTGGAGGCAGCAGGCTAGAAGACCCAAAGGTCTACACTCCTGGGTCATGGAGCCTCAGTTCATGTCCTAGCACTTTCCAGTCTCCCTGTCACTTAGTTTTACCATCTGTGACTTAGGCACAATAACCGTTCCTACCTTTGAGAGCTGTTGTGGGACTTAAGCAGGACAACACTTGCAGAGGCAGCAGGAACCAACCTAAAGTGCTCAAAAAATGTTAACCATTAGTGTTATTATGAAGTAAGCAATGAAAATGTGTAACAACTGGGGGTGGTAGTGAAGAATTAAGGTTTGATGACTGGAGGGTAGCTGTATCTGGGGGCTGTGGCCCTGTCTGGAGCTAGAGCTTTTGAATACTGCTCTGCCTGTGGTTACCTGACTTGGAATAAAATGCACTGGGGGCCCCTCCTTTCAAGACCTGCTCTGAACTTCTGTATGTGCTGATTGGATTCTTGGGCTCTAGCAGCCAAACTAAGCAGAGGGCACTCAATTTCAAACATAGATAGGGAGCTGCCAGGCAGATACACACAGAAAGGGCACTTCCTGGGAGACACCCACACAAGGATGGGGGAGGGGTTGCAGCCTGCGTAGTGCCTGATACCTGCTCCACTGGAGCCCCAGATTCCAAGGGGAGATTTCCTTCTTCCTAGACAAGTGCTAGAAACTGTCCTTCCTGCTGGGCTGACTTCCTCGGGGCCAAGAAGTTGGTGAGTGTGAGTGCCTCTGGCCATGGTGAGGCTTGTTGCTCTGTTTTTCATTACTGAGCTCTGCACACACCCTTTGCTGCAGCTGGGGCTGCTTTGGAGATGCTCTTCAACTTGTCCTTAGAGACCTGGACCATCCTGGGTGAAGATGCCAAAGAGAACAGAGAGGGTAGGCTTGGGTGTCAGGCTGTTATGTGATTCTAGGCAAGTTCCCTTACCTCTCTGAGCAGTGGTGTTCTGCATCCGTTAAGTGAGGATTGCATGGTGACAAATTCTTTTTAGGTGCTTAAAAAATGGTGACTCTGATTGGTATTTGGGAGATAGCATAGAGCAGAGATCTGACAGGTATCACAGCTCTACTGCTCACAGCAGTGAGACCTTAGGCAGGTTATCTAACCTTTCAGACCTCAACTTCCTGATCTGAAAGAGATTGACCACCTCCTGATAGTTGTTGGGAGGATTAAGTGAAACAGATTGTATGTAGAGCCTTTAGTTCAATGTATGGTCATTTTACACATGCAGTGAGCAGTAGCTATTATGCCTGTCTCAGAGCACTTTGAATAAAGATAATAAAGTAGATGAATATGCTTAATAAATTGTGCACTGTACAATGGCAACTATATATTGACTCAATAACAGTGGTCCAGGAGAAGAATTCAGCTAGCAGTTAGGAGACCCACCTCTTCCTTCAGCTTTGCTGGGTAACTTTGATCACGTTGTCATTCTAACTGAGCTACAGCTTTTTGGTTTGAGATAAGAATAATAGTAGCTATTTCCTTTAATGTGCCAGAAGCTCTTCTAGTTGCTTCACACATACAGAGTCACTTAATCCTCAGCACTCTATGAAGTCATACAATTTGATACTCATTTTTCAGAAGAGGAAATGGAGGCATAAAGAGGTTATATAATTTGCTCCAGGATGCACAGATCTGAGCCTATGCATCACACTCAGTATGCTGGGAAAATACTACCAGCCTCCCTTCCCTCCCAGGGCTTAAGGCTCCATATAAGGCAAAGTGCACGAGGGAGGCTAGAGCAATACAAATAGGACCTGCAGTCACTGTTCACCTCCTCTGGGTCATGGCTCCATCCTTCTTGTTTTATGTGTATGACACATGTCCCTCTGTAAATTGGGACTTTAAGCATGTATAGGGAGTGATACCTTGTGTTTATGAATAAGTTCAATATATGGATCTCTTCATTTTTTATTTTGCTCCCATCGTAGATAAGGGATCGATGAGGTCTTCCTCAGGAAGGACTGTGCAGTCTATGAGTTTATTATCATCTCAGGAACAAATCTTCACTGAGTCTCATGAGTTTGAGGCCCGAGATTAGGCATAAATTTATATCCCTTCTTTTTGATGTACCCAAGTGGAGAATGGGAGGAAGGGGACTGAAAGCCTCTGTGTATTTGGGACTCCATACTATTTGACCTTGAGTTGCTGCTGAAATTCCAAGGACAGTTACTGTTGGGGAAATCAACAGGACTAAAGAGCTTTCTCTTCCTATCCATGAGCTCAAACTCCAGCCTTTGCAAAAATAATTTAAAAGGAACCAGGCAGAGCCTCTAAGAACATCGTGGCTTAGTGAAGAAGAGAAGGTTGGATGAGATTCGTTGTTTCTGGAACACTGTAAATCTCATCCAAAGGGCTCACTCAAGACAGTTGTTCTATAAAACCTCTCCAAAATGCCTTCAGAGTTATGTCTGATGGCGTGAGCTGATAGATGAGCCTTCAAGTTTATTTCCTTTATGCAGGACATCAATGAAAACTGAAGCAATGAATTTCTGGTGGCATTTTTTTTCTCCCTGAGCTCATGGATGACTGAAGGGTGTTTGTGAGTAATTGCATTGCATTGCTTAATTATATTTCAAGTTTTAACTGATTAGAGAGCTTCATTTGACTCCACTAATTAAAGTTTTTACCTGTGGAACTAATCAGTTTGAGTGAAGTAGATTTTCCTCTTCTCCTAGTTGCAGAAGCCATTAACAAACTCAAACATGTACAGAAGATAAGATCCTTTGCAGGTCATATTTGAAAGACCGTAGTCATTCATTTTCAGCATTAAATTACTTTCGTTTTTAGCAGATGTGAATTTTCCTTTCATCTTTCTCTTTTAAGTAGGTAGATAAAAAGAATTAGATGTTCTCTCTCTCTTTTCTTAATACGTTTTTTATAGGCTATATGTTTTCTCCTGAAAGACGAGAGACAAAAAGTGAGAAATCATCCCCCAGGAGGGAATGACCACACTGCAGTTCCTTCTCCTCCAGTCTCATCTTGGGATTTTGGGCACATACGCACACATGCCCAGCATGAGTTTCAAGCTGCTGGGTCTAGGACTCAAACCACAGACAACCACATGGGAGTTACTCCCTAGGCTTGTTTTTAACCACTTAGGACATCTTATATAATACTGAGGCATTCTGAAGTAAAGCTATATTGAAGGAAATAGTTTGTGAATGAATGAGAGTCAAGGGTCATCTGTTAGCCGTTAGCCTAGCTCAGGTTTGGAGAGGAAGGATTGTGGGGGCACATGCTTGCTGAACATTAGCATTCTTGGATAAATGGATGTTTAAAAGTCCTTGCTCATTGAATAAGCAGATTTATGACCTTGAACTGGTTCTTTCTTTCCTCTGAGTCTCAGTTTTGCTATATGCTGAATGAAGAGGTTGGTCTTGATTGTTGGTTTTTAAGCTTAGAAACTTAATTTATTGATACATTACTCAAATTCCTAATTATATAATACAGATAAAAATAGATCCCCTCAGGATGAAGCGGTGCAAATAGGGGTGATGGCTAGATTGGGTCACCTCATCTTTACTTGATTTTCCCCTTTCTTCCTCCAACCTCTGAGCCCTTTGACAGATACCTGGGCTCAACACCATTGATAATGCTTCCCAGTTCAAGTATATAGAATTGTTTTTCTGACCCCTACTTTAACTCAACCTCTTTTCTCTAGTTATTCTGCCCAGAAATAGGTATTGAAATGACATTATTAGTTCATCTCTTCTTGACCAAAATTATGTAGTCCTATCATTATTCAGTCTGAACTATTTTGTTTTAGATGAATAATAAAAAGTCCCTTTTTATACTTGTTGCTTGTTTTGGGGTAGTTAAGGTCATCATCAGCTCATAGTGTTTGAGGAGGTGAGATTTTTTTTTTTTAATTTTTATCACTGGAGGCTGTGATGGATGGGCTAGCTATTAGTTGACAGAGTTTTATTTACATTATTAAACAAATACCCTGAATACCTATTATGCACAAAGCACTAAGATACTTCCCACACCTTGCTAATGAAGAATAGTGATGTACATCTAAATAATACGTGAGGGAATGAGCCTCTGTATCACCTAGAGTACAAATAAATGACACTGATTTTTAGTGTTCAAAGTAATTGCTTAAGCAAGTTACAGGAATGTTCAGCTTGTCCTTTGAGAAGGAATGCCATCTTTAATTTGTATTTCCCTAAAAGTGCAAAAAGCAGTTTTGCTTTGAAATATCAGA
The DNA here is from genome assembly GCF_000334495.1 of Tupaia belangeri chinensis. Taxonomy (NCBI): domain Eukaryota; kingdom Metazoa; phylum Chordata; class Mammalia; order Scandentia; family Tupaiidae; genus Tupaia; species Tupaia belangeri. Next base: position 3,343,563 of record NW_006160057.1, read on the forward strand.
CAAAAAGGTAGAATCAGACCATAAGCCAGTCACAGATTTTGTTCCTGGAACTCTAAATTATATTATTTTTGAAGATGAGCCCTTGATAGTCCCAGGGCTCCTTCAGCCTACTACATCCTGGTTGGTACTTGGGTACTAAACCAAGGCTGTTGAGTGAGGCAGGACTTCTAGTCTCAGCCATACACTGGGCCAGCACCAGCCTTCCAGGACTGTGTAATCTAGGTATTGGGTGCTAGTCCCCATCCAGAGTCATCTATTCTCATGGTGAGTCTGAATTCTTTACCTTCTTTCCTTCCAATGAACCTCAGTCAGAGATAAATGCAGTCCATCAGAATGTTTCTGATGATATTAGACCTCTAAAATGTACCTACCTTTTTCCTCCAGAGAAATCCCAAGACCCCATGTAATTCAGCATATTCCTTCCCAAGCAGCCTCTGAAATCTGTGTATCCAAGGACATATAGAGGCAGAATCCTAGTCAAGACACAAAAAAGAGCCTCTTCCTCTCAGGCCTACTCACCAGATAGCTAAAGAACTAAGAGGTACTGCTCAAGTGACATGTCCTTGAAGAGGATCTGCTGCAGGTGGCCTTGCTAGTTAGACAAGCAACTGGCAACTTAGCAATGTTTCACTTATCCAAGTACTAGCCACAAGAACAGAGCCTCAAAGGTGAGATTATTAAGTGGGAGTGGTCAAAGGATGAGGAGGAAAAAGGTCAGATGGCCTAGGCAGGGAGAGAATGAAGCACTCTGCTAAAAACTTTGAAAAACTCCCAGTTGTTCTCAGGATAACTTGAGTCCCTTCCCCATGGCTTGAATTTCTGTGTGTTCTGCTTCTTGCCCATCTCTCTCTACTGGTCACTCCCCTCCCATCTCCTCTGCCCCCTACTTTTTACTCCAGACATACTAAGAGGAAGAATTTTTTTTTCTTTATGAGAAAAAAAAGGAAAAGAGAGAAAGAGAGGGAAAGGAGAGAGGCAGAAAGAGTCATTCTTGACAGGGTCTTGCCTAATCATGATTCTCCTGCCCCAGCCTCCCTATTAGCTAGGGTCACAGATGTGTGCAACCACACCTGGTATGTTCAGGTGGGCCCAGGAACTGAAGTCAAGCCCTCTGTATGGCTTCCAGTCTACCAAGCAGTGTGCTACCTGTGCACCACTGTGGTTGGTTTGGAAATTTAACTGTTGAGCATGATGGCTCAATGAGGTCATCTGTATAACATCCTAGTGAAGAATGCAGAGTTAACCTTAAGGCCACTTCTTTTATTTATTTACTTATTTAGAGATTTTTGCTAGAGAGCAGGTGTGCTCACCAGAGACACAGAGAGAGACAGAGAGACAGAAAGTGAGAAATCACCCTCTAGGAGGCATGGCCTCCCTTCTCCTGCATTCCTCTCTCAGGATCTTGGATACGCATGCACATGTGCCCAGTGTGACTTTCAAGTCACCAAGTCTAGGACTCAAACCACGGTTGACTACGTGGGAGTCCAGCAATGTAACCATTATGCCATCTGGTGGTCCGAACCTTATGGCCACTTCTTGAACAGATAATCTGCAGCAAGTCTAACGTGTTCCGTGTTTAATGCTTTTATTGTTTGGATACAGATATCGGAGTCGTGGTAGCTTTCACCCTGAGGAGACAAGGTTGGTATGTGGGTTCCAATGTCTCTCTTGGCTTACTTGGGGGTGACCTTGGGAGGAGATTCAGTAGATCCTAAACTAGAAAACCCCATCCTTTTTGTGAAATGGGAAGGTTTTCATACTTTACTCTTAGCAAACTGGAGAGGAAGTGTGAGGGTCGCCTCAGAGACTTACTAGGATAAGTCTTCCTGATTTGTTGGTCAAGCTCAATATATTGGCTGGAAATCCCTGACAACCTCCCAATTTTAAAAAAGTATAATAATAGTATCTACCTTGAGGTACGCTGTGAGATCCTAGGAGATACAAATGTGTAAAATTATGTTCCTGGTACATATGGTATAAAGAGTCCTGGTCATCGAGATTTAACTCTTCTGAGTTCAGTATCTAGCACCAAGTTCTAGGGTTGACAGTGGATTCAGGCAGGACTCTTGAGCCTTCTTGTATCACTGATTTGCTTTCTACTGCCCAATTTTCCAGAGACATGATCTTTCTGGCTAGCAAGGAGCGTCTCCTCTCTGCTGTTGGATGTCATGGGGCTGTGGAAGATAAATTAATTTTCATCAAGCAGCTTTTTCATTCTGGGCACCATGCTGGGTGTGCCCTTGATGACTGACTCACAGTTTCAGACAAACACCTTTGTGTGTTTGTGAGATTAACATCAACCCACCCAAGAAGGCTGAGATAGTTTGGGCCTCCTTGAAAGTCTCTTTGGCTTCCTATGTAGGGGTCTCTGAATTATGCCTAGACCAGGAGTTCTCAATACTACCCTGCCATAGATCAATTAAAAACTTATGAAGGTGGTTCAAAACATTGATATTTTAAAAAGAAACTCTTTAGGCAATATTTTTTTAATTGCCAGAGGGTACATGTGCGTACACACGCATGAGAGAGTGGTATGATAGCAAACAGTTTTGTTATGTTGTAATCCCTTTCCTTTATTTCTTCATCCCATTAGAATTTTGGGCATGTATGTGCACATGCCCAGTGTGTTTTTCAAGTTGATAGGGCCAGAATTCAAACTAGTTGGCCGTGTTGAAACCAGCTTTCTACACAGAGGGCTAAACCACTATGCTTCAGGGCTAGCTCCTCTGTAGATGATTCTAATGAGCAGCAGGGTCAAAAGCTCTTGGTTTCAGAGAGGTAGGGGTACCCATCTCTAATAAGTGGACATCTGGTTTTTTCCCCTCCCCATGGAAGCATCTTGAGCCATGCTATAATGCCATAGTCACTGGCTTGCCCTAGGAGAATTCAGAAGCTGAGACCATTCATGAAGGAGGTATCAGCTCCCTAAAGGAACAGTATGTCTCCCCCTGACCGATACTGGCTTTTATTAGTAGCGACCTCTAATTTGTAGATAGAATTAACTCAGCCTTGTCAAGTAGTCTGCAGAGCCTATTGATCATGTTCCCAGGAACATCAGATTCTGCCTCCATGAACTGATCATGGCAAGGAGACCTTGCGGACCATAAATACCTATTCACTAACTTTGGGTTCTCTGCATGGTAACTGCCCCTTACCACAGGACAGAAAGAACTATTTTTGGAAATTCTAAGACATTTCTGGAAAGAGGGGTTCCCATTGTGTACATTCTTCAGAGATCCCTGGAGACTTAGCATGAAGTTTTTATAAGAGGATGATGGCAAATCGAAGGGGGAAAATGCCACCACCCAGAAAGGTACTTAGTGCTTTCTATACAGACACTGTCCTAGGGTCTTTGCTTACCTTACCTCATCTTATTCTCAAGACAATCCTGTGAAGTAGGTACTTTATTTTAATTATCTTCATTATACGCATGAGGAAACTGGTGCTCAGAGGGGTACCATGACTCACTCCAAAAATTGAGAGTTCCATAATGTCTCAGTGTTTTCAGAGCCCATTCTTTTCACCCTACTGTATCACATGTCTCAAAGGACCACTGAGGTCCCCTAGGTCATCTCTGCCTTGTGATACTTGTCCTCTCTACAACAGTAGTCCTTGGGCTCCTGCTTACATGCCTCTGCGAATAGAATTCTCCTCCTCTCCCAAAGCAGTGCATTCTGCTGTTCAGATGGCACTGATGTGGAAGTCTTAATTTCCCATCTGTATCAAAGGAGGACACAGACAGAATAAATAAATAATAAGTAAATGAACTGAGTGAACCTCTGTCTCCTACTACATTCTACTCATTGGTCCTAATTCTTTTCCTTAGAATAATAATAATTAAGATTTTTTAAAAGAGTTTGTTGCCTTAGGGTGTGTGCACTCAGCAGAGAGAGACAGAGACAGTGAAAGGGAAAGTGAGAAATTACTCCCCAGGGGGGATGGCCATGCTGCAATCTCTTCTCTCCATTCTCCTCTTGGGATCTTGGGCATACATGCACATGTGCCCAGCATGACTTTCAAGCCACAGGGTCCAGGACTTGAACCATGGTCGGCCCTGTAGGAGTGTAGTGATGTAACCACTATGCAATTGGCTGGCCCCATTAATTAGGATTTATTGAGTAACTGGACTGTACTAATGTTTACATTTATTGTCTCATTTCACACATGAAGACTCAGGTTTAGAGAGGTTAAGTGACCTGTGTAAGGTCAAGGAAAGTGTGAGTTTAGAATCCAGGCAGTCTGACTACGGAATGCCTGATCCTAACTGCTGCAGTATACCAGCTCAAGTCCTAAATATGTAAGCGAGTGGGAGACCTGATTGTTCTGCTATTCCATGCATGGCTCTGGGAGAGCAGAATACTAGCTGCATAGATTTGAGCCTCTGCTGCTCTTCCCTCCCTCCCCTCCTGGTGTGCATTTCCTTGCTCCTCCTCCTCCTCCTCCTTTCTCCATGGTTGGCCCTACCAGCCTGCCTGACTCAAGGCCAGGACTTTTCTCCGAACTGCATTCATGGTCCTTCCATCCAGACCGTGTGTTCTCTAATCCCTGAGATGCAGAGAGGGATTCTCTCAGGAGGCTGACAGAGTGTCAGGAAATGTTCCTGTCTTAGAGATACAGGACAGGGCCCTTTCTTATGATGAGGAGGCTCAGAATGGCTTTCTGCTCATGGCCAATAATAAATAACAATAATAACAGGAGCTGACAGGGGCTTGTACCATGTGCCCGCTGAGCTTTGTACTTATGGTGTGACCTCAGTAAGCCCCAGGGCCTCTTGACCGTGGACATGCATTGAGAGCCTAGGTCTAGTGAGATGCTCACTCAGCTGAGGGGGATGGGCAGGCTCAGACTTCCCAGTGGCTAGAGCCTGGACTCTGAAATCAGATCTGGACCCAGTAATAGCCGAGATGCTCAGGAGATGTGGGACCTTTGAAACAGCCAGCCCTCTTTGGACCTTGGCTCTTTATCTGTAAGATGAACTGGAGAAGGAGGCTGTGATGGTTGAATTATCTCATTCCTCTTTTTTTTTTTTCTTGGAGAGGTTTTTGTATAGGGTACATGCACTTGCCAGAAAGACAGAGAGACAGAAAGTGAGAAATAACCCCTCTCAGGGGGAATGGCCACACTGCAATCCCCTCTCCTCCATTCTCCTCTCAGGATCTGGGCATGCATGCACACGTGTCCGATGTGAGTTTAAGCTACTGGGTCTGGGACTCAAATCGCAGTCGACTACATGGGAGTCCAAGCAACATAGCCATTATGCCAACTGCTGGTCCCGTGGATTATCTCACTCTTTTTAGTGTCTAGCACAAGAAAAGGAGAAATGTTACCTAGTACTATTAGTATTCAGTGTGTCTCATCTTAGTGCAATTCCAGCTGGACCTCAGGTGTTTATTAAGGTGGGGTTTGTGGTTTCTGCAAAAGGAGAGCTATCTCAAGAACTCCTTATGTCCTCCTGACATGTGGCTTTTACCTCCATTCTGGGTGGATGAGGAGACTCGGTTTCCAGAACTGAATGTGGTTGTGGATTTACTCTCAACACAACTTAATGACTCAGTCTCTATTACCATATTAAGTTTTTCTCTTTCTTTTTAGAAAGGGAATGTTTGGGCTAAAGTTGAAGAAGAAGAAGAAAGCAGAGAAAGGGTTAATCCTAGCTAACAAGGGAGCACAAGGTGAGTAGAACCCCCCTTACCTAAGAAACTTTCACTGCAGGAAGTAGGGAGGAATGGGCAGCCTGCCAGCTCTTGGCCCAGACCATCAGGTGTGGGCCTAAGGCAACTCCCTAGGGCTTCTGACATGGTGTGAGGGGGAGCAAACATGGGGAGGGCGAGCACCTCTGGGCCATGGAAGGGGTCCCTATGAAGAGACAGGGGCAAGATTCTAATTTTCTCCGTGACCTGCAATAAGTGGCTCTGAGTGACTCAGCTAGTGGCCTAAGTCGCAGTTTGTCCCATTGTGACTTGAGTTGTTGGGCTGACCTCACACAGCCATGGAGAGGACCAAGTGAGAGTTTCCTGAAGCAACTGAGCAGTAGCTTGCTGCTCGTGACTGCATCTCTGGTCCTCAATCGAGTTCCACCACACAGAATAAACTAGAACTTTGTTATCACCACCTCTATGAAAATTGACATTAGCTAAGTAAAAAATCCCGAAATACCTCACTGATGCTTACTTCAAGAAAAAGAAGCTACAGAAGCCAAGACACCAGGAAGGTGAGCTCTTCGACATAGAGAAAGAGACATACAGAGCAGCGCAAGGGTGATAAGAAAGCTGTGGACTCACAAATTTTACCAACAGTCAAAACTGTTCCTTAACTCCAGGGCTACCTGTGATTCATGTTTGCCCTTACAAATGGAGTTTATCCTCACAACTCTTCCACCATTTTACTAGTAGGTATTGTTACCCCAGTTTTATGAATGAGGTTGTGGAGAAGCAGAGAGAATAAACAAGTGTGGAAAAGACGAGCTATGGAATTTGCAAGGTCCAGTGAAACATGAAAATGAAAAGCCACTGTTAAGAAATGAGTAGGAATTTCAAGATGATGATAGCAGAACTTCAGCCAAGTGTGCTGAGGTCCTTCTGGGCATGAGCCCTGAGTGACTGTTGGACCTGCACACCGGTGAGGCCAGCCCTGAGCACGAGAGGTACCAAGTCAGGAAGCAATGGTTTTAGGCTGTAAATCCAGGCTGCCTGACCTTCTGCTCTTAGAATGGGCTACTTTCTTTGCCAAAAGGGCAAAACCTTGAGTTACAGTGTGAACTGTGCCAGTGGAGGCCTGGTTTAGCATTGGGTAGACACTCAGTGTTCCATCAAATTGGATAAATAACTTCCAAGTGGATAGATCTGGGGTCTCTCCCTGGAGATTTCTTTTGCTGACAGCCCTGATAATAGCTAGTTCGGGGCAGATTTCAGGATCATCCATTCATCAGAATGGTGCAGCATGTCTGGTTAACCTTCATTTATCTTGTCTTCTTTTGGGGAGGCTGCTTTACTCCTGTCCACTACTGGTGTGCTGTGGTCTTAAGTGCCATCTAACTTGATTCTTTGTCCTCAGGTGAAACTTACAGAGTGAAAAAAAAAAGAGAGAGAGAATTACATTAATATTGTATTGAAAATAACGATTAAGGGTTATCTTGGATGGGGAAGTAAGATACCATTTTAAATGGGGCTAGGGCTTAAAGCTTAATAGAAGTACTTGAGGGAAGGATTTGGAGGAGGGATACAGAGGCAGAGAATTGACGGGATGGGGGAGGTGTGGTGTTTTCTGTTTAAGATATTTTGACCAACTGGACTGGGGAGAAATGTTCACATATTGAAATGTTCACTTGGTAAGCTAAATAATGTGATTGAATGTATAAAAAAATTTTTTTAAAAAGGAAACTCCACTTAAGAACAAACAAACAAACAAAAAAATAGAAGTACTTGGTGTCTAGTCAATCAAATTGATGGTATCAGGAAGAGGGTGGAAAAGACTTTGGGGTCTTTCCTGGATTACGACACTGTCAAGGCACACTATTGAATAAGGCGTAGGCCTTATGAAAACTAATATTTATAATGTGTTTAATAAGCCTCTGCTGCTTTCAACTTGCTGTATATTATTCATGACCCTCAAAAGTAGATTCTATTACCCCTGTTTTATAACAGAAGCTCAGAGAGGGTAAGTGACTTGCTGCACGTACATAGCTGGAAGGTGGAAAGGTGGCTCCTGAGCCTGTGCCAGTGTTTCACCAGAGCCTGGGCTTTCTTACCCTGTGGGGTGCCTGCAGTTCGGAGCCCTTACTGACAAGTTGGTGAGACTTAGGGCCGTCTACTATAGACCTTTCAGAGGAGGTTGCTCCTGTGGCTCATTCTTGTCTTCAGCCCACAAAGCAAACAGTGCAGAGAAGAATCAGGCTCCTCCTAGAAAGTAAACTGCAACCATCCTGCTGGCCTGAGGCCAGTCCTGGAGGAGAGTGACAAAACACAGTGGAAATAAGTTGATAGAACAGAGACTTTGGTCTTTCCTTCTTGGTCTGGCCTGGAAAGCTAGGACTTTGTGGGCTGAAACATTTGGAAATTCTATCTTCGGCTCTATTTGTGTATTCTGAGGCACTGTGGCCATGCCTTATGTTCTTAAGTCTCATAATCCTATCCTATCCATTCATTAGTTATCTGACAAATAGTTTTTGGGACTCTTGCATAATCATCCATTTATTCAATAAATATTAATGGACTACCTGCTAAGTGTCAAGCCCTAGGCTAGCTTCTGAGAATACAGGGGTGGACACCGAAAGGTCCAGAAGGACAACAGTCCTGTGCAGGACTGTTCTGTTTGCCTCTCAGAACTATTCTCCACCCTTCTCCACCTGTGCTGTATCCCAGAAGGTTGACCTATATGGATACATGACCCAGGTCCTCTATCCTCTGGCTTCAGGCTCGATCTGGTCAATGGAGCATCTCAGCATGTTCGAGGGAACGAGGGGAGTGAGGACTGGTTGACGTGTCCTTCAGCTGATGGAAGGCTTGCTGTTCCTTGTGGGGAGCAGTGAGTCTACCTGACTTCCTCTCCTCCCGGGTTCTGGAAACTGCTCTGTCCTCGTTTTGGAGGGTCTAGGAGTGGCAACGGCTTGGCTGCCGCTAGCCCTAGATAACTCCACACACTTATGTGGTTTTCCTACACCCACACCTTTGGAAAAAGCCCTCTCAGAGCTGGAGGTGCCATCTGTTAGCTCTTGAGACCCAGGCTGAGGTAACTGCATTATAAGTTGAGAAAAGCACTACGAAGAAACTAGAAAGCAGGCTGAAATGGAGACTGTGGGGGTGTCTCTTTCAGTGTGGTCAGAAAGGGCTCCTCTGGGGGAGGTAACGTTTAAGCTCAACCTTTAAGGACAAGAGGAGACCACTTGGGGTTGGGGTGGGAAGGAGAGCAGCTCAGGTGGAAAAATGACTATGAGAAACATTCCAAGCAAAAGAGAGCTTGTTAGATTAGAAAAAACTGAAAAAAGACTGCATAGAAGCCATGGGAGAGAGCCAAGGGTGAGAGAGAGGGCCAGGTGGGCAGGAGGAATGGCAGAAGTCAGATTGAGCAGGGCTCTAATGAGTGCACATGGACTTCAGATTTCCTTCTAAGTATAATGGAAAAGCCACGGAAGGGTTTTAGGAAGTGATATGAGCTGGTTTACTTTTTAGAAGGTCACCCTGGATGCCTCATGGTGAGTAGAAAGGACATAGTGATAACTCCATGAATGAATGAATGATGCTATAGAAGCTTTAGCTGACTATTTTGCTCTCTCTGGGTCTCTCACTCTCTGAAATGTCAACCCCTGGAGGGAGGTGAGGGTCCGTTCCATGTTTTGTGAATTACTACATCTTTAGGGTCTAACTCAATTTTCAGTGTCTAGCATATATAGGGGGACTTCAACAAGTTGGTGGAAAATGGAATTAAAGTATGAGTTTATTTTTATTTTGGTATGAAAGATGAAAATCTATACATGGTTGTTTTCTTTTTTTTTTTTTTGTTTTTGGAGAGGTTTTTGCTATAGGGCGCATGCGCTTGCCAGACAGACGGAGAGAGACAGAAAGATAGAAAGCAAGAAATCACTCCCCAGGGAGGATGGCCACGCCTCAATCCCTTCTCCTCCATTCTCCTCTTGGGATCTTGGGCACGCACGCACACACACCCGGCGTGAGTTTTAAGCCGCTGGGTCCAGGACTCGAACTGCAGTTGACTACATGGGAGTCCAGTGACATAGCCATTATGTTAACTGCTGGTTCCATACATGGTTGTTTTCTTACAATACACATATTCATGAACATTTTGAAGACCCCTTGTATAAAGTGCCTAGAAGGTTCACTGCAAACTTGAATCTATGGTGGCCATCCTCATAAGGCTCTCTTAGTCAAGTCAGAGAGCAAGTATTTCTTTTCTTTTGCTGCTTCAAAGAGTACATCCAGGTACTATCATTCCTTCCGAGTGCTGGCCTTGACTTTAGCTTCCCGGGTAAGAGTCATAAGAGCAGACTTCTGTTCATTCTGGGATCCTCTCTGTAGCTATTGAGGGCTTACAAAGGCCAAGGCCTGTGCCCAGGAACTGTGATGTGGGCTGCATTATTTCATACTGTCTTTTGATTCCATGCTTTTTTGCTGAATAAATTCAGAACCAAAATGTCAGAGCTGGAAGGTATCTTAGCAGTTAGCATAATGGCTAAGTTGCTGAACTCCCATGTAGTCGACCACGGTTCAAGTCCTGGACCTGGTGGCTTAAACTCACGCTTGGTGCGTGTGTGTGCATGCCAAAGATCCCAAGAAGAGAATGGAGGAGAAGGGATTGTGACGTGGCCATCCCCTGGGGGGGGGGGGATTTCTCGCTTTCTGTCTCTCTGTCTCTCTCTGTCTTTCTGGTGAGCATACGTGCCCTATAGTAAAAACCTCTCCAAAAAAATGGAAAAAAAAAAAAGAAATGAATAAATTTGGGGCCAGCAGGTGGCATGGTGACTAAGATGCTGGGCACTCCCACATGGCTGACCATTGTTCGAATCCCAGACCTGGTGACTTGCTTTCTCACTTACTCTCTCTCTCTCTGTCTCTCTCTGGTCAAATTTAAATGAATGAATGAATAAATAAAATTGAATAAATACTTCTTAAAAGAAAAGAAATGAATAAATTGACAGGCATAGAAGTTGAGACCTGAGATTCTGAGAAATGGCTTCAGAGATGTCTGAAGAGAGTGGTGGTGAGGTCTTACAGGAAAATCTCCACCCTTTCACTGCACATAGAAATTGGTATAAATAAACTTATGTTACATACTGAGGTTCCAGATAAAATTGTTTACAAAAGGGTTCTGTTGCCTTAAAACCACTTTTCTTGCCCAATTCTTTCATTTTATAGGCAAGGGGGAAAAAATGCCAAGAAATTCTGGGTGACTTGAGCAAGTCACCCACCTTGGAATCCACAGCTTTGAGCACCTACCATGTACCTGGCAGGCACTGTGCTAGGGGGCTTTATATATTTTCTTTAATTTTCCAAACAGCTCTGTTGGGTAGATAACCTAAGCCTTACCTTATTTGTAGATGAGGAAAACAGAGCTGGAAGAAGTTAAGTACCTTGTCCAAATTAGAGCTAGAAAGTGTAAGGTCTGGGGTTTGAACCCAAACCTTTTGGATTCAGGTCTTTAACCTATACCAGGCAAGTTTCTTGGTGCCTTAGAGAGACCCAGATGCTTTTGCATTTTTGCTGGAAACATGTTTAAGAAGTGATTCTCAAGATTTGCAGCACATTCGTGTCACTAGGGGAATTCATCTTGATGTCTAGGCAAATCACAGATGAATGAAATCAGAATCTGGGGATG
>NW_006160057.1:3354918-3364277 GCF_000334495.1 Tupaia belangeri chinensis
AAAGAGTCTGAAGAATATGTTTACTGTTCATTAACTTAAGCTTTATAGACCCTTGTGTATTGATTTTCCAGGGCTTCCTAGGAAATCTACCCTTCCTAGATAGTTTATGTACAAACTACCACAAACTTGGTAACTTAACACAAATTTATTCTCTCACAGTTAGGGAGGGAAGATGCCCCAAATCAGTAGCCCTGGGTCAGTCAGGGTCCTCTAGGGAATCTGATGTTTAACTGCTTCCAGTTCCTGGTGTCTGTGCATTCCTGGATTCCTGGCAGCCTCAGTCCAGCCTCCATCTCTGGGGTCACATTGCTGCTTGTTTTATTTTATTTTTAAGAGGTTTTTGCTATAAGGCGTGTGTGCTAGCCAGAGAGACAGAGACACAGAAAGCAAGAAATCACCCTCCGGGGGGGATGACCACGCAGTGAGCCCTTCTCCTCCATTCTCCCCTCAGGATCTTGGGCACACATGCACATGTACCCGGTGTGAGTTTAAGCCACCGGGTCCAGGAATCAAACCGCGATCGGCTACGTGGGAGTCCAGCGACATAGCCATTACGCTAACTGCTGGTCCCACATTGCTGCTTTTTTGTCATGTCTACATAAAATCTCCCTTCACCTCTCTCTTCTAAAGATATATGTGATTACATAGAGCCAGCAGATAACATGGTGGTTAAGTAGCTCGGCTCTCACATGGCCAGCCACAGTTCGAGTCCCGGACCGAGTGGCTTGAAAATCATGCCAGGTACATGTGCATGTGTGCCCAAAATCCTGAGGGGAGGATAGAGGAGAAGGGATTTCAGCATGGTCACCTCCCGGGGCGGTGGGGGGTGGTTTCTCACTTTCTGTTTCTCTGTCTCTGTCTGTCTTGCAAGCATGCGTGCCCTACAGCAAAAATCTTTCTCTAAAAAAAAGAAAGAAAGAAAGAAAGAAAGAAAGAAAGAAAGAAAGAAAGAAAGAAGATATACGTGATTAAAATGGATTATCCTCTCATCTCAAAATCCTTAATTTAATCATGTCCTCAAAGCCGCTTTCTCCAAATACAGTAACATTTACATGTTCCAGGGGATGTGACCTGCTATCTTCTCAGACTATAACATCTTGCTTCTCAAAACCAGCTGGCAGACAGGAAGAACAGCCTCACTTAGATTTTGCTGTTAAAAATGCAGAATTTTGGGTCATATTCCAGACCAGCAGAATCAGAATCTTCATTTTTTTTCTCTCAAATTTTTATCTGGAGGGAAATTTCAGGCATCTCCATCTGAGCCCAGCATCTCTGCTGGGAAGTGCCCCTCTCCTTCCAGACCCCCAAAGCTAGAAAGGACAGGGAAATCTCAGGAGTCTCCATCTGAGGCAAGCCTTGCCAATTTCTGGGCCCAGTGTCGCTGCTGAGAAGTGCCCAACCAGCGCCCCTCTCCTTCCATACCCCAAAAGCTAGAAAGGTAGGGAAATCTCTTTTTCCTCTCCTCTCTTTTATTTTTTTTATATTTTAAATTTTTTTTACTTGTGCCTTTCTCTTGCTAATTTCCCTCTCCTTCCCCCACATGGGACAGGGAATTCGCAGGCATCTCCATCTGAGGTGCAGTGCCCCAAGCTTGCTGTATGGTTTTCATTTATTTTTTGTTTGTTCGTTTTCTCCTTTTTTGGTTGTTTTTCATTTGTTTTCTCTTTTAATTTCTCTTTTCTATTCTCTTTTTCTTTTACCTTACTTTCTCATTTTGCTGTTTGGTCTTCACATTCTGCCTAGGTAGGCCTAGGTGCATAGTACCCAAACATCTGAATACTGTGATGCTACGGGAAATCTTCATGCCCCACTGAACCTGCTGCATAAAGAAACTCCTCTTCATAAATCTGAACCCAAAATGTCCCCTGTGGATATCACCTTGCAAAACACAGTAGAAGGGAGAAATTAGCACAGAATTACCTCACAGTAAAGGGAAATGCACAAGCTCACAGTTACAGAAAACTTTTCCAATTAATTGGCCAAAAGTGAATACATTACCAAATGACTAAAAATCAAAGAGCCTCAAGGACGTGAGAACCAAGTAATACATCGTCAATAAGGGAACACAGATTCTTGTCTCCAAGTATGGAAAAATCAGGGAAAATTGGTGGAATGTCAGAAAAAGAATTCAGAATATTTACAGTGACAAAACTTGATGAGATGCAAGAGAAAAGAGACATTGAACTCCAGGAGATGAGAAAGTCCTCCCATGATACAAAAGGAGAATTAGACCCCATAAAAAATAATCTAACAGAACTATTAGATATGAAGGTTATAATACAGGAAATAAAAATCTCCCTCGAAAGTATTAAAAGCAGATTATATCATGCAGAAGACTGAATCTCAGATGTAGAAGACAAAACCTCTGACCTAAAAAAAAAAATCACTAAAAAGACTGAAAAAATAACCAAAAAACATGAGGACAGTAGACAACAATATTGGATACCATTAAATGCCCAAACAACCAAATAATTGGTATTCCAGAAGGTGAAGAAACTAATAAGGGCATTTATAATCTAGTCCCCAAAGTCATGGAAGAAAATTTTTCATATCTAGAGAAGCACTCAAACCTCTAGGCCCAAGAAATAAAACTTTTTAAAATTCATAGCTTTTTTATATTATGATTTTTTATTACATTTAATCATTGTACATCTCTAAAGTACACGGTATGTTTTTCAAGATATGTACACAATAAGGTATGCAGCAAACAATAGTCAAATCAAGGATATTACTATATACATAATTTTCCGCAGAGAACTTTACATTCTTGTGTTCGTTAAGTATTTCTTCCTTGAACCTCTCCCATCCACTCATCTTTCTACCTGATTCTTACATGCATTAAATGTGACAGCTGAGGCTCAGAGAGGACAAAGAACTTGTTTAAAACATACTGTGGTGAAGCCATGATTTGAAACATGTCTCTGGGAGTCATGCCCCATTTTCTTTCTCCTTTTTCATCCATATGAATCTGCTCTTCTTTGGAAACATAAGATACTTTGTTTTTTCCATGAAAAATTAAGGTATGTGTCTGACTGTCCTGCAGGAAGCTGTTAAGTTGCATGCTGGCAAGGACTATCTTCTGGCCTCCTTGTACTTGTATGGGCCTGCCACAGCGCAGACATAGTGTGGGGGCCTGATTGCTACCACATACCAATTGAACAGGATGTTTTCCCCTTGTTTGTTTCTCTAGATGGTCAAGGTGAAGCAGAAGCACCGCAAGAGGGACTGTCTCACCAGGAAGGGCCAGGAGGAGATTTGCTTTATGACGATGCAAATATCATTCCTGCCCCCTCAGCCCCACCAAAGCGAAGGTACAGTATTAATGCAGGTGGTTAACACACGTTTTTTGAACTCTTCCTATGTGTCAGGTACCCCTGTGAGCTCTGGGAAAGAATGAAGAAAGCTCTTCTCATAAAAGAGAGTATGACCTACACTGCAAGGAGTCAAAAGTTTAAGGCATGAAGACAGTCTACTCAGTTTCCTCTATGGGAGTGCTGGACTCCATACTGGTCATCTTTCAAAAGGCCAGGGTTCTGGCTCTACCAGTTTCTGGTCTCAAATCTCCTGAGCTAAGGTGCTCATGCCCCTTGTAGTTTAGGAGTGACAGCAGGAGCATAAGACAGACTCAAGGAACCAGGCAATGTCGCAATGATAGGCAGCCAGACCCACATAAGAAACATCCAGGGTTTGTATCCTATGATCTCCCTGAGCACTCTAGGCATGCATAGGGTGCCCATGATCCAAACAAGGTGGACTGGGGGTGAATAGTAGCATGGAAATCCTGTGGGGAGTATCTGTCTCTTTCATGGAAGAAGCAAATGGCAGGGTTCCAAGAGAAAGAGCAGAAGTACACAAGTTCTCTTGAAGCATAGGCCTGGAATGAGAAAGTTATTCCTGCTTCATTCAAATGGCAATACAGGTCACAAGGCCAACCCATGACAGTGAGAGAGGAGACTGTAAGTTATAGGGCAACAGCTTAGGTACAGAGAAGCCAGAAATTGGGACTACCAACACTTTCAGTCTACTGTATTTATTTATGTCAATTTCTTCCTCAGGATAATTCCTCATGCTCTTCCTTCCGTTTCCCACTCAGAGTTGTTCCGATCTATAAAGGAAATTAGTGCTCCCCTATGTGGCAGATTCTGAGCTGTTATTTTTGGGTTATGACAGGATGGAAGTGCATGTGTACATGGGGCAGAGGAAAGAGGAGACAGGTGCAAATCGGAATTGATAGCTCAGAGGTGACACTTAGAAAAAGCCATGAAACATGTATGCACATACCCGTTGCAATATCTCCTTCCTGCACCCTGCACCCTGACAGCCACCCCCTCTCTCCCCAGCCCCTGCACAAGGACTTCAATCTTTCTTTAAAATCCTTTAAGTATCTTTTGTCATTTATTTTACCAGGATGATAGTGCTGAATGGAGGAAGGCAGAAGAAAGAGAAATAAAGAGTAATAGCCTTTTTTCCTTCCTCTTTGGTTGAAGCATCTCCACCAATTGACATTCTATCCACTCCCCATGCTCAGTCTGACTTCTGCAGTGAAGCTTTTGTTGTTTACCTGGCTCTCAGGACTTCCTTTAAAATTCTCTACAGCCTTTTTACCACATTTTCCCCTAGGGCACACTTGATACTTACGTACACCCTGTGTGCCTAGTCCTCTCCCCCAATAGACTGTTAACTCCACAAGGTCCGACTGGATAGCTTATTAATCTTCATTTTCCCTCTAATTGAGTCTAGTACTGAGATTTCACAAAATAAGTGATCACTACTAATTTGCCATTTCATTGATGAACATTACTATCTACCTCCTTTCATAGGATCTTCTTCTTCAGTCCTCAGAGCAACCCTATTGGTAGGAATTATTATTTCCACTTGCAGGTAAGGAAATTAAGGCTAAAATCCAGTATTGTGGAGAATAAATTCTCTAACTCATATTGCTCTGATTCCAAAGTCTTGAGAGTTTTATTAGCTTACTCTGTTCTCTACTGGACTCATTTCCATTCAGTACAAATGGAATGAAGTCAAATGCAAAAAGGTTATAAACCACGAGAACCAAATCCAGTAGGAAGTAAGCTCAGTTCATTTCCCACCCGTCGCTGCTTCTATGACAACAGAGATTCTTCATCTCTTTTCACCATTAGCCTATCTCTAAATGCCCAGGTGTTGCACATCTGTTTCCAATTACCTGTGACAGCCCAGAGAAATGAAATTCCCCAGAATGAAAGTTTCACTGAGGTAGCATCTTGTTCACCCCTTCTAATTTTCTCCTTTTCAATTCTTTCAAAAGCCATCATAAAACTCAGAATTATTTTTTTTAAAGAATTCTTTTATTTACTCATTCATTTATTTTAATTTGACCAGAGAGACACTCAGAAAGAGAGAGAGAGAGAGAAAGCCACCAGGTCCAGGACTTGAACCATGGTCAGCCATGTGGGAGTATCTAGCATCTTAACCACCACGCCACCCACTGGTCCCAAAACTCAGAATTATTATATCTATTGGAAATGCCAAAATGGTCTTAGGCAGGAGACTGGAAAATTCTTATTTTGACCCAGTTCTGCCACTGACTGAGGCATCTCCAATCCTGGTTCTATAAAGTTAAATATAACTAGCAGATGTAAATAACACAGATATTCTTACTTGTAATTAGTGCTTACATTTATTTTTGCTAGACACTGGGTTATCTTTTCATGAATTATATAATTTAATGCGGTCAATAGCCTCATCTGGTAAGTACTATTACAGTCTTCATTTTGAGGATAGGGACACTGAGGCATAGAAGGGTTAAGTCACTTGTCCACTTACACTTATCTACCCCAGAGATATAGAGAAAACATGTGCTACCATATAAATGAAAACATTTGAAATACTTGGGAAAATATTAGCATGGTTTATGGATCTAAAGTTTGTTCTTGCTTAATGAAACAAATACATTAACCTTTCTTTAAATAGGTCAAAACTGTTGACTAAGATCCACGATGGGGAAGTTAGATCCCAAAATTTTCAAGTAAGTGGTTGACCCTTCCGCCCAGCCTTCCCCAGTTCTCCCTGATGTGACTGAACAGCAACATCCAGAGTTGGGGACATTCTGCTTTCTGTTGTAGATTGCCATCACCATCATTGAGGCCCGCCAGCTGGTGGGCGAGAACATTGACCCTGTTGTGACCATTGAAATCGGGGACGAGAAGAAGCAAAGCACAGTGAAGGAAGGCACCAACAGCCCATTTTACAACGAGGTAAGTCACAGAGATCACCAACGTTCTCGGCACTGAGCTTCCCTTCGCCGCCATTCTGCTGTGTTCTTCATTCAAAGAGGAAAATCGCGCCTCTTCCTCATTCCTCCCTAGTCCCTCATTCGCCCGCGGCAACCTCTCTCAGCCTTTTTACAAACACAGCTCCACAAAATTTTAAACAAACAAACAAAAAATAGTGGGAAAAGAGGCAAGGAATTCTTCCAGATTTTAAGATCACTGCTGTGTTTTCCATAGACCCCTTGTCTTATTGCTTATGAGATTATCATCAGCCATTGCAAATTTTGTGTTCATACTCGATGTGTTATTCAATGTGTTATTCAAAACTCAGCATATTATCGAATGTTGGTTAGTGAGAAGATATACATTCCTTTAAGTGCCGGAGACACTGGAATTTTGATGATTGAAATAAACATTCTGCATTGAAAAGTGAAACAGTTATCTTTTTCTAAGTTGTGTAGAAATGGTAAAAGAAAACCTTTGTGAAAAACTTCATAAGATCATAAACATACAAAGTACTTTTTTTACATAAAACTACTACATTTTTTTTAAAAAGGTAAAAGATACAAACAGTATAAAATGAAAAGTAGAGTGAAAAAGTATTGTGAAAGGTTTGTTTCCTTCTTTTTTTTTTTTTGGAGAGATTTTCACTGTAGGGCGCGTGCGCTCGCCAGACAGACAGAGAGAGACATAGAGACAGAAAGCGAGAAATCACCCCCCAGGGGGGATGGCCACACCGCAATCCCTTCTCTTCCATTCTCCTCTCGGGATCTTGGGCACGCACGCACACGCGCCCGGCGTGAGTTTTAAGCCACCGGGTCCGGGACACGAACCGCGGTCGACTACGTGGGAGTCCAGTGACATAGCCATTACGCTAACTGCTGGTTCCCAGGTTTGTTTCCTTCTGATCTTTGATTCCTAAGCCGCTATCTCCCTCCATGGATCATCCATTCTCACAAGACATTTGTGTATTCTTTCAGAGATACTCCAAGCACATCCAAGAGTACAAGTCAATACTGTGCCCCCATGTAGCATTCTATACATGCTCTTGTGGGCCTTGCTCTTTTCACAAAACAACGTATCAATATCTTGGACATACAGTTCAATCTCACTTTCTCTTACTCTGTTAAAGAGTTTCCTATTGCTTCAATGTATTGTACTTTACTAAACGAATCAATATCTCCTTGATGAAAATTACATTTTTTTTAGCCTTTTGCTGCTACTTATAATATTTTCATGGCTCCATGGGGACACAGGTATGTGCATTAAACTTCTTTTAGGCTTTTGCTATAGGGCATATGTGCTCACTGGAGAGAGATGGTGAGAGGGAAAGTAAAGTGAAAAATCATCCCCCGGGGAGACATCCACACTGCAATTCCTTCTCCTGGGAGTTTGGGCTTGGGTGCACACGTGCCCAGTGTGATTTTCAAGCTGCCAGGACCAGACCTTAAACCATAGTTGGCCATGTGGGTGTCTAGCACCTTAATCACTACAGGACCCACTGGCTCCTGTGCATTTCAAAGTTTAATGTCACCAAATTGCCTTTCAAAGAGGTAACAGCAATTTAAACCCCAGCTAACAGTGCACAAGTGCTTTGGCCCTGTAGGCACTTCGACATCATGAATTACCAAAAAATGCATTAAACTAATTGTTTTCCTAATGGGAGTCAAAATTAAAAAGAAGGCTGGGAGGTGCATAGATAATAAAATCAACAGAAAATACCCAAATCCCATTTGAGCTGTTAACTCCTTTTCTCTTTATACTTGCTGTTTCTGAGCCTTTTACCATGAATGAAAATATCAGCAATCTCTCCCTTTCTGCTCCACTTCCCACTCCCAAGACATCTTTTGACATGAATGTTATATGAGATAACGTGCATGAAATACTTCGTGAAAATGCAAAGCTCTACAGATCTGTTAATTATTGTCATTATGCATGCAAGTCCTGGATCAAGAAGATATTCGATTAGACCCAAGTATAGTCAGTAGAAAACCAAGTAAAAACACAGAAGTGGAATTAAATGCCTTTGCTACAACTTTCAGTACAAATATTCAAGCCCAAAGATCATCAGATGTGGGAGGAACCAGGCGGGATAGGCTAGAAAGTATCTCCTAGCTAGAAAAACGTATGGAGGCTCAGCAGTCTGGGCAACCTGCATGAGACGGGTGAGTCAACTCTGCGGAAGCCAAGAGCATTAGAACGGGTTTGTTCCTCCAAAGGAACCCATGGCTCTCACAGGCAGCCATTACCAGAGAACTAAGAATTTCATGTAAGAGAATTTATGTATGCATTAAAAATATCCTGAAATGTTATACATATTTGGCTGAACAGGAGACACTGGATATCAGGATATCATTCTACTTATATTTAAAAGTCACCATTTTGAAGAGCTCTTTTTATAGTTTATGATGATGTCATTCAGTGTCCCTGTTTTGTTTTTTCTGATTGCCCTTAGAAGTCAGGTTGCTAGTAGTCAGTCCCCCTTTCTCTCTTTTTTCTTCTTTAGTTTTTTGCTATAGGTCACATGCACTCACCAGAGAGACCTACCTATCTACCTATCTATCTATCTATCTATCTATCTATCTATCTATCTATCTATCTGTCTAGAGAAATCACTCCCCTCAGGGTGGGGGGGGAGGATGGCCACACTGCAATCCCTTCTCTTCCATTCTCCTTTCTGGATTTTGGGCACATTTGCACATGCACCTGGTGTGATTTTCAAGCCACCAGGTCTGGAACTTGAACTGTGCAGCTGTCCATGGGAGATCCAGTCACCTTAACTTTCATACCACCTGCTGGCCCCAGGTCTCTGCACACACGCACTTGCCAGAAAGAGAGAGACAGAAAGTGAGAAATCACCCCCAAGGGGGATGGACACAACACAGTCCCTTTTCCTTCATTCTCCTTTCAGAATCTTGGGCACACATGCACACGTGCCTGGCATGAGTTTAAGTCACCGGGTCTAGGACTCTAAGTGCAGTCAACTACATGGGAGTCCAGCAACATAGCCATTACACCAACCACGGCCCCTCTTTTCTTTTTTTCTAAAGAATAATTTATTTAGTTTTATTTATTATTGTTAATTTTTAAAATTTGAGAGAGAGA
>NW_006160057.1:3364297-3381446 GCF_000334495.1 Tupaia belangeri chinensis
CAGGTCTGGGACGTGAACTGTGGCTGGCCATGTGGGAGTCCAGCACCTTAACTACCATGCCAACTGCTGGCCCCAGTTCTCCATTTCTTAATGCTGTTATGTCCGTCTCTAATGTGTCATTCCTTTACCCTTCTGTTCAGAACCAAAAAAGCAATCAAGGAGACTTAGGTTTCCCAACCCTGCTTCTCCCAACCTCTTCAGTTTCCCAAAATAAAAAATACGCAACCAAGTACCAGTTTTTTGAATCTTAGAGTCGTACAGCCTCCCATTCGGAAGGAACCTGGCTCAAGGGTGAAATGTGCAGTACTTGAACCCCTTGCACTACAACCTTGGGAGAACTAAAGTTTGGTCCGAGGCCCAGAAATAACTAGCAGTATGAAACTAGGCAACATTTTAAAAATTCTTTTGTTTTCAGTCTTCTATATAAAATATAGGGACTCAAACTCTAAAATTCAACCACTTTTATTTTACTAATAAAGATCTGTCATGTTCATGATATTATCTTATTCTGTCCCTGGTCAATTTTGGTAATTTGATAAGAATATTTGAAACAGAAAAATCCTGGGAAAATTAGATTTTAATCAAGTTTATTCCAAATTAAAACCACATTGAGATATCTTTTTGACCCATCATTATAAGCAAACAAAAAAAAAAATGGAAAGAACTGATAAGATCATGGGTTGGCAAGGGCATAGAGAAATGACTATTTTTATATGACGCTATTGAGAATGTAGATGGTTTAGCCCTAGCTCATTTGGAAAGAAATTTTATGTTATGTATGAAAATTTTGAATGCACGTAATCCACGACCCAACAATTCCACTTCCCATGTCCGTTTTAGAGGAAGACTCACACATATTCTATTAAAAAAATGTGATTGGTGCAATTCTTTTTTTTGCATTTGAAAACAATGAATGATAACTTAAGTGATTCAATAGGAGATGGCCAACCATTTTATGCCAGTGAGAACGAAGCCACAGTTGTTTAGAGTGATGTAGGTCTACCTCACTTCAGGAATAGGGTTCTTAGAGGCCAGCCGGAGTTGACAGCCAGAATAAACATTATGTTTTACAGTATTTTGTCTTCGACTTCATGGGGCCCCAAGCGCATCTATTTGACAAGATCATCAAACTCTCAGTAAGTAAGCCACAGGTGGTGGGAGCTGGGGAGGTGGGAGAGCATCCAGGCACTGGAACCCCTGGGGACAGCTCAGCATGCTCAGAAGTAAACAGATCCGGGAGGGCAAGTGTGGGTTTATGAGTCTGAGAACAACAGGATAGAGATTGAAATAATCAATATAGACAAGAGCTGGAAGGGACAGCCCCCTCAAGAAAATCTGTGCTCCTTGGCGGCAAGTTGTAAGCTACTGCAAAGCTCTTATGAATTGAGTTGTGTAGCTTACTAATGTGGGGATGTGAAGCGTATGCTTCAAAAGGCGTCTCAATGAATTGGTATATTTTTTAGTTGGTATATTTCTTTTTATCAAGAAAATGTCAGTATTTTTCTCCTGGGGTGATATCAATGCCAATGTCAATTCTCTTTTCCTCTCATAGTTAGTAATATGTAGAAAACTAGGACCAAGAATCAGGACATAACTAAATACATGTATCAGTCTCATCAATGGGAATGCTATATTAGAGAAGATGATTTGTAGAAAGCAGTGGCCATTAGGTTTCCTTTTAAACATTTTAAATTTTATTTTAAAGGTTTTTAACCATAGGGTGCATGCACTTGCTTGAGAGAGACAGAGAGAGACAGTGAGAGAGAATGTGAGAAATCACCCCCCAGGGGGCATGACCGTGCTGTAAACCTTTCTCTTGCATTCTCCTCTTGGGACTCTGGGCATGCATGCACACGTATCTGGTGTGGTTTTCAAACCTCTGGGTCCAAAACTTGAACTGCAGTCAGCCATGTGGGAGTCCAGTGCCTTTACCACCATGCCATCTGCTGGCCTCAGCTATTGGGCTTCTTAAAAGTTGCCTCTGAGTATAAACCTCAGGACCTGTCCATGGGGAGTTAGGTTCTTTCTTCAGCCCTGCCAGAGGAATTGCTGCCTCCAGTGACCAAACCTGAATAGTAGAGATAGAGTAATTCCTGGCCTAGCCAGGTGCCTTATCTAGGTTTGCCCATTATAAGAGGACAGGAATGGGAAGGGAACGTGTCACATTGAAGCCATACTCGCCCCAGTGAGAGAGAAGGATGGCTAAGTGGGATCCTTACCAACTTCACACCACGTAGCAAAGGGTCAGAGACCAGCAATGATAGATGGCTTGATCTCACCAGTTTGAGAAACCACCTGTTCTCATGGAGAGGAGTGTGATGGTCTGGGGTGTGTGGGGGTGGGGGAGTGGGATTGTTGAAGAGTTAGTTCTCTTCCAAATAGTTCTGGAAGAACAGAACTGTTTCATGTGTCAGTGTAGAATGTGTGGAGAACAAGGGATTATTTTCCTCAACATTCACAATACTCTAATTAGAACTGTGAAGATGACAAAACTTGTCTTGAAGATTTTCTCCCCTGCCATTATCTTCCTTGCTTGTCTGTATCACCTGCTCTTTTCCTTATTTTTTTTTTTTTGAGAGGTTTTTGCTACAGGGCGCATGCACTCACTAGAGAGAGAGAGACAGACAGAGAGACAGAAAGCAAGAAATCACCCCCCAGGGGAGATGGCCATGCCGTAATCCCTTCTCCTCCAGTGTCCTTTTGAGATCTTGGGCATGCACATACATGTGCCTGGCGTGAGTTTAAGCCACCGGGTCTGGGACTCAACCGCGGTCAACTACATGGGAGTCCAGCGACATAGCCATTACACCAACTGCTGGTCCCCACCCACTCTTTTTTTTTATTTTATTTTATTTTATTTTATTTTTTTTGGAGAGGTTTTCGCTATAGGGCGCGTGCACTCGCCAGACAGACAGAGAGAGACATAGAGACAGAAAGCGAGAAATCCCCCCCCAGGGGGGATGGTCACGCCGCAATCCCTTCTCCTCCATTCTCCTCTCGGGATCTTGGGCACGCACGCACATGCGCGCGGCGTGAGATTTAAGCCACCGGGTCCGAGACGCGAACCGCGGTCGACTACGTGGGAGTCCAGCGACATAGCCATTACGCTAACTGCTGGTTCCCAGCACCCACTCTTTATAATACATAAATATATAGAGTATGTTCCCTTTAATCACAGTTGGCAGTCAGCAAAGTCCTGTGTTGAGGCCTAGGCCATGGGGGAATTATGGCATTATTCTTACTGGAGCACTTGAAGAATGTGACTCTTAAGGAATGAAGTCATCAAGAGCCAAACATTCTTAATGTTTGAATTTCAGGCATGATGACAAGTGGCACAGAAGGTTATTTCAGGACCTGGGATGTTGCCCAGGACTTGGTTCTATCACTTAGGCAACTACCTGTTTATGAGATCTGTTCTATTGCAGGCTCCTAAGGGACCCTCCAGGTGGCAGATGAACAGTTAATCACTAGATTTTTATATTGCGTTATAGACAAAGGTCATGACTGTTTAGGGACATGTAGATTTTTAGATTAAAAAAGTCAAAGTTGGTATTTCCTATCTCTGATTCTCTAACCTGGAAGGAGAGAATATTTTGGTATTTCTCAGAGATATTTTGGTATTTTTTTAATTCCCAGAGGACACATGGGCTCACCAGAGAGAGACAGAGAAGCAGAGAGAGTGAGAAAGAGGGGAAAAGCACCCCTCCCAATGGGGCATGATTGTGCTGAAATTCTTTCTCCATTTCTCCATTCTGTTGGGATTTTGTGCATGCATGGACATGCACCTGGCATGTTTTTCAAGCCACTGAGGCCAGGATTTGAAACCTAGTTGGCCATGTGGGATCTGGCTCCCTAAACCTCTAGACCATAGGGTTGGCCAGAGGGGAATATTTAATACAACTTTTATGTTATTTCATGAACTGAAATTCAGTGTTTTTAGAATAAATTGAATGGAGAAGAAGAGAGGGAAGCAGATGCTATTGGGGCACCCAGGCTGTGAGACTAAGGATCATCTTCCCTTAGCAGTGGCTGGCCCAAGGCATGCAGGGCTCTCAGCACTTTGAGACATCCCCAGGGTCCTGGTAATCTAATATTCAACATACCAGAGTTTCCTGGCACTCATCCACTGGACAGGTGACTTGAAGAGGCCTTCTGTGCTGCTTAAACATTTGTTTGGACCTCTTACATTCTAACTTGTCCACAGGGACCCTCAGCCTGAGAAGAGAACTTGAGACAGGCTTCTGTTCTTTCGCAGGGCTTTGGGAAGCCACATTAATCACCTGAGTCAGCTGTCCTTACTTGCCCTCAGTTCCATAACACCCTTAAGCAAAGGATAGAGAGTGGAAAGAGAAATGGAAAGATCTGTCATATTTTGAGGTCAGTTGGGTTCATTTTTCCTTATTATCTCAGCAAAAGAAGCTATTTAGAAGCTGCAAAGACCTTCCATTCATCAATGAGTCATTTATTAATTCAATTAACTAAATGTTTATTGAGTATCTGTTATTTATCACATTGATCCCCAACTCTTTGGCCACGGACCAGCTCTGGCCCATGGTCTGTAGGAACTGGGCTGTGCGGGAGAAGGTGAATAGTGGGTAAGTGAACAAAGATTCATTTGTATTTACAGCTACTCCCCATTCTTTTCATCACAACCTTGCTCCTCCTCCTGTCAGATCAGTGACATCATTATATTCTCATAAGAGTGCAAACACTATCATGAATTGCATGTGTAAGGAATCTGGATTGTGCACCCTCATAAATTGTCCTCCCACCTGTTATCTGTAGAAAAATTGTCTTCCATGAACTCTGGTACTGAAAAGGTCAGGGACCACTGTTTTACAAGGTCATGTTATAGGTGAAAGATAGAATGAAAATGTCCTTGATTCAAGGATTTTACAGTCAGAAGGAAGCTAAGAGGCCATCTAACATAACTTCCAACTGATGTAGGAATTTCTTCCCATCCTTTCCATGATGTTGGGTTCTTGAGACTTGATTAGATTATTTTCAGTAGTGGGGGGAAGGTCACTACCTCTAGTAAAGCCATTGTTGAAAGCTTTGACTGTTATATAAATTGTCATTATATTGAGCTGAACTGTCTCATTTTATTACTTGTGAGCCATTTAGGGGAACATATTCCTTCTTCAGACAGCAGCATTTCCAAGATTTGAAGATACTTAGGTTTAGAATTCCATTTTCCTTTTGCCACCCCACTGCCAATTCTCTTTTTCCTGGGTGAAAGTTTAAATTACTCCTGGTTCTTCAGAAGTGTCACATCCAATGTGGCATCTGGACCCAGCACCAGCTCTTCCACCTTCCTTTGGAACTTCCTTGTCTTAAACTGTGCTCCTGGGACAGGTACACTACTAACTTCTGATCAGACCAAATATTGAGGAAGACCATTTCCCTCATTCTGACTATTATATAAGGACTCATGAGAAAGCTCATAAGAATGCATGTTTTGAAAAGAACTATGCATGAATTTCAAAAGTGTTTTTGCACTACAATAAACTTGTATTTTAATCCCATTTTTCAACAAACTTTTTGAAGTCACTTCATGAATGTCAGAATATCACAAGGCAATATATGATGAGTTCTCTGAAAAAGTTGTGAGCAAAGTGTTATGGGAGTTTAGGGGAGAAAGGGAAAACTTCCAGCCGTGGAAGAGCAGGGAGAGCTGCTCGGAGGAAATGACATTTCTTTTAGGCATTGAAGTATTGTTAGAGTTACAAAGGCAGATGTGATTATTAGGTGGGCTCAAAGGTGGCTACACTAGGGTTCACTTTGGTTAAAGAAAATTTTCAGGTAGTGAGAGTTGCTATGCATTCTTCAATTGAGAATTAGCTGAAAACCTGCTAAGAGGAAGAGGTACAGGTGAGATACCTCTGGAGGTCTTTTGCAACACTGTGGTTTGATGACCATATTCCATTGTGCTTCAGGCAAGGCTCAAAGTCAGACAAGAGTCAAAGCCTAGAAGCCTCTCTGATACATCATAGACCCATTTCACAGACTTCTCCCCAGTGATAAATCTGCTGGACTCACTGCTCTGTCTTCCTTCAGGTCTTTCACCACAAGCTGATAGGAAGCATACTGATTGGCTCTTTCAAAGTAGACCTGGGGACTGTGTACAACCAACCTGGTAAGAAAGCATCACCTACCCAGCCCTCTCTCTTATGCTTCCTTGGTTTCGGGCACCTCAAATTCATCTTATTCATTCATTCATCTGTATAACCATTCACTTAATAGTGTTGACTACCAATTATACAAATTTGAATGAGACATGGCTCTTGCCCTCAAAAGTTTTATAATATAATGAATGATCTTATATGTCCACTTCTGAACAGGATTTTTTTCTCAGATCTTAAATGCAGTAAGATGCAGCAAGAGGGTTGGTAGAATATGGAAGCTAAGAATGTGAATTATGGAATCTGTTTACCTGGGTTTGAATTCTACTCTAATATTTCATAGCTGTGCAACTGTGGGCAAATGACTGAACTTTTCTGTGCCTCAGTTTCCTCATCTATAGACATGAGGATAAAACAGTACTTGTTTCATAATGCCATTGGAGATTAAGAAAGTTAATAAATAGATAAAAAGTGCTTAGAAGAGATGCTAGCACATAGTAATGACTATGGCATTTCATATAAAAGTTTGCCATAATAATTATTATTATTCCTGATTTGTAGAACAGTGAAACCCGGAGAAGCTAGGTAATTTGTCCATGGTCATGAGAAAATAAGTAGCAGAGCCAGCAAGAAACACAGATCTTCTTATGAAAGGCCCTTTGCCTTCAACAATGATTCCAATGTATATGACTGCAGGAGGGGCAGGTAGTGAACATAAATAAGTGGTGACCTGGGAGTGATACTTGAAGGAGTGGTGGCATCTGCAAGGACTGAGGTGGTGGGAGGGGTCTCATGACTGTAAAAGTGGTGGTTACCCAGCTCCTTACCATTTGCTGCTGTTTGGAAATGTGAACCCAGCATTACCAGAGCCAACCATTTCTTAAAGATAAGCTAGAAGTCTAAATTGTGTAAGTAATTTTGAACTTTGACTCACGGTATAGGCCAACCCAAAAGGTCTGTGAGCCATGTTTATGGCTCATGGGCAAATAATACATGGCTTCTACTCATTGATGCCCCCCTATCTGATTTAAGCTGCAACCCTGTTGCAATTTCCACTAGATTGAAGCTTCCCAGATACCTAGGGTAGGTTATAGAGAAAGGAGGAGAACTGGGTGGGAAGTAAAGGAGAGGAGGAAAGCGAGAGAGGGAGGCAGCAGAAGACTTGGAATACCGGAGAGGAGGCCGTGCCTAGAGCAACAGAAGGAGGAAAGTGTGGGAAGCTGTGGAGTGTCTGAAAGAACTTGGGGAGGTGCTGGGCCCACCTATGGAAGGCCTCTGAGCTGTTGGGATCCTTTTACAGGTCATCAGTTCTGTGACAAGTGGGCCCTGCTCACAGATCCTGGTGACATCAGAACTGGCACCAAGGGGTACCTGAAATGTGACATCAGTATGACCGGGAAAGGTGACATCTTAAAGACGAACCCCAAGACCTCTGACACCGAGGAACAAATAGAAAAGTGAGACAAGTCCACCTGGGCCATACAAAAGAAATTATATATTCCAACTTTATGTCTTTTCCTCCTCCCTCTTCCCTTTTCCTTCTGGGTGCATGGGAACCACCAAGTTTGTGACTTGTTCACTGGGATTCTGCTCTGTCAGAGGCCCCAAGAAGAATCTCATCAGAGACCCAGCCCTCCTTTGGGAGATCAGCTTCTAGGACAAGAATAGTGTGACTTCCTCTAATAATCCATTATAAATAATGCTATTCCTGGGGTTGTCTTATTTATCTGAACTTAGCTGACCTTTCTTTGATGAAATTATCACTTCAACCACTAGTTTGTGATGTGAGAAGATCCACATGATCATGTTCTAAGGTGTAGAGTGGAAACAGTGTTTTTTTTTATAATTCTGAGCTCTGAACAAGTTTGTATTCACTCTATGCATATTGTCATCTATACTAGGAAGAAAATTCATTTCAATGATGAATCTTACTGTTTTATCAAAACACTTCTTTCTGCCTCTAGAACTGCTTCTTTTTTTTTCTCTTTATTCTGTCAGGTGAGAGAGATTCTTTTTGTGTGTGTATTTATTTTTGTCCCCCTTAAGGAACCTTTTGATCCCCCAAGGGTTTCCATCTGAGAGACCCTGGGCCAGATTCTATGTGAGACTCTACAAAGCAGAAGGATTGCCCAAAATGAACTCCAGCATCATGGCGAATGTCACCAAAGCATTTGTGGGTGACAGTAAGGACCTCGTGGATCCCTTCGTGGAGGTCTCGTTTGCTGGGCAGATGGTGAGGAACCATTGTCACCAATACTGGCAGGCCTAGGCCAGAACCTTGCTCTTTATTCATAACATTTAATTGAATTAAATTAAACTAAAATAAAAATTAGGAAGTACCTTGAAAGAGAAAGTTTATCAGAAAAAGGCAATGTGGCATGGAAGTAGGGGAGGCTTACACTCTCATTCTTCATTGGAGATAATGGAAAGGAGTCATGGGTACATCATGGGTTAGAACCCAGGCAGAGTCCTTCCTCACCTCTAGCTACTTCTCCATGCCAGTACTTGGTACTCAAGCCCTGTAGAATTACCACCCTTCATCAGATCTGTTTCACAATCTACCCATATAGTCTTTGTCCTATGTAAGACTGGATATCTCATCACCCTGCTCAAGAGCTATTGGAAATACCAAGACTGAGTACATGGGCAGAGCTTAATTCTGCTTGTCCAGACTTTGAAGCTTCAGTTGATAAACATGTTTGTGCCATAAAATGAATACCTATCCTGCTTCCCTCCCCATAGAAAAAGTTGCAGTATTTTTGATTTGGGCTAAACTTGGAGGTCATACAGGTCCATCTTATGTGAGGAAATCAAAGTTTAGACTAGAAACATGACTTTCACAAGGCCATACTTTTATAAAACATGAGCTCAGGGTCTAGCTATAACCACTGGAGTTTTGAAGATGTATGAAATAATTCCTGCTCAAAACATGGAGTTATTTTCACTCCACCCCCTGTATGCTGTTAGAACTTCCAAGGGCAGGGCCAAGACTTGCCTTCCAAGATGCCTGACAAGGCATCCAGAACAGACCAGGTCATCAGCCATGTTTGCTGCCATAACTGACTTTTGTGGATGTTAGAAAGAAACAAGTTCGTTATTTTTGGCAACTTGCTTTATATTTCCAGCTAGTTTCAAGAGTTTTCTTTAGCCAGTCACTTCCTTCCACAACTCACATCCTCTTGGCTATGTTATTAGGGGCGAACCACAGTGCAAAAGAACTGTGCTGATCCTGTGTGGCACGAGCAGGTGGTCTTCAAGGAAATGTTCCCTCCCTTGTGCCGGAGGGTGAAAATACAGGTCTGGGATGAAGGCAGCATGAATGACATAGCACTGGCCACCCACTTCATCGATCTGAAGAAAATCTCCAATGAACAAGATGGAGATAAAGGTAGCGTGTCATATGTCTGGCTTGGAAATAGGCTTTAAAATGAATGCTGTAGAGGCCTATCTTTGTCATTTATTTTGTTATTTTCTTTTAAATCTTAGGATTAAAAAAAAAGTTTATTATTTCTTCCAGGAGAGAGAGGCATCCCCGGAAAGTGATCCACTCCCAGTCTCAGCTGATATTTCCAGACATGTCCCTACTATTAAGTTGGCCATATTCTTGGTTCTTTTTTGTTCTCTTATTGCTGTCTGTCTGTCTTTAGATTTCTTGGTATAGTACTCCTTTCAGAATTTCTTGAAGAGCTGGTCTGGAGTTGGTAAATTCTTTCAGGTTTTGTTTATTTGAGAACATTTTTATCTTATTTTCCCATGTGAAGGATAATCTTCCTGGGTATATTATTCTTGGTTGAAATTGTTTTTCACTTGACCACATGATAGGGCACAAAATCATCCTTTACAGATTCAAAGGCATAGAAACTATATCCAGCATCTTCTCCAACCATAATGGAATTAAACTTGATATTAATCTCAGGAAAAACCCTCGAAAATACACAAATATATGGAAAGTAAATAACCTCCTTCTGAATGACTTCATAACTACTGAAGAGATCAAGACTGAAATAAAAAGATTCATGGAAACAAATTATAATGAGTGCATAAGTTTTCATAATTTATGGGACACTGCAAAAGCAGTCAGAAGAGGGAATTTTGTAGAAATTAGTGCATGTAAGAAAAAGATGGAAAAATGGCAAAAGGACAACCTAACATCATGCCTCGGGGAATTAGAAGAACCACAAAAAAATCCAAAAAATGACAGGAGAAAAGAAATAATAAAGATTTAAGCAGAAGTAAGTGAAATAGAAAATAAGCAAACTATACATAAAATAAATGAGAGCAAAAGCTGGTTCTTTGAAAAGATAAACAAGATTGACACACCATTAGCTAGACCAATTAAGAAGAAGAGAGAAAGGAACCAGACATAAATTTTGCAATGAATCAGGCAACATTACAACAGGCATAATAGAAATACAGAACATCATTGGAGGATACTATGAGTGACTACATGCCAACAAAGAAAAAAAAAATACCCAGATGAGATGGACAAATTCCTGGACACATATAAACTACTAAGATTGACTCAGGAGGACATAGAAAGCCTGAATAGACCTATAACAAGCAATGAGATTGAATCAGTAATAAATAACCTCTCAACAAAGAAAAGTTCAGGTCCTGATAGCTTCACTGCAGAATTTTATAAAACTTTTAAAGAAGAGGTAACCCCATTCTACCCACACTGTTTCTGGAGATCCAAAAGGAAGAAACCCTTCTAAATTCATTCTATGAAGCCTCAATTACTCTAATTCCCAAAATGGATAAGTATGTGACAAAAAAGGAAAACTACAGACCTATATCTCTGATTAATATAGATGCAAAAAAATCTCAACAAGATACTGGCTAACCATATTCAATAGCATATGAAAAAGGTTATTCATCACGAGGTAGGCTTTATTCCAGGGATTCAAGGGTGGTTCAACATACACAAAACCATAAATGTAATATACCATATTAACAGAAAGAAAGATAAAAAACATATGATCATTTCAATTGATGTGGGAAAAGCATTTGACAAAATACAACATTCTTTTATGATTAAGGCTCTCAGGAAAATTGGCATAGAGGGATCGTTTCTCAGCACAATAAAATCTATCTATGAAAAGCCTATAGCTAACCTTATACTGAATGGGGCTTGGTGTGGTGGTGCCTGCCCTATGGCAAAAACCTATGGAGGCTGAAGGATTGTGGCATTTAGTCCATCTTCTCTCTCTGTGTGTCTCCTTCAACATTATACTGAATGGAGAAAAGCTGAAAGCTTTTCCACTAAAAACTGGTACAAAACAAGGCTGCCCACTTTCTTTTTTTTTCTTTTCTTTCTTTCTTTCTTTTTATTTTTTTTGGAGAGATTTTCGCTATAGGGCATGTGTGCTCGCCAGACAGACAGAGAGAGACAGAGAGACAGAAAGTGAGAAATCACCCCCCAGGGGAGATGGTCACACCGCAATCCCTTCTCCTCCATTCTCCTCTCGGGATCTTGGGCATGCACGCACACGCGCTCTGTGTGAGTTTTAAGCCACCGGGTCTGGGAAGCGAACCGCGGGAGACTACATGGGAGTCCAGCGACATAGCCATTATGCTAACTGCTGGTTCCCAAGGCTGCCCACTTTCTCCACTCTTATTCAATATAGTACTGGAAGTCCTAGCCAATGCACTTGGACAAGAGAAGGAAATAAAAGGCATTCCAATAGAAGAAGAGCTGAAATTATCTCTGTTTGCAGATGGAATGAATGTATATGTTGAAAACCCGATAGTATCCATGAAAAAACTCCTCGAAATAATAAATGCTTGCAGTAAAATAGCAGGATACAAAATTATCTTATAAAAAATTTATAGCATTTCTATATACAAACGACAAGCAGACAGAGAAAGAACTGAAGAAGTAATCCCATTTACCAAAGCAACAAGAAGTATAAGATACTTAGGATTAAAACTAACCAATAAAGTCAAAGACCTCTATAAGGAAAACTATGAAAACCTTAAAAAGGAAATTGATAAGGACACAAGAAAGTGGAAGAACATCCCATGTTCCTGGATTGGCAGAATTAATATAATCAAAATGGCAACCTACCCAAATTAATCTACATATTTAATGCAATCCGTATAAAATTACAAAAGACATTTTTCACAGATCTAGAAAAGACAATCATAGAGTTTGTCTGGAATCATAAAATATCAAAGGATGGCCAAAGCCAGCCTGTGCAAGAAGAGTGGAGTGGGTAGCATCTCACTGCCTGATCCCAAAATATATAACAAAGCTGCGATAGTCAAAACAGCATGGTATTGGCACAAAAACAGACCTGAGGACCAATGGAACAGAGTAGAGACCCCAGGAATAAACCCTAAAACATACAACCAACTGATCCTTGAGAAAGGGTACCAGTCAATCCAGTGAGAAAAGGAAAACCTCTTTAGCAAATAGTGCTGGAAAAACTTGGTATCCACCTGAAGGAAGATGAATCTAAACCCCTATCTGTCACCATTAACAAAAATAAACTCAAAGTGGATCAAAGATCTAAAACTAAGACCACAAACTATAAAACTACTGGTAGATAACACTGGAGAAACTCTGGGAGACATTGGGGTAGGCAAAGACTCCTTAAGCAAGACTCCCAAAGTACAGGCAATAATACCCCAAATAGACGAGTGGGATTACATCAGATAAGGAAATTTCTGCACAGCACAGGACACTGTAACTAGTGTGACTTGCCTCAGATAAGGGACTGATAGCCAGAATACACAGGGAACTCAAGTGGCTTACCCTGAAGAAAATTATTAACCCAATTAAAAGATGAGAAAATAAGCTGAATAAACAACTCTCTAACGAAGACATACAAACAGCCAAAAAGCATATGAAAAAATGTTCAGCATCCCTCATCATAAAGGAGACACAGATCAAAGCCACAATGAGATAGCATCTAACCCTAGTCAGAATGGCAAAGATTTAAAAAAAAAAAATGACAAGTGCTAGCAGGGATGTGGGGGAAGGGAAACACTCCTACGTTGTTGGTGGGAATGTAAATTGGTTCAGCCACTGTAGAGAACAATATGGAGGTTCCCTAAAGACCTTCAAATAGAACTATCATATAATCCAGCAGTTCCACTTCTGGGTATCTACTCAAAGGACAGGAGAACTCTCAGTCAGAAAAGCACTTGCACAACCATATTTACTGTGGCATTATTCATAATTGCTAAGACATGGAACCAACCCAAACGTTCACAAATGGATGAATAGATTGAAAAAGTGTGAGACGTATACTCTACGGAATACTACTCAGCCATAAAAAACAACAAGGCCCTGGAATTTGATAGAAAGTGGACAAAAATGGAAGATTTGTTGCTGAGTGAAGCAAGTCAGGCTATGAAAGAGAGACACTGTATGTTTCCACTTAACCTATACTGACTGTCTGCACTATATAGTAGAGATTGAAAGTCTAGAGGACATAAAAGCATTAAAAATTGTTATGGGCACTAAAGACAAAGTGGAAAGACAATGTAGGATTTGAAGAGCATTGGAAAGGAAATTTGGGGAAAAAAATAGAGACGTAAGACATTTATGGGACACAGATATGGTTTATTATCTGTTGTTGAAGATGTGTATACATTCTCAACTGAGCTGGGCTGAGGTGTATATCATGTTGAGTAAAGTCTCTTTACAATCTAAATGATGTATAGTGATTAAATGTATAAATAATAATAAAGAAAAAAAGAGAGAAAAAAGGAAGTGGATTTAGGTGGGCTGCTTACTGCTCTTCATTCAAGGAGTGGGGAGGAAGAGTCCAGGAGTTCCCATAGGCAGCTCACACCTTGCCCTACAATTCTAGGCATAAAGACACTTTGTTCCATCCCCAGACTCTGTCTTTTCCTCCACCCTGACCTCAGCTGCCTAAAAGATTAGAGATGGGATCAGACAAGGTCTCCATAACCCCAACTGAACCAGCAAACCCATCCATTTATACCAATATGCACCAGTAAATGGGAGGAGTCAGGTGTTTATAGCTCTGTTGGATACAGGCATCTATGGCTAAATTTGTTTATTAATTCAAAAATTTATATAAGATCATGTCATCTGCAAATAGAGATAACTTACTTCTTTCCAATCTGGATGATCTTTCTTTTTTTTCTTTTTTTGTTCTGATTGCTCTGACTAGGACCTCTAGGACTATGTGGGACAGAAATGATGGGTTGAGAGTGGACATCCTGATTTGAGGGACAACATTTTCAACTTTTCACCATGGTATAACTTATGCATATATGATGTTAGCTACTGTCTGATTTTTGACAGTTTGATTTTACAGTCATGTGTCATATAATGATATTTTAATGACGAATCACATAAACAATAGTGTTCTCACCAGACTATAAGGGAGTGGAAAAATTTCAGTGGTGTCATAACTGTCCTGGATGTAGCACAACCATTACTCACATGTTGTGATGATGCTGGTGTAAACAAAACTACTGTGCTGCCAGTCATTTAAGGTATAACATGTACAGTTATGGACAGTCCATAATAATATAGGGTGATGATAAATGATGATGTATCTGTGGAACAAAATCCCAAAACCAAAATCATTTTGCACCATTTAAAACTCATATTTAAATTTTTTTAAGGTTTTTGTTATAGGGTTTGTGTGCTCATCAGAGACAGTGAGAGACCGCATGAGAATCCAGTGCCTTAACCACCACGTCACCTGCTAGCCTCTAAATTCACTTTTCATAAACTTTTAAAAATCTTCTTGGTTGCATGGAAAAGAGGACTGCAAGGAAATACTACAAAATTGTATGATTGTCTTTTGTTTGTTTGTTTTAATAACCAAAGGGCATGTATACTTACCATAGGGAGAGGGAGAAAGCAATCCCCTAATGGAGGTGTGGTCATGCCGTGGTTCTCTTTCTACCATCCCATCAGGATTTTAGGCATGCGTACACATGCACCTGGTGTGTTTTTCAAGTTTCTGGGGCTGAGATTGGAGATATGACTGGCCATGTGGGGTCTGGCTTCTAATGTACAACACTTAACTACTGTGCGATGGGGCTAGCCCAGTTGTCTTTTGATGATGGGATATCCTGTTAATTTTTTTCTTTTCTTTGCAGTCTACATTTTTAAATGCATGTGCAAATTTCTTAAAACACACACACACACACACACACACACAATAAACCTGAAAACATAACCAGATGACTAAAGTTTTTTTTTTTTTTTTTGCAGGCTTTCTACCTACCTTCGGGCCTGCCTGGATTAACCTGTATGGCTCACCCAGGAACCACAGCCTGATGGATGACTACCAGGAACTGAATGAAGGCTTTGGGGAGGGTGTGTCATTCAGGGGCAGAATCTTGGTAGAAATTGCTGTGGAAATCCTCTCAGGTGGGGCACAGGAGTCCAGATTTTCCAAGGCCCTGAAGGAGCTCAAGTTGCCTTCCAAAGACAAAGACTCCAAATCTTCCAAAGGCTCGAGTAAGGACAAGGCGGAAAAATCTGATGATGGAAAAGCTCAGCAGGCGTCAGACAAAACAAACTCAACTGAGGTTGAGGTGGAACCTTTCAATGTACCTCCAGAGGTAGGTCTGAGCATTGTTCTTCCATGTCTGTGCTGTGAGGTGAGCCCAGAGCAGAGCTGGCACCTGCCATAGACTCTCAGAAGGCATTTGCCTGCACATGTCTCATTCCCTGCAAAGTTCTGTTGGGTCAGCCCTGTATTTTGGGCTGATCCTCTGCCTCTTCTCACACACATCACAGCCATCTGTGTGTGACAAATTCCTTCTGAATTCCCCCAAACATAGATTCCCGTGGAAATTCAAGTAAAGAAAAAAAATATACTGGGGGAGTTGGTAGGAGTAGGTGGTGGGGTGACTGACTAATCCATACCTGTGGCCTAATTTTTTTTAGCTGTGTTGGCCTAGAGTGTGCGCTAGATGTCAGATAGCATAGAATGAAAGACAAAGAGTTGGAAGAGCAGGTGATAGATAACCTGGGGCATAAGAAACTCCTCTGCCCTCAAACCTGTGGGGAATCATAATCCAGGGAATGTTTATCCTTGCTTACTACTTACCACAAAAGTGTTAGCATTTTCCTGGCCCACTTCTGTGTTATGGGAAAGACATCTGGGATTCCAAGATGAACCCACACTGTGAATATCCTCTTGGCTGTTTAGTTTAGCAGTAGTAATTTGTCATTAGGAAATAAGAGAGCTTTGTATTTTGTCAGCAGAGCAGGGAGATTTCAGCGCTTGGCTTGGCGAATTCTGCTTGGGCAGTGTGTGTCTCAAGTCAGCAGACAGTAATGTCAGTTGTGGAAGGGACATGATGGCTGTTCTCCTAGAGCTGTCCATTCCCAGGGGAGACTAGGAAGACAAGGATTGTGACATGTGGGTCACGTTAGCCTGCAGAGAGTCACTTATTTTTACTGCGGGGATCTAATGGGTCTTAAGAAATAGTGAGGGGAGACATTGGAGCATAGGATCGGAAATCTTGGGGTTGGTTCTATTCATGGCTCTGTTACTAACACCTGTCTGTGTTTCAGTTACTCACCAACAAAATAAGGGAATGATAGTCACTCTGCTCTAAGCATCTTCTGGGGGATAACGAGAGAAGGCGTGTAAAATGGTTAGGAGAGTTCTTGGCAGATACGTAGTAAGCAGACAGTGCGTTTGTTGTTATCACAGTGCGTTTGTTGTTGTTATCAGCGCTACTATGATTTGCTCCCACCACCAAGTGACAGATATTCAGAGCTTTCACCCTATTGTCTGCGACTCTGGGTATTGTGTAGACTTATCCAACTCTCCCACCTGGATGTGTATAGGGGGAAATACCCTCTGGAAATGTGTACCGTCAGTTTGGTGTAGTTAGATTTGGCACTGTTTTATGGGACTGTGTGTGTGTATGTGAGGTGGGTGTACATATGTGTGCACATGTGTGTATGTGTGCATGCCAACTTTGGAAACTTGACTTTGGACTTTGCCAGAAATTGTAGTTAACTTAGTAGCCACTTGAGCTAATATCCCAAGTATCGATCCCTGTTGTAATCATTC
>NW_006160057.1:3381516-3451678 GCF_000334495.1 Tupaia belangeri chinensis
CTGCTGGGTGGGTGAGGCTGGCCTTAAAACAAAACAAAACAAATCAGGAATTACCAAATGCAAAGGACCGAGGAGATTTTATTCCAAGAAATATCTTTAATATATTTTCCTGAGGGCACCTGAAGAAGTAAATTCTAGCAGAAAGTAAGGGAGATTGGGAACTTATGCAGGGTAGAGGCTACTTTGTTTTCCAAGTCAGGGTGGCTGTCTTATCTATTGTCTAGGAGGTGATAGGAGATGTGGGGAGAGGGGGAATTTAGGGGTCATTCAAACCATTCTTTCTGCTTCCTACTCTCCTTGTCTTGGCTTTGCATTTTTGGCCAGTTTATTGTTGGATGTTTTTGTTACCTATTGCGTCATAACAATGTACTCCAAAGCTTGGCAGCTTACAACAAACATATATTTTTTTTTCTGTGAGTGAGGAATTTGGGAATGGTTTAGCTCAATGTTCTGGCTCAAGCTTTCTCAGGAAGTTTCAGTGAAAATGTTTGCAGGGAGTGTAGTCATCTGAAGGTTTGACCGGGGCTGATGAGGGTGCTTCTGAGATGGCTCACTCACACAGTGGGACGACCTTGGTTTCTTGTTGGCTATTGGCAGAAGGCCTTCATTCCTTGCTGTGTGCCTCATTCCACAGGCCGCTTAAATATCTTCATGACATGGCAACTGGCTTCCTCCAGAGCAGGTGATCCCAAGGGAGCAGGGTCAGAACTATCTTTCATGACCAAGTCATGGAAGTCACAAACTGGTATTTCTGTTTGGGTTACTGTTAGAAATTAATCAACCATTTAGTCTAGCTGGTATTCAAAGGGAAAAGAATGAGGCCTCACTTTTTCAAAGGAGCATTAGCCAAGAATTTGTGGACACATTTTACCACCACCACCCTGGGCTTCTGCCTTCCCGCCAGTCTGAACAGTTCAAAACTTGTCCTCACCTACGTGCTGATTCTCTTCTTTGCGGCATTTTCTTTCCCCTTGCAGCATTTTAAAGTTGTATATTTATTTTCCCCATGATTGAGAAAGACAGAGAGACAGAGAAAGAACACCCCAAATAGGATCTTTACACCAAGATCTATCCCAGTCTCATCCAGTTCCAGATCATGGGTACCCACATGCCCAGTGTACTCAGAGAAGTCTTTAGAATTGAAACTAGAATCTCTTATTACCACTATCAGGGCTCATCTCTCTTGTGCCAAACTTCCATAACACATAGCTAATCTAATAAATGTATTCACGTTTTAATTCTAGAAATACTTCCTGAGTAGCTTTTTGTTTAAACATAATCCTCAGAATTAGTGAGAACAGGGGACCAGCAGTTAGGGTAATGGCTATGTCACTGGACTTCCATGTAGCCAACCATGGTTCGAGTCCCGGACCCGGTGGCTTAAACTTACGCTGGGTGCGTGTGCGTGCATGCCCAAGATCCCGAGAGGAGAATGGAGGAAAAGGGAATGTGGCATGACCATTCCCCCTGGGGGGTGATTTCTCGCTTTCTGTCTCTCAGTCTCTCTCTGTCTTTCTGGTGAGCGCACACACCCCACCCCAAATAGGATCTTTACACCAAGATCTATCCCAGTCTCATCCAGTTCCAGATCATGGGTACCCACATGCCCAGTGTACTCAGAGAAGTCTTTAGAATTGAAACTAGAATCTCTTATTACCACTATCAGGGCTCATCTCTCTTGTGCCAAACTTCCATAACACATAGCTAATCTAATAAATGTATTCACGTTTTAATTCTAGAAATACTTCCTGAGTAGCTTTTTGTTTAAACATAATCCTCAGAATTAGTGAGAACAGGGGACCAGCAGTTAGGGTAATGGCTATGTCACTGGACTTCCATGTAGCCAACCATGGTTCGAGTCCCGGACCCGGTGGCTTAAACTTACGCTGGGTGCGTGTGCGTGCATGCCCAAGATCCCGAGAGGAGAATGGAGGAAAAGGGAATGTGGCATGACCATTCCCCCTGGGGGGTGATTTCTCGCTTTCTGTCTCTCAGTCTCTCTCTGTCTTTCTGGTGAGCGCACACACCCTATAGCAAACAAACAAACAAACAAAAAGAATTAATAAGAACAAAAAAAGAGCCCAATAACTCCATGGAGTTTATAGTACAGAAGAGGAGATAAGATATGCAAAAATAAACATACGAGAAAGCAGAAAACGTTAAATATGAATAAGTTAAGGAAGTAAAGAGGAAGCCCTATTTTTCCTGGAGTGAATCAAACACGACTGAAATATTGGGCCCCCGAGTAATATAGCTGAATTTCAATCACAGCAGTGCTGTGTAATGGTCATTGCCCAGCCTCTGGAGAAACACTGCCTTATTTGGATCTTTGGACAAGTAACTTACTGTCCCTATGCCTATTTCCAGCAATAATCTCTATGTTATAGCCTCGGACTGAGGATTTGGTAAATTAACATATGCAAAGTGCTCAGAACAGAGCCTGGCACATGTTAAATGCTCAGTCAATATTCATCATGTTTAGGAACTTTGGACAGATATTTTAATCTCTCACTGGACTGCATTGTCCTTATCTAAAGTAGATATAATACAAATAGCTTCCTCCTAGGGTAGTTGTAATTGTGAGACTTACATTAAGTAATATGGGTAAAATTCTTAATACCACATCTAGCCCACAATAATAACTCAGTAACCATCACCTATTGTCATTTTTCCAGCTTGGGAAATCAAGGAATGCTTCCAGAAGGTAGACCTTTAAGAATGCATAGGAGTAAGACACCAATACCAACCCATTAAATACTTACCATGATTACTAGTTAGAGGGTTTACAGATGTAGTGCTAAGTCCTAGGACTAAGTGCTCCTCATGGACAATATAATTTCTCTTCTCCCCCCTGTAGGCCCTATTATAATTCTATGTCGTGGATAAGGACAGTGACTTGCCCAAAGTCAACCAGCTAGAAGATGTAGAGTTGAGATTCGAAGAAGGGTTTATTGAGCTGTGAAACCTGCCACCCCCCTCTAGGCTCCATGATCTACCTTCCCTCCAGTTCTTTTGGTATCTTTAACCTCCTCCCAGAGAGTAAACTCAGCCCTGGGAAGGCCAGATAAGAGGCTGGTTTACAGCAGTGGATAGAGTATGAGTGTGTGCTCTGTGACTAAGATCCACACCAATTTTCCACCCTGCTGCACATTTTCTGGTAGATACAAACATTTCCTGGGAAACCTTTTGTGTGAAAGAAGGGGCTACTGTTCACCTAATAACATAAAAACTCTTAAGAACATGCTTGACTAAATGGGGTTCTTGATTAAATGGGGCTCTTGAACCCTTGGACCCCACTGCTCTATTTCCTTAGGGTAACTCTACTGCCTTTTCTGTGGAGTTTAATAAATCTGACTACAAAATCAGGAAGACAAGCTGTATGCCCGTGTCTCACTCAGCCTCTTCACACGCATGTGTGCTGTTGTATCACTGTGTCCGGACAACATATGCTCTCTGGAGCATCAGCCTATTCCATGTCAATGAGCGTTATTTACAAATAAGTGTGTATTGTTTTGAAATGGCCTCTGTCTTATGACTTACCATAATCCAGTCTTCCAGATTGTCTTTCTTTCTTCTTTTTTTTTTTTTTTTGGAGAGGTTTTTTTCACTATAGGGAGCATGCGCTCACCAGACAGACAGAGAGAGACATAGAGACAGAAAGCGAGAAGTCACCCCCCCAGGGGGTATGGCCATGCCGCAATCCCTTCTCCTCCATTCTCCTCTCGGGATCTTGGGCATGCACACACATGCGCCCAGCGTGAGTTTTAAGCCACCGGGTCCGGGACACGAACCGTGGTAGATTACGTGGGAGTCCAGCAACATAGCCATTACTCTAACTGCTGGTTCCCCAGTTTGTCTTTCTTGAAAAGACATCCTTGATGGAGACCAGGCCTCAAATATTGGTTGACTTCAACTTACTATGTGATCTAGGAGAGCCCCTTAGTCTCTCTGAGTTTATTCAGGCAAAAGATGGAGGCCGGTATAGTTGAACAGTAAGGCCCTTTTCAATATAAGAGCATTTGAGATTCTGGAACCTGTAAATCCCTCACAGCAGCAACCACATTGCATATAGCCCACCCTGGAGGCATATGATTGGCCTCTGCCACTCTTACCCAGGCTTGCTTCTTATTTCAGAAAGTAATTTGACTTTGGGTTAGCACCAAGGCATTGGGTTAATACATGTCACATGTTAGAGTTCAAAGAGTATTGGGTCTATGATCAGAACACTTGGAAAAATTACTGGATAATCTCAGGCTTTAGTTTTCTTATCCATAATATGAGGATGATCTAAATTTTAACCTCTCAAGGTTGTTAGAAGGAATTAATAACGTAATTTATATGACCTTGTAAAAGCCATAACATTATGCTCAAATGAAAGGGTTTAATCCTGTAACTCCCAGTATCTTATCTTTGATATTCTACTTTCTAAAAACCCATCATGTTGGCCTATAGTCTAGTATTTAAGGAAGCTAAGTCCCACATGGCCAACTATGGTTCAAGTACCAGACCTGGAGGCTTGAAAAACATGTACATGCTGGATGCATGTACATGTATGCCCAAAATCCTGAAAGGAGGGAGAATAGGAGTAGAAGGGATTGCAATGTGACCATGCCCCATGTGAGTGCTTTCTTACTTTCCCCCCTCTCTTGGTCTCTTTTGGTAGGTGCACCTGCACCTGGCAAATGAAGAAAGAGAGAGACAGACAGACAGACAGAAAGAAAGTCAGTCTAATCCC
Organism: Tupaia belangeri chinensis; assembly: GCF_000334495.1. Taxonomy (NCBI): domain Eukaryota; kingdom Metazoa; phylum Chordata; class Mammalia; order Scandentia; family Tupaiidae; genus Tupaia; species Tupaia belangeri. The sequence continues at coordinate 3,386,252 of NW_006160057.1, forward strand.
CAGAAGGTCATCATAAGCCTACATTTCACCAATGACATCTTAGGAAAATATACACACCAAGTTTATCCTTCAAAATCAAAAGGTTTTATGTGAAGGTAGAAGGTTAAAGGGTTGAGACTGTGTCATCTTAGATATTACTGGATTCAGATTCGCAGTTTGTGGGCTCTGAACCCTGCATGTCTGGTAAGTGGGGAAATTTACCATGCCAGGTTGAAAGAAAGACTCAAATACCTATCAATATGCTGGACCAAGTCAGTATCAGAAATCAGTTTTCTGGTGAGAACAAAAAAATGCCAATTCTGCCTTGTCTGCCAGGGTCCAACCTAGGCAGGGGTGGGTTGACGCATCGGATGCGGCACAGGTGAACAGAATTAGGCTAAAACATCAATACTTTTTAGCATGTTTTTTGGCCGGCTACAGTGAGAGCAAAACTCCAGACCGCAGCCCCATGGCTATTAAGACATGTGTATTTATTGAGGGATGTTTAGGAAGTAAGGAGGGTGAGGGGTAGTAAAAAATCTACTCTAAGGAACAGGGTATACAAAGCATGGAAACAATAATAAAACATGCTGTTTGTCTTGTCAGATTAGGTAAAAATCAATCGCAGTTTTTAGGATGAGGAAGTCCATTTGTCTGTTGTATCTTCTTCTTAGATCTTGATTACTGGGAAGGGTCTTTTGAAGAGGGGGCTTGCAGGATGTTTGATAGCCTCAGACCCAGGCCAGTTTGATAACTTCAGTCCCGCACCAGGGCAGCAACATTGCTGATTAAAAAGATCTAGATAGAAATCTTGTCTTGTTTAGTAAAGACACAGTTAATATATGGACTATCTATATATTACAACAATAGAAGGTGAGTCTATATGGGAAAGGAAGATGATCTTGTAGCTCAGGAGACAACACAGGATGTTTTATTAGCAGTTTTATTAGCAGTTTTTCATAGTCAACAGCACATAGATAAGAAACTCTTTGTAGTTAAAAGCTACCTGTTGCTTTAGAGAAGAGCTCCCAGCTAAGGTAGTTAATCTTTCTCTGAAGCCCTTAGGTTTGTTCATCCTGTCGTCGCCAGTCAGGCTTTTCCTTTCTTAAAAAACCCCATGGGTTTTTGTTTTATTTGCTGAGTCTGTCAATTAGTGAGTTCTTTTATTTTATCTCTGGGTGAATGTGCTAACTTTGCCTGGCATGAGCTAACTTTGGCCTGTAGCTTTAGCAAGGGGTATTTACATAAAACTAGCCTTTATTTATTTATTTTTTTTGGACAGGTTTGCGTTATAGGGCGCGTGCACTCGCCAGACAGAAACAGATAGAGACAGAAAGTGAGAAATCACCCCCCAGGGGGATGGTCACGCAGCAATCCCTTCTCCTCCATTCTCCTCTCGGGATCTTGGGCACGCACGCACACGCGCCCGGCATGAGTTTTAAGCCCCCGGGTCCGGGATGTGAGCTGCGGTCGACTATATGGGAGTCCAGTGACATAGCCATTATGCCAACTACTGGTCCCAAAACTAGCCATAAACTAACTTAATCTACATATGTTACTAACGCTAATTTGGCTTATACTAACTTAATCTTAACATATGTTAATTTTTGCTAAAACAGACCGGTGAGGGAAGTCTCAAACTTCCCACCCTCCTCTTAGGAAACCACATTCCTATAAGATCACTAACTGGCTTTATTGTAAAGGTTGGGGGTGATATTTTACCCTTGCAGGGTACCGTAATAACAGTAAACCTCATGGCAGAGAAATTGACTACAGGCCAGTAAAACGACACAAGGAGGGTTATTAAACCACCTTCCTTGTCTCACAGTTTCTTCCCAGCCCAGGTCTTGCTTTTAGACGTGGGATACAGCCTCTTTACCAGCTTGTGTTGTCTGCATGGCCCCATCACTTGTCATATTTTTCTTTCCTTAGATTGTACCAGAAAAATATGAGGAATTTTTACTTTTTGGAGCATTTTTCGAAGCTACCATGATTGACCGGAGGATTGGAGATAAGCCCATTAGCTTTGAAGTCTCTATTGGTAAGTGCAGACAGGTGAATTTAGTGCCGTACTCTTAAATAAATGAATTAGTGATTTACATGAAAATGATATCTACCTGGTGAAATGTTGCACCTCAGAAGAAAATGAACGACTACTTTTCCACCCTAATGTCAATATATAAGACATATGGGACCAGCAGATGGTATAATGGTTACATTACTGGACTCCCATGTAGTCGATCATGGGCCCGATGGCTTAAAACACACTGGGCACATGTGTGTGTGTGCCCAAAATCCCAAGAGGAGAATGGAGAAGTGATTGCAGCATGGCCATCCCCCCAGGGGGTGATTTCTTGCATTCTGTCTCTCTGTCTCTCTGGCAAGCACATGTACCCTATAGCAAAATTCTCTCTTTCTCTCTCATGTGTGTGTGTGTGTGTATGTATGTACTTTTATTCTTAAAACAGTAATTGAGAGTTTAGGTTTGGAGTCAGACAGACTTGATTACTAATCCTGGTTTCATTATGCTTGGCTTAGTTAATTTCTCTGGATCCCAGTTTCTTCATCTGTAAAATGAGAATGATAGTAACTCCTCACAGAATTGTTTTAAAAATTTAATGAGTCAATGCATGCAATATGTCATCATATAGTAGATGCTACTACTGTAACACCCTAAAATCTTCCTGGGCTATTCACAGCTGGGAAAACCCATCCCAAGAAAAACCATTCCATAGAGAAGGTCTTCAATCACATTCAGACAGCTCTCTTTCAACAGAGCAGGTGGATATGGACACAGGAAAAGGGTCAGGGAAGGAGGTGAGCAGGGGAGGAGGGGTTGGGAAGGCTTCCTGAGTTAAGGGGGTCCTCATGGCTTTTGATCTTGGACCTATCTTGATTTAGACAAAATCAACTAGCTCCATGATATGACTATTTCTGGGACTCTTCCAAAAGAGATAAATGTTCATCCTAATCTTGTTAAGCATTTGAAATCAGACTCGTAACGAAAAAAAAAATCAATGACATGGATATGTCCGCAGGGGATACCTGCTCTTACACCAAGATATTTCTAATACAAAATCTATCCTATTTGCCCTCACATGATGGCTTTTTCCTTCCCTCCCTTCCTCCCTCCCTTCCTTCTTTTTTCCTTCTTTTCCTCCTTCATTAAACATGGTACTGTCTTTTTTTCTTTGCAAAGGTTTTTGCTATAGGGTGTGTATGCTCAACAGAAAGACAGAAACAGACACAGAGACAGAAAGCGAGAAATCACCCCCCAGGGGGGATGGCCACACCACAGTCCCTCCTCCTCCATTCTCCTCTCAGGATCTTGGGCATGCATGCACACGCACCCAGTGTGAGTTTAAGCTGCCGGGTCCAGGACTTGAACCACGATTGACTACATGGGAGTCCAGTGACACAGCCATTATGCTAACTGCTGGTTCCCTAAACATGGTAATGTCTTTAGGGATATAGGCAAGAAGCTTTCTTTTAAGGAGAAGCACACTTGGAGAAGTGTTCATAAAATTTTATTGAATAAAAAATGCAGGTAACAAAATGACCTATCTGCAGTTACCCATCACCAGTAACTCTATGAAAAGTTTTGAAGGGATATACACTAAAATACTAAAACTGGTTATCAATAAGTTTTGCAATCTCTAGTAACTTTTTTCTTATTTACTTAAATGTGCTTTCTAATTTGTAGCTTGCATAGATTTTATAAGAGAGAAAATAAGATGATTGAAGATAATGGCTCATTGTCATTGTCCACCTTATTTCTTTGTTCTGACCATCACTCTTTCCATCTTCATAGTGAGGTCTTATTCCTTTGCCACAGAAGGACATGCACTTGGTTCCTTATGCCTAGCAGTTGGTTCTGTGTGTTGACACCTAACCTCTCTCTCCATGCTACTGTCTCTCCAGGTAATTTTGGGAACCTGATCGATGGAGGGTCCCATCATGGGAGTAAGAAGAAGTCAACTGAATCAGCTGAAGAAGACGCCCTTCCACTGCTGCATGAAGGAGGAGAGGCAGCCCATGAGGTTGCCTTCCCTATGGTCTCCACAACTCAGCCAGAGAAGCCACTAGTGACTGAAGGAAACAGGTAGGAGACACAGCAGGGAAGAACAGCCAAGGTTTCTGATGGTGGGATTTCATACAATTTATGAGATTATTTTCATTCAGTTTTTCCCCAAAATCAAAACTTTTATTTTAAAATATCGGATTTGAGAGGAAAGTGCCAACAGGTAAAACATAGTAAATGCCGCTTTACTGAGTCATTAGCAACATGGTGACCTTCCCATAACACATCCAGGTCATTCAGGGCAGAGCGATGATGATCAGCATCATACTCCTGTGACTTCAAAGCATACCAAAGTAGGAAAGTCATAGTTTAAAATTCAAATACAATTCTATGAACAGTTATTGTATTAATCTGGTTCTGTGCCATTATGGAAACCCAGTTTGGTGGGATTATTATTTTTGCCAGCTGAAGAACCCAAAAACCAGTGATCAGACACTAGAAAAAAAAATTTTTTTAAGACAGCTGGGGTGCTTACGTGCATCCTCACTGATTCCCTTCAAAAAGAAGTAAAGTTATAGAAATTTTTTTTTTAAAGACAGTGGTGTTAAGCACCAACTAAGTAATTCATGAGAAGGAAAGGGACTCTCTTAGAGTCTCCCATTGCTAAGTATTGCCCTATGAGTAAAATATCTATGATCTTACTGGATTCTCCTAAGATTGTATTTCTCTCCCTATTTTACTTGTGAAGAGAAGAGAGCCTAGAGACATCCCATGGCCCCTACAAGGTCATATCACTATGGCCATTTCCATCTGGACACTCTCTGGGAAATGACCCATGGTTTACTGACCACTGTCAGGATAACAAGGACTCTCACATTTATTTCCCCTGAGGGCCCTCTTTCCTGAGCAGCAGATCCAAACACCTCCATGTGGGTGCCCCACAAATTATTTATCAGGGTCATTGTCCTCAGACAACTTTTTTCTTTTTCCTATCTTTCTTTTCTCATGAGCTGATCCCACCACTCTCTGTCTCCTCTAAATCACAGACTGGAAAGCTGCCAAGTGTTCTTTTTCCTTCCTACCCATATTGAATCAGTGGTGAAGTCTGGCCAGTTCTAGTTCCTCAGTATTTCTGTTATGTTGTCATTTCTTTAATTCAGGCCATTGGCATCTTCAGCTAGGATTTTTTTTTTTAAGAAATTTCTGTTATAGGGCACGTGCACTTGTCATAAAGGCAGAGAGAGACAGAGAGACAGAAAGTGAGAAATCACCCCTCAGGGGGATGACCATCCCACAACCCCTTCTCCATTCTCCTTTTGGAATCTTGGGCATGCATGCACACATGCCCAGCATGAGTTTGAGCAACTAAGTCTGGGACTCGAACTGCAGTCAACTACATGGGAGTCCAGTGACATAGCCATTATGCCAACTGCTGGTCCCCAGCTAGGATTATTTTTAAAAAACTCCTGCCTGGTTCAGATCTTCTTCAAGATCTTCACTGAACTCTGAACCGGTTACTGTCCTGATTTGCATCACTCACTGACTTCCTGTGGCTTCCAGGGTTAATTTTAAAAGCTTATGGATTTGATCCCATCTACTGTTATCTCCAGTCACTTCCCAAACTCCACCTTTCCTCCAGCCACACTGTGCCTCTGGCAGTTCCCCAGATCTATCCTGCTGTTAGCTGCTTTGGGGTCTTTGCACTCTTCCCCCTGCCCAGTGACCACCATCTTCAGAGCTGCTATTGACCCTTAAGACTAAGCCCAACCCTACGGGACCAGCAGTTAGCATAATGGCTATGTTGCTGGACTCCCACGTAGTCGACCACGGTTCGAGTGCACGCGCCCTAAAGCAAAAACCTCTCCAAAAAAAAAAAAAAAATTAAAAAAAAAAAGACTAAGCCCAATCCGAAGTCTGATTTGGACTTGTATACTCACTTCCATCAAGCACTAAACTGAATTAAGATGTTTTTACTTGTCTGTCTTTCCTATTAGACTGTGAGCACTTTGAGAGCAGGCCTGTGTCATATTCACCTGTGCATCTGCTCATCTGTGTCTGGCCCACACTAGATGCTCATAAATGTTCTTGAATTGTGGCAAGCCAGGAGGCAGCTGCTGAATTCAAAGGTTATGTCTATAATAGACTCCTATATTCTTATGTGCACATGCGTGTGCATGGACACATATAAACACACACACAATTTGTCTGTTTCCTCCATTGAAATATCACCTGTGTTTGTTCTGGGCGTCCCAGTTTTACAAAGCACATACATTCACATTTGCTTATGTACTAGGTTAGAGTTCAGGAAAGAGACTGGACAGAAGACACACAATGGCAGGTCACCATTTGATTCTCAAGATTCCAGGCCACCCTCACCCAAAGTCATGAGGCCGGTCCTGTGTCAGGGCAGCCATTCAAACCGGCAGTCCTCTCTTTCCACTGGCACCAGGGCACCCTCCCATCTGCTGCTCTCCATCTGCAGTTTGCCTAGGAAGCCACAGTGGCCTGGTCCATGTAGACTCAGTAAGTCCAGGAGGACCCTGGGAACAAAAGAGGACTAGAACATCATTAACAAAAAGTGACCTCAAACAAAGGAACCTTGGTGCAAAATATGATATCTAGTGGGAATGTATTAGGTGTAGGAGTCTCAGGGCAATGGTTTTTAAAAAGATTAACTAATGAGAGCAATCTGGTTTGTAAATATTTGTTTCTGGTTCTCCAGCTGTAATACAAACTTCAGTTTCTGCCAAAAACTTATTTGGCTTCTCTTCCCAATGGATGCCTGCTGGTTTATTTTCTGCAGAACAGACCATCGGGCACCTTTGCTAATTTTATTGTCTCCTGCAGAAGAAATTTTGGTTGGAGAGATAAAAAGAACAACTATCTATCCTTTCAGGCTGGAGTTAGCTGAAGCTTTTTGGAATGGAAACAAAGCTTGTTCTCTCCCCTCCGCCCCCTTCCTGCCCTCTATAGGAGGTTTCTCCAAATGCTGCCCATGTTTCTGGGCCTCCCTGTCCCACCACATCCATTCTGAGAACTTTGCTTTGGCCTTCCTTCCTTCCAGAGTTCTCTTCAGACACTCCCAGGTGTTTGAGAAAATCACAAAGGGTTTGGGGAAAGCCTAGTCCAGAAAATAGCAGTCAGTAGGCAGAGAACCACTTCCATTTTTTGCCATTTCTCCCACCTTACCTGCCTTCGCACACATCCTCTTCCTCCTTGGGACTGAGATGTGTAAATTAGTTCCTTCTTGTCTGTCTTCCATCTCAACCTGTTAACTGTGTCTTTCTCATCAGCATTTGAGCATATCCATGGCCACCTCCAAATATTCCCCTGGCTCTATATCTTCCCCTTCTAGGAGCTTTGGTGTCCTTTTGTCCTCGCTTAGCCAAATGAGGCACCTACAGTATTAGTGGCAAGGCCTGGCAGCAGTAGCTGTTGGATGGTTGGTGAATGGAAGGATGGATGACTGGATGGATGGAAGAATCCAACAATGGAAAGACAGAAGGCTGTCAGGCCATGGAACACTAAAGTTTGTTTTGGGAACATACTTTCACCTAGCAATTTCAGTTTACAAAATGCATTCACATATGTTGCTTCGATGAATCTTTCTATGATGCCTGGTATATAGACACTTTAAGGGGAAAAAATCCCCCTCTTCTTCCCTCTTTGAAAACTTCTTCCATGAAGAAGGCTTTTCTGATAAATCCTGCCCTCTCATAATCATTTCTAAACTTTGTCCTGGGTCTGATGATAGCTGTTAATACCTCTCTATTGTAGTCACATACCTGTTCATTGTTTATCATCCCTGGGTCCCCAGTTATGGGCTAAAGATGGCTGGCAGGTGGTGTGGTCGTTAAAGGCATTGGATTCCCATATAGCCAACTGCAGTTCGAGTCCTAGGCCTGGTGGCCTGCTTTCCCTTTCTTTCTCTCTCTCTCTGTCACTGTCTGGTCAAGTTAAAAATAATAATAACAAATGGAATTAAATAAGTAAATAATTCTTTTAAAAATAGTTTGATAGTTATCACCACCACTCTCCTACACCATCCAGAGCATATAAAACATAATTATGTGTCTGGGATTACTTAAAAAACACTGATTGCCAACTCACTTCCCGATCTAATGTGCTTTCACAGGAATTACAACTATTTGCCATTCGAGGCCAAGAAGCCCTGCGTCTACTTCATCAGTTCTTGGGGAGATCAGACCTTCAGGCTACACTGGTCCAACGTGCTGGAGAAAATGGCAGACCTCCTGGTAGATGACTTTTACAAGCAATGGATTTGAGGATTGAGGACCTAGGGGCAAAAGGGGTTTTTAAAATCTCCCCAGTGGAGAGTTTTGATCTCGGTTTAAATACAAATTAGTTGAGGCTGTTGCCTTTGGAGGACACATGGCTCCTGCCAGGTGGATCCAGAGAAATGAGAACACATTTCGCAAAATCTCCAGACTTTAAATCAAGCCACAGGAATTCAAATTTCTGTTCTCCTTCTTACTGTTACTGGATATAGAGACAGGCTGATTTCCTAATCTCCAAAGAGCAGGGTGAACAGCTTTTTCACAAGTGATAGATCCTCTCTTCAGGTAATATAGAATCTAAACATACTGAACAAATTCCCTGCAGGATCAGACCCGGCCCATGTCTCCAACTCATCTCTCACACATTCTTCTTCCCTTACTTACCCCAGCTATAACCCAATGAAACCAGGACTAAACCCAAGTTTGGCTGCTCACCGCTAGAAAGTCAATGCTTGAGAAACAAGTGGTAGAAAGGAAAAGTAGCTTTATTCAGGAAGCCAGCGATTTGGGAATATGGTAAACTAAGGTCCAAAGACCATCTCCCCTATCCTGGTCTAGCAAGAAGGGTTTTAAAGAAGAAGTAAAGGAAGGGACTGCATGCTGTCCAGGGCAAACTCCTTAATGTCTGGGTTGTGGTTTTCAGCTATGCTGGTCACCTGAACCTGAATATTAGTTTTTATCTTCCTCAAGCACATCTGTTCGTTGCAGCCTCAAGGTCTGGTTTCTGCAGAATCTCCTTAAAACCATGATTCGTTTTCGCAAGTTATTAGGTTTAGTATGGAATTATTTTGAGTGCTCTTGTAGCCTGGCTACACGACCATACTGGTCTCCTTTGAGTTTCTGCAGAAACCATGTTCCTTTCAGCCATTTGCTCTGTTGGGTCACTTTCTCCACATTCTTCTCCTGTATGAGCCAATCCACATTTCTGGCTCACTTTCAAGCATTTCTCAGAGAAGCCTTATGAGTCCACCTGCACCCACCCGCTCCCATAATACCCTGTTCTGTCCCTTTGGACTTCTTACCATCATTTATGATTTACTTGTGTGTTTATCTGTCCAGTAACTACTTTCTACTGTTTGTATGGCATTTAGCATAATACTTTGCCCCCATTCGGGTCTAAATCATTATTTGGAGAGTTGAATTTTTTTTTTTTTTGGAGAGGTTTTTGCTATAGGGCACGTGCACTCACCAGACAGACAGAGAGAGACAGAGAAACAGAAAGAGAGAAATCACCCCCCAGGGGGGATGGCCACGCCGCAATCCCTTCTCCTCCATTCTCCTCTCGGGATCTTGGGCACGCATGCACACGTGCCTGGTGTTAGTTTAAGCCACCGGGTCCAGGACTCGAACCACGGTCGACTACGTGGGAGTCCAGCGACATAGCCATTATGCTAACTGCTGGTCCCAGGAGTTGAATTTTTCGAAAGTATGAAAAACAGTGCCAATATGCAATAGATGCTATGTTTTCCCATCTAGCCCTCTGGGAAGAGAGACAATGTTAATATCTTGCACGTCCCTTTTTGAACTCTTTTCTCCTACTCCCACATTTCATGCCCACCCCACACATCTCTTGGGGGAGTGTCCTCTACTCTCTGTCCCACAAGCCTCATCCTTTTTAATTCCTCCTGTTCCATCACAACCTACAGTAAGGAAAGAACAAATTTCTCTTTCCCATTTGCTTTATATTCTCATCTCTAAATGGGTAAAAACAAAGTATTGTCTTTGGTCCTGGGGATTCCAGGCATCATGGAGACAGACTCTGAGAGTGGTCAGGAAAACCTGGTCTGAGTCACACCAATTGGAGGCCACAGATGCTCTTTGTAAGGCTGGTTTTACTTCTCCTTCAGAAAGAACAAAACAAATCAGAATTTTTCTTAGAGGCCTCATTTCTCATTCCTTTCTCAGTGCCAGGATCCTTGCTATGCTTGGCATATGATAACTATCAGAACTGAATGTTGACTAATCACCAAGCACTTGTCTACCCCTGCAGTGTTTTAGGTGGATACTACTCTCATTCCATTTTATAGCTGAGGAAACTGGCCCTCAAGGGGCTACTTTACTTATAAGCCATAGAGTCTGTATTTGAACCTAGGCTGTTTGACCTGAGAGCCTAAATCCTTAACCACTTCACAAAGAAAGCAGAAAGAGAGGAACACATGCATTCAAGTTCCAGACTTTTTGTTTGTTTCTTTCTTTCTTTCTTTCATGAGAGAGAGAGAGAAGCGCCTCAACAGGATCTCATTCCACAATCCCTACCCCACTAGCCTTTTCAGCCAACCAGGACCATGGGCATGTGTGCCCAGTATGATAGAGCTGGTGATTTTCCACAGGGATCCGACATCTCTTGAGTAGTAAGCTGGCTGTATATCACTGAGAAGCCTGAGGATATAGTTTTATAAAATATAGAAAAATAGTGGCAGAATGTACATTTTTCTTGGGTACCACTTTCTTTAAGCAACTGAATAGAATCCTAAAATTTGAGTCCAAAAGGAAAAGTACAATGATTAGGTATATATGCATGCAGTTATTGCCACATATAAACTGCTCCTTCCCCTGGCCAAAAACTCATGTAATCAGAAAATTGATAATTCTTTCATTTCAGAGATAATCCAATATGATTATATTACTATATAACAAATGAACTTGAACATGGCTTTTGAAGATTTTGGTAATTCTATCTAATTGATTCTACTTTGTTATTTCCCAGGACATTTGGTGTCACCACAGGGTAGGCTCCAAAAATATTGCCCAGTTAGGGACTGGATTGACATTAATAATATGTTTGGGCAACATAGGAGAAGACTTGTTTCTGGATCAATTTTACCTAGAAAAAGGAAGGCTCAAAGTTAGAATGCAGTAGCACCTCCCAGTTCAAGCACAAGAAAATGAGGGAAAGCTTCCTTCATTTCTCAATGAAATTGACTAGGTATTATTTCTGCGCTGTTACCGTCAGTATAACACCTACATGTCTCGTTCCCACCCCTCATCCTTCCACCCCTGTGGTTTGGTTTGTTGTCAGGAAGAAAGTATAGAAGAGGTGAGAGAATTGATCAAGATCTCAGAGGACGCACCAGAAGAGAAAATGAAGACGGTGCTCAGCGACTTTATCAGTCAAAGCAGGTACTGGGAGAGACAGCTGCCAGTGCAGAACTGAGCTCCCATGGAATCAGCTTTTAATTACCTTCAGAAAGTACTCCATTTCACATGCATTCAGATGAGCATTTGATAGTCTTACATCCATTTTTATTTGTTCAATAATTTGGCTGGTGCTTGTGGACCAAATACTGCTTTATGACACTTAAACCACTAAAACATAAACCAAAGGGAGGAAAGAACAGAAAGAAAGACTTCCGGCTGAGACTGTTTACGGACCAAGAAAAATGCTAGCAATGTCAGTGCTCAGCATGGCACTTTGCTTTTGGTAATACTCAACAGTCATTGTGCAATTAGATGGATAAGTCATGTCATGGGTTGTCAGAAAAGTCATGATGCATTTTTGCACTGAAAAACAGAAAAAAAAGTCAGGATGTTTCTGACAACCCAATACTATTTAATAAAACTTTTTCATATAAGACATGAATAAGCATCAATTAAGGACTTATTCCAAGTAGTAGACAATATAATAAAAGATGAAAAATAGGATGTGTAGTTATCTGTTACCCAAAACTCACTGACTTAAAAAATGCTTATTACTGCACTGTCTCTGTGGGCCATGGATCAGGTATGGCTCCTTAGTTTCATTCCAGGCACTGAGGGAGGTTACAGCCATATCAAGGCTCACATGGGAAGATTCACTTCCAAGATCACCCATGAGATTAGTGGCAGGATTTAGCTCTTACAGGAATGTTGTATCAAGGACTTCAGTTCTTTGCCAGTGATTGGTGGAGGCCACCCCCATTCTTGCCATGTAGGCCTCTTAGAGCTACTTCTCACAACATGGCAGCTTGCTTCATCAGAGCAAGCAAGCCGGAAAAGTCAGAGAGGATGTACCAGCAAGGTGGAAGTCACGGTCTTTGATAATCTGTACCTCAGGAGTGACAAACCATTACTCTTGCTGTATTCTGTTAGAAGCACTTTATTAAGTCCATCCTGCATTTAAAGGGAGGGACTTTCTCACTGTTGGGAATAAAAGGAGTTCACACTCACTGTGGGCCACTTTAGAGGCTGCCATAAGGAACAGCTTGGATAAATGCTTATTTCGTACCAAAATTAACTGCACCTTAATTCCATTTCCACAGACATTCTGAAGTCCTGTTATATATCACAGGCACCTTTCTATAGTAGCACATGATAGACCTCATGAATATTTTATTTCGTGGAGGTGTTCTGATCTATTTAACCATCTTTAAGTTCTTCCCATTGATTTTGCTAATGTAAACCTAGGGTAACTGTTTCTGTGTAAATATATCCTTTCAAAATTCTTCAGTTATTTTTGAAAGATAAGAATTTTGGTGTAATTATGTACACATTTCCATTCATATTATGTACATGTTGAAATTTCGATGGGTGTTGTTACAGAGTCTCTGAACATTGTAACAATTTATACTCCCTTACAATAGTATACACTCTCCATATGTTTACCAATTTTAGATATTATTCACTTTTTAAGAGATATTTTTGCTTTAGGGTGTGTGTGCTCACCAGAGAGACAGAGAGAGAGAGAAAGTGAGAAATCATCTCCCAGGTGGGTGGCTATGCCACAATCCCTTCTCCTCCGTTCTCCTCTTGGGATTTTAGGCGTGCATACACATGTGCCTGGCAAGAATTTAAGCCCCTGGGTCTGGAACTTGAACTGTGGTCGACTACATGGGAGTCCAGTAACATAGTCATTACCCCCATATGTTGATTCCAATACACAACTTTTTAGGAAAGTTTAGATATGTGTTAAATTTGTAAGATGAAGGAAAACTTATTTTGTGTTTTGTTCTGAATTTTGATAGCAATCACAGTGGATATATACTGCAAGAAAGGGTATGTGTTAAATTTGTAAGATGAAGGAAAATTGCATTATTTTGTGTTATGTTCTGAATTTTGATAGCAATCACAGTGGATATATACTGCAAGAAAGGGGAAAAACAATCCTCCATTCTCCAAAACTAATGTCAGATCTAGGCATCATCACCAATTCTCATTTCGTCTGTTAGAAGAGTTAGTATGTCATTGCTTAATCCTAAATTAAAGATCTTGGTTCTGTGGCTTCATCAGCTTTACCATTGTGCTGCAGAAAGCATATTTGGAAATCTCTGAAATTATATAAATGGATTTTTCACTAAGTAGATTTCAAAATTGTTATTCTCAATAGTGCCTTTATCGCTGAAGCAGAAAAGAAGCCCAAGATGTCGAACCAAACTACTTTAGATAAGAAACGACTTACGCTCTGCTGGCAGGAGCTGGTATGTGAAAATCTATTTATACTTTGAACAGAGTTAAGACATGTGCTTTAAAAATAACCCCCGTGGATGAGGCATAGGTCATAGACCAGATGAGGATAAGGTTTAAAGGTCATGCATTAGTGTGATGTAGAGGCATGAGTGAGAAGGAAATCTTTTTTGAATTGGAAAGAAACTAGCTTATATCGAAGGTTACAAGGATGAAGTAGAAGCCCACCACACCCACTTCCTATTCTGATGGCATTCCCCCCTTGCTCATTTTCTTTCTTTTTTAAATGTGTAATATTTTAAGTTTATTTTTGTTTTTCATGAATAGGAGGGGAAGAGAGAAAGAGAGAGAGAGCTCCCCAACAGGGTCTGGACACCATATCCACCCCCAGCCTCAGCCAGCCTTGGCTCATGGGCACCCTTAGGCTTGGCATACTCAGGCTCAGAGTGGTCTCCAGACATGAACCTGGAACCTTCCTTTGTGGGCCAGCCTTGAAGGGCATGATTTACTGCTGCACTGCTGTTCCAGCTCTCTCACTCATCTTCTTGACATTTGTATTTTGTTACAAGATGTAGACCCTTTCACTTGAGTCTCTGCCTCATGAGCCAAAAAGCCCAAAGAAATAACTATTCTCCCTCTCCTTGGGTTTCTGTCATTAAGAACCATGTTAAAGGTTGAAGCACTTCTCGAGAACCAGGGCAGTAGCTGATACCTCTCTGTGTCCTGGACACTTGGGCAGTGCTGGGTGCCTAAAGGTACGCTCTCTCTCCTGGTTGAATGAAGGCTGATTGAGAAATGCCAGACCAAGCAGACAACCATTTTACGTGAGGTCATGATACTTCTGCAAAGAAAAATTACTCAGTGTTTTCTTTCTCAGGAACATTTTGAAGATATGAGAGAGCACAGGGCGATCAAATTACTTTCTAAAGGTCATAGCTAGTTAACTGTAGTCCAGAGACTAAAATCCAAGTCTCTTAACTTGCCATTCATTCTTTCCAGAACGCCTCTTTTCCAGGTCATTTAGCGGGAAGACAGATTCTCACCATCTCTAAAATCTTTTTACTGCCCTGATTCTTTCTCAGCACCTCTAGCTAAAGTGCTGCTCTGCCTTGTCCCTCCATAACATGTTTTCTGCAGAGTTGTATTGTCTCATTGTCTGACAGTCATTGGCCTGAGAAAATCCTCAGTCTCAGTTTCTCTGTGTGGCCCAGTGGACATCTTGCATGCTTATCTCCCACCATCTTAAACTCAGCCTACTGAATCCTCACCTTAATCAAACATATTCTGCATTCTGTATTGGCTCTACCAGCTATACTCGCTGCTCCAATCAGAAGCCCTAGAGTCAGTGTTGGCTTTTTTTTTTTAAGCTTGTTTATTTATTTCTTCCATGAAAGAGAGAGAAAGGATAAGACAGAAAGAGAAAAGAAGTATCCCAACAGAATTTTCATGCTGCAATCCACTCCCAGACCCAGACTCAACCAGCCAGAATCATGGGCATGTGTGCCCATGGCCAGTATGTACAGGAGACCCCAGACCTTCCCATGTGACGTTAGCATCGCAAAGTGTTACATTAGTGCTGTGCCATGTAGCTGACCTCTGTGTTGATCTTTATTCCTCACTTTAATCAGCCAGTTTGGTCCCAGGTCTTGTCAATTCTGCCTCTTGAAGACTCTGAAACGTGCTCCATTCCATCCCCCAAATCACTGCCTAAACTTCATTTCCGGGCATCACTGTTCTAGACTACTGCAGCAATCGTCCTTGCTTTCTCCCATCTCACCTACTATATCACAACCAGCATGATCTTTCTAAAACACGACTCTGATTAGATCACTATTGCTTTAAGAACAATCATTAGAAACTCCCAGCAGTTAGCGTAATGGCTATGTCGCTGGATTCCCACGTAGTGGACTGCGGTTTGCATCCCAGACCCGGTGGCTTAGAACTCACACTGGACACGTGTGCCTGCCCAAGACCCCGAGAGGAGAATGGAGGAGAAGGGATTGCGGTGTGACCATCCCCCCTGGGGGGTGATTGCTCGCTTTCTCTCTCTATGTCTCTCTCTGTCTGTCTGGCAAGCGCACGCACCCTATAGCAAAAACCTCTCAAAAAAAAAAAAAAAAAAAAGAAAGAAAGAAACTCCCAGTTGTTCATAGGGAGAAGTCAAAATTCCTTTAATATAATATGCAGGGATATTCACCATATGGCTCCAAACAAGCATCCCAGCCTTACCCCCATTACTCCCTCGCCATAGATCTACGTGCCAACAAAGTTGAACCTTTGGTGATTTCAAATCTTCACTTGTAATTGTTCCGTCTGGACTGTCCTTCATCTTCTTAACACCTGATAACATTCATTCATTCATTCATTCATTCATTCATTCATTTATTTATTTATTTATTTTAGAGGTTTTTGCTGTAGGGTGTGTGCACTTGCCAGACAGACAGAGAGAGACAGAGACAGAAAGTGAGAAATCACCCCCCCAGGGGGGATGGCCACGCCACAATCTCTTCTCCTCCATTCTCTCTCAGGATCTTGGGCACGCACGCACACACAACCAGCATGAGTTTTGAGCCACCGGGTCCGGGACTCGAACCATGGTCGACTACGTGGGAGTCCAGCAACAAAGCCATTATGCTGCTGGTCCCAAATTTTATTTATTTTTAATGAGTCAGCTCAAATGTCCAATTCTCCATGAAATCAGCTTTGCCCCTGTTTTACTCCATAATGCTGAGCACACTTTAATTATTCCTGTGTATTATTTCACCTCACCAACCTATCAACGTCTCAGGGAAAAAATGGATTGTGTCCTACCCCATTCCAGGCCTTAGATCCTAGCACAGGACTGGCAGATAGCAGGTATTCAATCCTTTCAATCAACATTAACAGAAGGCTTCCTACATACCAGACTCTGTGCTAAGTGCTGGAAACATAAAACTGAAAGTTCTTGGTGCTCATCTTTAAGGAATTTACATTGGGTTGTCTAGAAGGTCTTGACACATTTTTGCATAGGAAAACATTAAAAAAATATGTCATGACTTTCCTGAGAACATAATAGATGAGCTGGTTCATTCATTCCATTAACATTCATTAACACCTTCCATGTGCTAGGACCTCTGTCAGACACTGAAAATTCAAAGTAGGAAGACAGAGGAGGCCCCTGTCCTAGTAAAGACAGGGAAGAGACAGAAGACAGACAAGTAAACAACAAATACATTAAATGATGACCAGTTATGATGATAAAGGAAATTTTAGAAGGTCACAGTGATAAGAAAAATATGAGGGAATGTAACATAGTGGTGATGTTTAGGTGGAGACCTGAAGGATAAGAAGAAACCAGCCAAGTGGAGAAGACAGAAGACAGACAAGTAAACAACAAATACATTAAATGATGACCAGTTATGATGATAAAGGAAATTTTAGAAGGTCACAGTGATTAGAAAAATATGAGGGAATGTAATATAGTGGTGATGTTTAGGTGGAGACCTGATGGATAAGAAGAAACCAGCCAAGTGTAGCCTCAGCACAATTAGGCAAGAGAAAACATCATGCATACCAGCCTTAGGACAGACCAAGCTTTTTACGTTTTAGGAACTCCCAAGGGTCATAGCCAGGAGGCAGTGAGAGAGGAAGGGAATGTTCTGAAATGAGGCAGAGAACAGGCAGGGCCAAGTCACACAAGACCTTAGAGGTCACTGTAAAGAGGGGTTTTGTTTGAAGCACATAAATATGAGCTGAATGAATGAATAAAAAACCACTTTGGGATGTTCCAACCACTCATACTGAGCTCCTGGCAGTACTTCTCACAAGATGCCTTCTCAATCTAGAAGCATCCAGAGATGGTTTGTACAATGATAATGGACACTGGACTCTGCTGGGGTTAATCTCCCCCTTGGCCACTCAGCTGTGAAGTGTAGAGCTCTGTGTAGCGCTTATAAGCACCTTTAGGACTCTCCAGCCACAGACAGTGTTTGTTGTCCAGACTTCTAGAAAAATCTACACTGACTCTTATCTAATTTTAGGAGATGATGACCAAGGAGGCCAAGGCGATCATTCAGCAGCAGAAGAAAAAGTTCTCTCTCGATGAAATGATCCATGAAGCCCAAAACTTTGTGGAAAAAATTCGCTTTCTTGTCGATGAGGTAATTGACTCCAATGGCAAACCTCATTTTGGGAGATTAGATCAGATGTCTTCTTAGTGAGGTTCGGATGTTTGGTTAAGAGTGAAAGATGGGAAAAGCATTTCATTTGTCCATTTATTTGTTTTATCCCTCCAAGCCCTGCTGAGCTGAGGTACACTATTAGTTCAGGGGCTAGAGAAGAGATTTTTAAATTAAGCAAAATGTGTGCAGCTTTATTGATCTTTTACAAAGCCTGAATATTCAGCAAAATACAAATCCTTTTCTCTAAAAGACTTAAGGCAAATCAAAATAAGCATGGGAATTTTGAAAGGTTTTCAATAATAAGAGGATCTAATTGACATGTCCAGTAAAGGTCAAAATATTGGGTCCTCAGAAAAGTCATGAAAAATACATCATGACTTTTCTAGCAACCCAATAGCTTC
This sequence comes from Tupaia belangeri chinensis, assembly GCF_000334495.1. NCBI lineage: Eukaryota > Metazoa > Chordata > Mammalia > Scandentia > Tupaiidae > Tupaia > Tupaia belangeri. Next base: position 3,404,490 of record NW_006160057.1, read on the forward strand.
TCATTTTAAAGTTAATTGTAAGCAGTGTCTTCTGGTGACTTCTAGAATAATCTAAACAAAGGTTGTCATATTCACTTCTGCCAGATACAGAAGGTCCTTCTTGAAGCCCGCAAATGTTGAGAAACTTCTTAAACCATTTTTATGTGGAAAGGTGTCAAGGAGAGGTACAGATTGACTGCTTCTATTTCCAAAGTTGTAATTCTTGTCACAAATTGATCATTCCCTCAAGGCATAACAAACATGAGACAGGAATTCGGTAAACAAAGAATTTTAATAAGCACCCAGAAGGTTCAAACCAGGCATCAAGGCTTCAGGTCTGTCACTGACTGACCCAGGACCAGGAAAACTTCCATCCAGGGTCTATACGTTCATATCAAGAGAGAAGAAATGCCCCCCTTGGGTATCAATTACACCTGAGTGTAGGAATTAGAAAGACTGAGCAAATGCCTTCAGTCCGGGAATGTCAAAACCTAGTTTATAATAACACACTTCCTTTCGGTAGTTATGTTGGTTTAGAAATGTGCATTTTAAACACAATCTGATGGGCCACTTGGCATGGAATTCCACACTTCCTATTTGGATTAGTTCAACCAAAGTTAATTTCCTGTGCAATTTAGAAGTTTCTGCCATGTAATCACTGAAAATGGAGCTAAAATACTTGGTAAGCATATTTTAGGCATAAAGTTCCTTGTAGAATTGTTTTTTCTTCCTTAAGAGCAAATGAAAAGTCATCCAAAAGACATTCATGATTTTGATTTTTTTTTTCATTTAAATATTCTGGCTTTGAGGAAGTCCAATGCTTACAGCTACATCCTTATTCCAAGGTTGAAAAAAGAATCCATGAGGGACCAGCAGTTATGGCTATGTTGCTGGACTCTCCTGTAGTCGACTGCAGTTCGAGTCCTGGACCCAGCAGCTTAAACTCACGCTGGGCGCATGTGCATGCATGCCCAAGATCCCGAGAGAAGAATGGAGAAGAAAGGATTGGGGCATGGCCCTCCCCACCTCGGGGGTGATTTCTTGCTTTCTGTTTCCCCATCACTCTCTGTCTTTCTGGCGAGTGCATGCGCCCTATAGCAAAAACTTCTCCAAAAAAAAAGAAAAAAGATCCATGGGAAATTGTAGGAAAATGTGTATTTTATAGGGAAAAAAAGGAGGCCATCAAAGATGCAAGAACACGGGTCCAGCTTGCCTATCTTTAAAGCACGAATGATTTGGCTTATGAGTTTTTCTATTTCTAATCCATGATCCCAGGCATTCTCTTCTCAAGGACCTACATTTGCTTGATTGCACAGATGTATAAAACCCTAGATAGGTTAAGTTACAGGATTTGTTTAGCAGAAGAGGGCTGTTTCAGGACAGGAGAGCTCCGGAAGTGCACTTGTGAAACACTGACCTCACGAATCCCGCACCCCTCTGTCCCCTCAGCCGCAGCACACCATCCCTGACGTCTTCATCTGGATGCTCAGCAACAACAAGAGGGTGGCATATGCCCGCATCGCCTCCAGGGACCTGCTCTATTCCCCTGTCAGGGAGCAGATGGGCAAACACTGTGGAAAGATCAAAACTCATTTCCTCAAAGTAAGTCTGTAACACTTTCGATGAAAAGAAGGAAAATTTTGGTTTCTCTTTTCTTTCTGGGGGGCTCAGAACTTGATTCAAACTGCAATTCAGTAGACCACCTTGAGGCAAGATCTCTTCCAGTTTTCCAGTTATTACATCACGAACACATAAGAGTTTCTTTTCTCGATAAAGTGAGTGTACCTCAGGGTCACTTTCATTTTTACTTCTCTGATTACTAGCAAGAATGAGCATCTTTCTACTAGTTTCCTCACAACCTTTACTCTTACATAATTTGTTCATGACATTTTTTTCATGAGTTAATCTATATTTTAAAAATATATCTCAGAGAAAATGACAAGGTGCAACAGAGCTGCTGATTCAGGATTCCTGATGATGTTTCATTGTAAAAATCAAATAGCCTTTTCATCTTGAGGCCCTGCACCCTTCATGAAGACAGGATCCCCAGTACTTCACAAATAGACCCTCATAGACATAATCTCTGGGTAGATTTTACTGTCTCTAACTCAAGATTTGTCTCCTTCTTGGAGATAAATCTGGTATTTTATCTCTGGTATAAAGAAATTGCTATTCCAGCAAGTGGAAATGAACAAATATGAAGACAAAGTGACCTAAAGCCTTAACACTTACCAGTTACAGTCAGCAAGAGTGTGGTTCAACTGATGGGCTTTTCCCAACTCATTGTAGATTGTCCTGCAATTTCAGTCCTGTTTTCTTGCTATTATCACATAATTATTCTTCTACTGCCTCAGAGGGAGGCTGAAAAGATGCAAAATCATGCCATATGAGGAACAGGTGAAGAGAGAGCAATGCTTATCTAAGAAAATATGACAGCATAAAAAAGGTTTTCAGTATTTGTGGGCTTCCATGTAGGTGGAAAAGCTGGAGACAGGGAGGTGGGCTGTGGGAGATCCCAGAAGATAAAACCAGGCCCCACAATAGAAATGATAGGGAAATAGTGCTCTAAAATGGAACTCTACAAAAGGTTCTTTATCCTTCAAGGTATCAAAAGATGCGGAGGCAGTTAGTGTAATGGCTATGTCGCTGGACTCCCACGTAGTCTACCGTGGTTCGCGTCCCGGACCCGGTGGCTTAAAACTCACGCTGGGCGCATGTGCATGCATGCCCAAGATCCCGAGAGGAGAATGGAGGAGAAGGGATTGTGGCATGACCATCCCCCCGGGGGGTGATTTCTCGCTTTCTGTCCCTATGTCTCTCTCTGTCTGGCGAGCACACGCGCCCTATAGCGAAAACCTCTCAAAAAAAAAAAAAAAAAAAAAGGATGTGGACAGGGCTAGGCAGGTGGCATGGTGTTTAAAGCACTGGACTCCCATATGGCTGACTATGGTTTGAGTCCCAGACCTGGCAGCTTGCTTTCTCATTCCTCCCCACCCCTCTCTGTCTCAGTCTGGTCAAATTAAAAGGTGATGATAATGAATAAAATAAAATAAAATAAATAGTTTTTAAAAAGATGTGGACAACTATTTTCTATGAATATGCAGTGGGTATCTAGATTTGATAGCCTCTAAGTGTTTCCCACTTTCAAAAGGCTATCATATGGGACCAGCAGTTAGCATAATGGCTATGTCGCTGGACTCCCCACATAGTTGACCACTGTTCAAGTCCCGGACCTGGTGGCTTAAACTCATGCCAGACGCGTGTACGTGCGTGCCCAAGATCCCGAGAGGAGAATGGAGGAGAAGGGATTATGGCGTGGCCATCCCCACTGGGGGGGGTGATTTCTCACTTTCTGTCTCTCTGTCTCTCTCTGTCTGGCAAGCATACATACCCTGTAGCAAAAACCTCTCCAAAAAAAAAAAATGCTGTCATAGACATGACTGTTACATATTGCAGAGAAAACAATCCATATTACTGGGTTGTTTAAAAAGTCATGACTTATTTTTTCCTATGCTTTTCTATGCAAAAGTGCATATTGACTTTTCAGACAACCCAAAATTAGGTGTGAGAACCAATATGAGATGATCATTTAAAGCCCGACTTTGAAATAAGGTAGTCTAGGTTGAAATTTGTATTATTGATAGTTTGCTAGGGCTGCTAGAATACCATCAACTGACTGACTTAAAACAACAGGTATTTGTTATCTCACAGTTCTGCAGGCTAGAATTCCCAGACCAAAGTGTTGTCAGGGTCACGCTCCAACTGAAGATGTTAGATAAAGACCTGTTCCAGGCCTTTCTCCAAGCTTCTGTTTAGTTCCTTGGCGTGTGCCAGCACAATGCAATCTTCACATGACATTATTTTCTGTGTGTGTGTCTGTGGCATTTTTTAACTAAACATACCAATGGTATTGAATTGAGGTTCTACCCTACTCCAGTACAATTTAGTTTTAACTAATTAGATTTATAATGACCCTATTTCCAAAAAAGGTCACATTCTGGGTCCTAGGGATTAGGACTTCAACATATGACTTTTGAGGGGAAACACAATTCAACCCATAGCAGAATTCCAGGGCCAACTGTTACTAGTGGTATGAACCTGAACAAGTTACTCAACATTCTTTATCCTTCAAAGGGATGAAGAACGTCTACCCCATTTTCCATCTGTTAAGTGGAGATGATGGTGAGGGTTAGGTGAATAAATGCAAGTAAAGAACACATAGTTGGGCCTCACCCAGAACAATCGTACAATAAATCCTAGCATTTAAACAACTGGATGCTCTACTTCCCAGAGGACATTGCTGTAACCGTGTGTCCCCTTCATAACCAGTGACTGCTTATGACTTTGCATGTTATTTTCTGCCATGTACATAAAACAATTTTTAAATGCACTCCTGTTAAACTGTAAATAGAAAAAGGAAATTTTCACTGGAATCATTCAGCATAAATATCAGGGATTTTCTTTAGCATTTTTCATTCAAGGAATGCTAGGAAGGCAAGAAACTTTTTGTAAAAAATAGCAAATCATTTCAAAAGGCCCTGTGCTAAAAAATACTAGAAAATGGTATAAAGTTTCTTGCTTCTAAATATTTTGATGTATTCTGGCACTATTTAAAATTAGAACAAAGAGCTGCTGTCAAATAAAGCCCGAGGATAGGCATAACTGAGAAGACAGACTCTTACCCTGTGGCATTTATCAACTGTGTATTATATCGGCATTTATCAACTGTGTATTATATTTATCAATACGTGTGGAAGCTTTGGCTTCTTTATCTGCATTTTCCTTTTGCCATTGAGATTGCTTTGGGCAATAGCTTTCTAAATCTTGTTGAATTCAATTATACCAACATGATAAGACACCTTGATAAGATGATTCAGCAAAACTATTTTCATTCCCGTTTTGATTTTCACCCTAAAAAACTTTCCCACTCTCCCTCCATTATATCCCTTTCTCCTCACTGAATTGGTAAATATGAAAAAAGCAACGGTTTTACCAGAGAGTGTTCTTAGCTGGGAATTAAGAAGTAGGGGGGAGAAAAATCATAGAATGTAACTCTCTAAAATCTCTAGGCTAGAATTTCCTCAAAGTTGATTCAGTGGAGAAACTGTCCTTTGAGCAGCTCTAGAAGTATCCCATGTTCTGATACCTTTTGGAGATTGCAGTCCTAACCTTAGAAATTCTTGGAGTTTCACAGTGCTCGTCAACGGTAGAAGGTTCCAAAAAGTCCTGTAGCCAGGAAACATCTTTGACTTTTTAGTACCCTCCTTTGCCAAGCCTATTCATCCAGAACAGCTATTGACAAGTTTTAGGAAACTTCTGTTCCAAGGGGCCCATGACAGGAAGTATTGATCTAGAGGAAACATGCTACCTCCTTGGTAGTCACCAGGCTAAATCAATAGTTGATGTGTATCTGCAACAGGGTTTCAAGGCTCCTGGTTCCATGATCTTGCTCTTTCTCTAATTCAAATATATTCAAGATGCTACTAAAAATGATGGAACAGAATTTGCGGAACTTAGCCCAACCCACCATCTAAAAAATCTGAGTTCTCCCCTTTCAGTTTCATCCTCACAGTGATCCTGAATGGCCAGAAATGTGGAAAAGGAATTCATTAACCAAAGGAACCCTTCCTATAAAAGGAACTAGATGCTCTCAGATTCCAGAAGGTGGCACTCAATCTTCCTTTTCTTTTTTCCTTGAGTCACCTCTCTGTTGAGTCTGCCCATTCTCACTCTGGGCTTTGTCCCTGTCCTGTCTTCCGTTGCATGCATTGAGTGGAGGCCATCTTTTTTTCCCCAGCCCTCCAGTTTTGCAACAAGACAAACACAAGTTGTTCTTACTGATGCTGATTGACCAGTCCAACACAGTTTGTGTGAATTATCATCTCTCTCTCTTTTCTATGATTTATCAAGGCCTTCTTTCTAAGTGTACGCCAGGACCCTGGTGGAAAGTGAATGAGGCAGGAGAATAGAAGACTATAGAGATAGATAGCAAAAGATTAAATAGACCGGCATGACATTAGTAGGACACAGATATGGTTTATTACCTATTGATGACAGCATGTATAGTATTCTCAACTGGATTGGTCTGAGAAGTATTTCATGTTGGGTAAAGTCTTTTTACAAGCAAAATGAGAAATAGTGATTGACAGTTTAAAAAATAATTGAAATAATAATAATGATAATGATGATTGGGATAAATAATGGAAAGCTATTGGATGATGAAATGGGGATTTTTAATGTGTCTGTATTGACTAATATGCATGGTGTTCCTTCTGGAAAAAGAAATGTAATACACTGTAAAGTTATATGTGATTCAATGTAATATAAACAAGATTATGATAATAACAAATAAAAAGAAAGAAATAAAAACTATATAAATAAAGTAAGTGAATGAGGCACAAGAGAGGCTAGACTTTAGCATCGTGTCTCAGCTAACATGTATATATTGGTGATTGGAGTTTTTGGATGCCCTTTGCAGTCTTTACTTTTCTCTGGTGTAACAATGCCTTCCCCCACCAACCCCATCTTACCATGCCATTCCCAAAAGGCAAGACCTTGCTGCGGTTGATCAGGCTTCGAGGGCACATGAGAGAGGAAGGAGAGTGAGAAAGAGAAAGGAAGGCAGGAACAGGCACACACCGGGTTGGAGGTGCATGTGAAATTAAAAACGGGATGCTGTTTCTGAAAACACCTAGGGAGGTGCTCAAAACCATTGGGTGACTCCAACTGGAATGCTTACATGAGATTCTCTGCATTGCCTTGCCAGCAAATTTCAATTCATGTATTTATTTATTTATTTATTTGTTTATTTATTTATTTATTCTTTAAAATAAACAAGCTGCACACTATAGAAGTGCAGCAGTGGTTCTTGTGGACACTTCTATGAAATGTTAGCTGAATTTTTTAACTTTAACCATGTATTTATACACACAAGCACACACACACACACACACACACGCGTGCACACACATATGCTTATTAGTAGCAGGAAAAATGATTTGTTGTTGTTTTGTTCTTGCTTTAGAAACAAAAAATAGCATTACTTGGGACAAGGTAGCATGGTACATAAAGAGCCTTGCTGCTCAACTACTTTAAACTGAGGTCTGTATATCAACAGGAGCAGCCGCAATAGGAAGATATGTAGAATCTGAAACCATACCCCAGGCCAGACACCCTGGCAATTCATACACACTGGTACACACAGAAGTGAGTGAGGAGCATTGGCTAAGGGTCTGGGCTCTGGAACCAGGGAGAGGTCAGTTTGAGTTTTGTCTAACTCTGCCTCAGCCTGTGACTTTGAACAGTTGCTTTAACCTCCCCGAACTTCTTTTTCTTCATCTTTAAAATGTATATAAAAGAAGTACTCACTATAGAGTTATCGAAAAGTATGCAATAGATTATTCACTCGACAGTATTTACAGTGTTGAGTGGGCGCCAAGTACTCTTCCGGGCATGAAGGGCATCACTCTGAGCAACAAACAAAAATTCTTGCCTTTATGACTTGATGTCTTAGTGATGTCTATAAAGGGCAGAGGAATTGTTTTGTTTGTTTTTTTTTTTTTTTTTTTTACAACGAAATAACCTTAGGTACTCAGAAACTATTTGTTTTATTGAACAAATGTTCAATGTATTTCAGCTATTATTAGGGAAGTGATGAATCGAGGATTATTTGTCTTCCTATAATTTTTAAAATCACAACTTATAGGGCAGCTGCAGTGAGGCAGCAGTAACATAACTGCAATTCTGAAGAAATGTGGGAGAGTCTGGAGTTCAGATCCTGAGGTCTTCTTTCAGGTGCCAGGCTTGCATGCACGTGACCATGACTCTGACTGGCTGAAGCTGGGGATGGATTATGGCATGAGGCTCCTGCGGGGAGCACTCTCTCTATTTCGTTTTCTCTCATGGGAGAAATAAATAAGCATTAAAAAATTATAGCTTGTAGAATGGTTGCATTTGCCACCAACAAAATAACCTTATTTACATTTTTTAGCTCAACAAATAATGACATTCCAATCTCTAAAGAATAAACCCTCGGGAACCAGCAGTTAGCGTAATGGCTATGTCGCTGGACTCCCACGTAGTCGACCGTGGTTCGTGTCCCGGACCTGGTGGCTTAAAACTCACGCCGGGCGCATGTGCGTGCGTGCCCAAGATCCCGAGAGGAGAATGGAGGAGAACGGATTGCGGCGTGACCATCCCCCCTGGGGGATGATTTCTCGCTTTCTGTCTCTATGTCTCTCTCTGTCTGTCTGGCGAGCGCACGCGCCCTACAGTGAAAATCTCTCAAAAAAAAAAAAAAGGAATAAACCCTCAACTCCTCCATGTACTCAGCAGAATTCTTCAGCTTCGTGTTTGTCACTCTCTGATCAGCTCTCATGATAACTGGTTGTGATCCCTTTTTTTCTGACAGTTCTCAGCACCATTTCTGATACAGAATAAGCACTCACTAACTATCAGCTCCTGAATCTTTGTCCATGTACTTTCTTCTTTCTTCAATGTCCTCTACTGGTTCAACTCCGAAGTACTGATAAAGTCCAGCTATGTATTTGAATCTTGTAGGAAGATGGAAATACCATCTTCTACTTCTCTGATCCCTTTAGCATTTTCTTGTTTACACTTGACTTTATACTTGAGTAACTGAATTCAAGTTAGCCTCCTCTTCTAGATATGACCGCTGCAGGGAGGTCAGGCTGTTCCTGAGTCATGTGATGGCTTCCCACTCTTAGCAAGGGCCTAGCAGCACTTGGCAGTGTTTGCTAAATTGAGCTTCTGCTCAAACGCCATTTTTGGAACCCACAGAGCAAATTAGAAAAACAAACAGCCATGTTCAATTTTGTATTCAAAGACTCTCCACAGGAGTCTTGGGATTTGTCAGAGCAAATTCTGGCCCCTCCTAATAGGATTTTATAATCCTCTGTGGAAAGAAAGTGGTGACAAAGAAAGGGGATATTATGGTAGAAAATTCTAGGCAACATTAAGAAGAGACACTTAGATGAGTCAACAAAATCTGGAGAGGCAGCAATGTCTTAAGTGCCGTCAGCTACTCTCAGAAAATGGCCTTCCAGCAATCCTGAACACAACCACTTCAAGGGCCCAGGGCCTCTTAGATGGCGGAAGGAAGTCCCCTAGTCCTGGTGACACTACCTGCTATCAGTTGTGTCCTTTCGATCTTGAGAATACCTGTACCTACGTACACACATGTACACACACATATGCATATGTACACGCTCCCCTGTGTACTCACACCATACACTAATATAGGCATAAGTATAGAAATTCAAACAAAGATGAGGACATGTATATATAAATCTGAGCACATTCAAAGAGAAAGCAGGGTAGTAAGGGAATCTGAAACCATTTTGTATCAGGAAGGGATAAAGGAGTGGTTGGCCAGGAAGAAATGCCACGCCAGAGTAGGGAGATTTTTCTAAGCAAGTACAGCTGACATGTAGAAGCGCTAACATTCTGAATGAAGGGAAGAGGTAGAAACCCATGTTGGAACGCCAGGAAGTTAGAAGTGTCAGGAAGGAAATTTCTGCTCAGTGTGAAGAAGAGGCAAGGTTATAGGATTCAGAGTCCAGAGTCTAAGTTTGAAATTATCTCCTCTGGGCTTGAATCTTGACTCTGTCACTTAAAAACTGAGTGACTTTGGCAACTTACTTAAACTCTCTGACCCTGAGCTTCCTCATCTGTTAAACAGAGGCAATAGATATACCTATTAGTTTAAAGGACACAGGACTCAGAAATGCTTGTGGCAGTGCATGTTTAGGCCTGAGGCTCCTCTACACCTAGACCCTGGCATTGTGCATTGTAGCAACTGGGGCCATTGCTGTCATTTTGATGTAAGAGGAGCTCTTGAGAACTGCTCTCTGAACACACCCCAAGACACATCCCCATAAAGTACCTCTTTTCTGCAAAAGTGAGGCCCACAGTTGTCTCCTACTAATGAGGTGGTCTTCCTTGTAACCTTTCCCCAGATTCCTGGAAAGCGGCAGGCTGGCTGGTCAGTGCAAGCAAAAGTCGACGTGTACCTGTGGTTGGGCTCCACCAGACACTCCAGTGCCATTTTGGACAATTTACCAGCAGGCTATGAGGCAGAAATTTCCTCTAATGTGGATGGTACTAATCACCCCCCAGCCAATCTGTTCTACCAAGGTATGATGCCACTGAGCAAGGAGAGGTCTTAGATGTCTCTGGTGGGCTTCTAGGAAAACAGTGAGGAGGGTAGCAGGCATGAGTTGTTTGCATCTTATTTTTAGATCAACTTATTTACCTTTTTCAATACAGTTTCTAAACATTCTTTTTTACCTTGCAATGTCCCATCTAGAAAGAATAAAGTGAAGTCATTAAACACATTGGGAATAAATGTTTATGGTTTTTTGTTGTTGTTGATGTAGGAAAAGCAATTTGAATTTCTTTGCAGTCAGACAAAGTGGGTTGCATTTGCATTTTAAGTAAATACAAATTTATTTAAAATGAAATGTCATTTCTTGTGCTAAAGTGACCTGTGGAATGAAGGCAGATTTTCTCTTCCATGCCTTCAGAGTTTTGACATGCAAACATCAGGCATTCATATTTCTCAGTAGTGACCTCTGGGGGACTGGAACTGGTGAAGTTATTCCTGTTTCTATAGCTTAGTTCTTAGCTTAACTGCTTTTTTAAAAATGATATTTATTTATTGTCTTTTCAAAAGATATATTTTATTGCTATTACTACATTCAATCATTGTATAGCATTAGTACATACAAAATGAATTTTCTAATCATGAATACACTGTATATTAGTCTGGTCAAAGATATTACCATACACATTATTATCAACAAATAATTTTCCATTTTTGTGTCTCTTAAATGTTTTGCTTCTTTCTTTTCACTCGTGATTCCCTTTCTCCCACCCTCCCCATTTCCTACCTTTCTCCCACACTGTCTCCAATATCCACAGTTGTTCTTCATGCTTTTTTACCTTCCAATCTTTTAGTTTCTCCATATAGTACAGGCATTCAGTATATATTGAGTGGGTACATACAATGACTCTTTTTCTTTTTTTTTTCTTGCCTTTTTTTTTTTTTACATTATAATTGATTCACTAAAGATCTTAATTAATTTAAAATCTTTCAATAGCAAGCAGAGATAGCGTGTGTGTGTGTGTGTGTGTGTGTGTGTGTGTGTGTGTATGAACACATATGTGATTTAGGCATAAACCTCAGTGAATAAAGTGAACATATTATAAAGTAGCACCTTGCTGGAACTATATAGCTTACTGCAGTCATTAAATAGGTATTAATAGGTATTTTTAATGCAGTTTTTAATTTCAAGGAAAACTGATTTAGTTTGAATAGATCAAAATAAAAAAATGTTAAGAGAAATTTGCTTAAAACTTTAAGCCAGGCGGGAACCAGCAGTTAGCGTAATGGCTATGTCGCTAGACTCCCACGTAGTCAACCGCGGTTCGTGTCCCAGACCCAGTGGCTTAAAACTCACGCCAGGCGCGTGTGCGTGCATGCCCAAGATCCCGAGAGGAGAAAGGAAGAGAAGGGATTGCGGCGTGACCATCCCACCTGGGGGATGATTTCTCGCTTTCTGTCTCTATGTCTCTGTCTGCTGGCGAGCGCACGCGCCCTATAGCGAAAAACCTCTCAAAAAAAAAATAAATAAATAAATAAATAAAACTTTAAGTCAGGAAAAAGCTTAGGATTCAGTTTAAATAGTAGGTAGATGAACCTATCAGCTGTTCAAGAGAAGATAAAAATCCTTAAATATGGACATCGAAGAAAATCAGTAATGTTTTAGTCTAAAGTCAAAAAATTCTATTCCACTAGTTCAGTCTCATGTAATTAATTACTCTCTCTTCTACTAATTTTGCAGTGATACTGTGGGCTGATCTTTCCATTTAAACTCTGGAAGTTTAAATGGAAAGCTCGGGACAGCCCTAGACTTGTCCCTCCCATTAGGCTGGCCATTCTCTTGTTTTTTTGTACTCTTATTTTTGTGTGTCCAACTTTAGTTTTCCTAGTATAGAACTCCTTGAGAACTTCTTGGAGAACTGGTCTGGTATTAGTAAATTCTTTCAGTTTTGTTTATCTGAGAATGTTTTTGTCTTTTTTCTCATATGAAAAATAATCTTGCTGGGTATAGTATTCTTGCTTAAAATTGTTTTTCACTTAACACTTTGAATATATTTTCCCATTCTTTTCTTGCTTGCATTGTTTCTGATAAGAGGTCCAATGTTAGCCTAATGGGATATCCTTTGATAGTAATTTGATTTTTCTCTCCTGCCTAATTTAGTATCTTGTCTCTGTCTGTGGTTTTGGTCAATCTGGCTATGGTGTGCCTTGGGAAAGATCTTCTTAGATACTTCTTTTACTCACCATAGGCCCCTGCATCATAAACAGATTAGTACAATTTATAAGAAACCGTCTCAACATTGTGCAAGCTATGGTTCTGACGCAAAGTTATGCCCAACTTTAATAACAAGAAATACTGTTTTGTTACTCTAACCCGATGCTTCTCTGCTTCTGTAAATCGCTTGGCAATGTTAATGAGAATGATTCCTCATTATGTACAACACAAGGGGGGAATGTTAGGCCGAGTTAGCATAATCACCGCCATGTTAGGGAATGCTGGGGAAGTTAGCTTAATCACTACCCTGTTGAGTCTTCAGGGACGGAGCCCACTTTGTTAGGGCCTCAAGGACGGGAACCAGGAGTCTGGGAACTCTCAGATAAGTGGAAAACGGGAGGGCCCAGCACCTCCGAGGCAAGGTCATCCAAATCCTTAGCTGAGAGCCCTTATCTAGACCTAAGCAGGTGGTGAGAGCTGGACCCTCGCGTCTCATACCCTCCCCCTTCCTTTGTGTGTTACAGTCTAGAGAACATCCTGAACTATAAAAGATCCCTTTATCTTAGGCTCGGGGTCCTGGTGAAGGCCTGCTGCGATGGGCTGAGACTTGGACCCCAGCTAGCTGGAAAAAAATTAAATAAAAGCCTCTTTTGCAGTTGCATTGTCGCTGTCTTTCCTGTGTCTCCATCAGTTAGACCGATCTCTGGCCCCTTACACAACCTTCATCTCTAACAATTCCATTTGATTCTTTTTTATGATAGGTATCTCTTTCAGATCATGCAAGAACTTCCTTACTTCTTGGAACTCATTGTTTCTTTTCTCCAGCATCTTCTGGAGTTTGTTGTCTGGTTTCTCTTGCATTTTTGTTAGCTTTGACTATGAATATTTTAAATTCTTTATCTGACATTTCCAGGAGTTCCCTTGTATTGTCTGTGGAGGAAGAAGAGTTATTCTTTTCTCTTATAGAAGAGATATTTTCTTGTTTCCTCATATTTCTTGTGCCTCTGTGGTGGATTCTGGTCATCTGATGAATTGTACCTTCTTTCCTAGTGTTTGGAGTTAAATTTGAGCACTCAGGAATGCAGGAGGAGGTGGCCTGCAATCTCTAAACAGTACTGTTTTTCTCCCTTTGTGCAGCTGATTCAGTGAAAATTGAGGATTAATTTGACCCTAAAACTATGCAGATATTTGGCTACTGAGCATCTCAACCTGTCTAGAGAATCAGTGTGTGAAGCTGAGCAGAAAAGTGAGAAAGGTAAAAACAAAAGGAAAAAAAAGAGGGGAGAGAGAGAGAGAGAGAGAGAGAGAGAGAGAGAAAAGACAAAAACAATAAAAAAAACTTTTTAAGCAAAAAATAGAAACTATACAGGAATGGGACAGCTCAGAACTCAAATATAGATGGCCGGAGATTGGCTTGTCCTATGGGGGAAGGGCGAAAGGTAAGAATTAGGAAGACAGAAGAGTGGCAGAGAGTTAAAAAGTTTTAAAAATATTAAAAATATATAGAGAGAGATGGAGAGAAACAGAATAAGTAGGGTGTGCTAACCTGGCTCCTGGCTAGGTCTGGGAGGCAGGAGGGTGAAGTGTGGGCAGGAGGTCTTCAGCGGTCCTAATGCCTGAATGGGGCTGCTGAGAACTCAGATAGATGGCTGCTGATTGGCTTGTCCTGGCTCCTGGCTAGGTCTGGGGGACAGGAAGATGAAGTCTGGGCAGAAAGCTTTTGGTGGTCCTAATGCCTGAATGGGGCTGCTGAGAACCAGCTTAACTGATTTTAGAAGGTTGCATCTTTTGTATAATTTTTTTCTTTCTATATTGTTATTTTCCATGAGAGTCATTATGTTTACATTTTTCACACAATTTGAATTTTATCATAAATATTAATGTCTTACAATTGCATTTTAATGTTTCCAAATCACTTCAATTTTCATTTCTTGCTAATGAATTCAGACAAGACAGGCTGCAGGCTTTAGCTTCTACCGAAGTTGAATTTTTTTTTTTTTGAGAGGTTTTTGCTATAGGGTGCGTGCGCTCGCCAGACAGACAGAGAGAGACAGAGAGACAGAAAGCAGGAAATCACCCCCCAGGGGGGATGGCCACGCTGCAATCCCTTCTCCTCCATTCTCCTCTCAGGATCTTGGGCACACACGCACACGCGCCCGGCGTGAGTTTAAGCCACCGGGTCTGGGACTCGAACCACGGCTGACTACGTGGGAGTCCAGCGACATAGCCATTACGCTAACCGCTGGTCCCTGAAGTTGAATTTTGAGGGGAGCCATGTCAGAAACTCCAGAGAAGTATCTACATGCCCAGGTTTCCAGGTTCATAGACGGTCCCCCTGATAATGGCTGACTTTGGCTGCCAGTGGACTCTAGTGGCTCAATAGTCAGAGAAGACGAGGTTCTAGAGATACGTGACAACTCGTCATTTCTGTGCCCAGGGCCACTGTGTAAGACTGTTCATCTTTTTGGAAAATGCATAATGTCTACTGTGTGCCAAGGATTGTGTCCTAGATTTTATATACAAGATCTCATTCAATTTTCCTATCAATCCCAGGAGACGTCTTCATTTTATAGATAGAAAAGTATATGTCAGAGGTGCTTAGAAACTGCTTGAGATCACACAGCTAACGAATGATGGAGCAAACTATCTTCAACCTCTGCTTTCTTTCCACTGTTTCCCATCCTACCTTAAGAATGTTTCCATCTTGGGGGGAAAATCATCTGCATTGAGTTACCTTCCTATTTCTGTAGGCGCTCTTTTAGAGACCCGTGAAACCCGATGTGGCTGCTATCCTGGTTATCAACAATTCAGAGGAGAGGAGCGATTTTGTTCAAAGCTGTCTGAACCTCTGCAGCAATTTTTTCTTTTTTTATGAAGTGACCTAATAAACTTTCTGTGCTGTTCACTGGCATTGATGGCTCTGGCTGCCTTCCATCCCTATTGGAGAATTTTATGCTGCAGAAAATATCCATTCAGCAAATAAATAGTTTGCATCTACATGTGAAAGGAACCATGAAACAAAAACTAGCGGGGGTGTAGAGGTGAGGCAATTAGACATGTCTCTAATAACCCCTGTGGAAAGTCACTGATAGCACAAGAGATGAGCCACTAAAGTGTCAGGAGACTGGCCACATTAGTCCCAGGAACTGAGCTGCTAAGACTCAAGGTTTCAGAGGACCAGCAGATGGCATGTCACTGTACTTCCATGTAGTCAACCATGGTTTGAGTCCTGGACCTAGTGGCTTAAAACTCATGCTGGGCACATGTGTGTTTGTGTGAAAAATCCCAAGAGGAGAGTGGAGGAAAGGGGATTGCAGCATGGCCATCCCCCCAGGTGGTGATTTCTCACCTTCTGTCTGTCTATCTCCTTGGTGAGTGCATGCATCCTATGGCAAAAATCTCTCTACCAAAAAAAGAAAAAGCTAGGAAAAGTAAATGGTGCCCCCTGCAGTTGTGCAGTGCACTATTTCTGTAGCTGCAATTCAGAGGTGTACTACAATTCCAGGATTAGTCATTATATGGGCAGCTGGTGGCCATTCTCAGGGATGAGATAGTCCCAGCTGAGAAATTTGCCAAACTATGCAGCATGCTACACGTGGGCTCTCTCTAGACATTCTCCTGGCAGGAAATGCCTGTGCTCTCTGATGAACATTCTATTATTCACTGTTGTCATTTGAAGGGGTTTTCAGCAGGGCCCACCATGTTTACTTTAGGGCTTAGTGTTGTATGTGGAGCTGGGAGTAGAGGGAGGGATAACTTAGAATTGAGCTGAAATGAATCAATTCTTTGGATCCCCTGACTTGATCAGATCTTGGAGAACCTTGAAAGATCCTGGATTTAATTTGGGCCTGTGCAGAGCTCAAATTTGCAATCCTTTACAAGATCAGAGTGGGGACTGATATGGCTGCTCCATTTTTTGCCACTATGGTGGTCCCCAATAGGGCATGAGATAGAGGGACAGAACCATGTACAAGACTCATGGCAAGCAAGCAAGGAGTTGTCTTTGGCGCCCTCTGCCTTCCTTGCCTCTCCTCACCTTGCCTGTCAGAGGTCAAGTTTTCTAGCAACCACTGCTGCAATGTCCCTCCCCACTCTCGCTATCATCTCTTCCACCAGTGCAAGAAATCTGGTCCTTTAAACCTTCCACCTAAAGGAGCAAAGTTGTCTCCTTATTCACCCCTTCCCCTTCCCAACATCTCTTCTGTCCATTGCTACCTTGACTCACAGTTTTATCCTCCTGAACTTTGTTCTGCCAGCACAACTCCTGGCACAGACCTTCAAGAGCTCTCTAGTGCCTGCTAAAGTGGGTGCCAATGACTCATTCATGCCTCCTAGGCCCACAGCAATATGACCATAACTGTCTGGGACCCTAAACACTAATCAAACTAGACTACAACCATGCCTTTTGTCTGCCTCTGGATACACAGATGCACATCAGACACACATCTGCACACGCTGTTCCTGAAAAGCCCACTAATGCCTGTCCCTTTTCATTTACAGACCGGCATATTTTCCAGCTGAGGGCACACATGTACCAAGCCAGGGGCCTCATCGCAGCTGACAGCAATGGACTTTCAGACCCTTTTGCTAAAGTCACGTTCCTTTCTCACTGCCAGACCACAAAGGTAATGGGATGCCAGCCTACCTGCTTCCTGAAGCTTGCAGTCAACTCACAGGGGAGAGAAAACAGGGTCATTTTGCAAAGACCTGCATCTCTGGGTGTGCATGTGCTTCAGACTCAACATGTGCTGAGAAGGACTGATGTTCCACTGTGATCTGTTGTCCTCAGCAAAGGCAGTAGGTTCCCAGGGAAGGTCATGAGGAATGAGAAGTGGAATCTGGCATGCATAGAGCTCCTGCTGACGTGCCAGGCACGACATCCGGCTGAAGTGCCAGGCACGACACCAGGAGCATTGGGAAGGAGACAGAAAATGAAGAAACAGCACAGACAACTGCATGAGGCTTAGATCTAATCATTATGGAGGGGTCTTGGTGGGGAAGAGAGTTTTCTAGTCTTCTGTTCAGAAAGCTCTAGACTTAGCATTTACTAGTTGGAGGGCTTTAACACCTGTATGCTTCAAAATCTCCCTCTTCTGGAAACTATCACTTTGTAATGAATGTGTTGAGCATTAAAAAAGGTGAGTCTTGGGACCAGAAGATGGTGCAATAGTTACGTCTCCCAGGTAGTTGATTGCAGATCAAATCCCAGACCCAGTGGATTAAATTCACTCTAGGTGTGTATGTGCATGCCCAATATCCTGAGAGGAGAATGGAGGAGAAGGGATTGCGGCATGGCCATCCCCCATGGGGGATGATTTTTCACTTTCTGTCTCTCAGTCTCTCTCTGTCTTTCTGGCAAGCACATGGACCCTATAGCAAAAATCTCTTTTAAAAAGATTAAAAAGATAAGTCTGGGGCCAGCAGGTGGTGTAGTGGTTGAGGTGCTGGACTCCCATATGGCTGACTACAGTTCAAGCCCCGAACCTGGTGGCTTGAAAAATCATACCAGGTGTGTGTGCATGCATGCTCAAAGTCCCAGGAAGAGAGTGAAGGAGAGGGGATCATAGTGTGGCCATCCCCCTTGAGGGTTGATTTCTCACTTTCCCTCTCACTGTCTCTTTCTGTCTCTCTCCAGTTAGTGCATAGGCACTACAGTAAAAACCTTTGAAAAAAGAAAAGAAAGGAAGAAGCAAAGAAAAAGAAATGAAGAAAGAGAGAGAGAAAGAGAGAAAGAAAGAAAGAAGGAAGATGGGTCTGTGCTGTTTCCTGTGCTTGCTCCCTCTCTTATACACCCAGTGCTGAAGTGTGGAAAGGATTCCTAATCAACAATAGAATGTGTTTCTCATTAGATTACTTTCTCTAAGGATTTCTTCTCTTTTGTTGTTTGGAGAAAAGGAGACTCAGTAAAGAATTGTCCATCTCAGGAATTAAGATTTCAAGAGTTAGGACATAAAGAGCCCTGAGACTACCTTTCAGCTCATGTACTCTTGAGCTGCATGTCTTTGACAAATAGCACAACTCACTAAACTTTAGGTTTGTCATCTTAAAATAGGGCTTTTGTGAAGAAGCAAAAAAGTTAAATGTATAAAATAATGGATAAACGTTGGCCATTGTATTGGCTGATGTAGAGAGGGCTAACATTTTTCTCCAAGGCAAAGCCCAGATGATCAGTTAGATTGCATTTTGATTTATGACACACAGAGATGGAGAGCATGATGTGAACCAGCATTGTATCCATTTAACTAGTGCCTGTCAGAGTGCTGGCTCTGTGTCAGCTGGGCTCTGGGGAATGTGGGTAGCAGTCTGTTCCAACATAATACGCAACCCAGGTGCAGACCCAGTCCTCCAGACCAATGAGTCAGGCTATGCTGTGATGGGCCCATAGTTCAGGGCTGCACAAATTCCTACAGGAGTCAAGTGGGAGGAGGTTAATTCTGGGAGAGGAGTTGGGAGAGATTGCAGAAGGAATGAGATGACTCCATCCTCATTCAATGACTGAATATGAAAAGAGGATGGCAGCCTAATTTCTCTTTCCTGTCTTTTGAGAGGTAGTACATAGTGCTATGATTATGAATATAGACCCCAGGGCCTCGTTGTGTGGGTCCAAATTCTGGCTTTTCCATTTATTAATTCTGTGACATTAACAAAACCCTCTTTGTGCTTCAATTTCTTCATCTGTGAAATAGGACTGGTAACATTGTACAAACCCAGAGGGTCCAATACCTATGTCAGTACCTTACCAGACCATTGTCAGGATAGCTTGTTATTGTCATTGAGGCTTCCCACCAAAAGCAAGGGGATTCTCAATGGTTGGACCCCTGGAGCCCTTCTCTGCCTACCACAGCTATGGAATTCCAGGCCCTGAGTGGAGTAGGGCATTTGAGCGAGCTCCCTGGGCTGCTATGTCATTATCCTTCCATTTTGTGTTTCCATTCAGTCTGTTCGTTTGATTTATACATAACTGAAAGAAACAGATAGCATTAGTTTATCAAATAATCATTTGAAAAGGAAGGTAGGTTGTATTGTACTTTGGTCTTTGCATCCAAAAGAAACAAGATGAAAAGACACCCCTCAGAATGGGAGAATATATTTGAAAACTACGCCTCAGATAAGGGATTGATAACCAAAACCTACAGGGAACTCAAGCAGCTTGCCTGCAAAAACATAAACAATGAAGTACCTAACTTCTGTTAATAACAATAGCTGTCATTTGTTAAAAGCTCTCCATGTCTACACACTATGCTAAGCATTTTTTAGGCCTTGTTTGCTATCTCTCACTGCAGTCTAAAGGTGGATGTTATCAGCATCCCCAATTTGCAGGTGAGGAAGGTAAGGCTCAGAGACTTTACAGCTAAGGACAGTGAAGCCAAGATGGAAACCTAGGTTGTTCCATTGCCAAAGTCACTTTGCTTACCATTCCACTTCCATGTTAAGAAAGATTTCTAGGAACCAGCAGATGGCATAATGGTTACGTCGCTGGACTCTCACATAGTCGACCACAGTTCAAGTCTCAGACCCAGCGGCTTAAAACTCATGCCAGATGCCGTGCGTGTGTGCCCAAGAGCCTGAGAGGAGAATGGAAGAGAAGGGACTGCAGTGTGACCATCCTCCTGGGGAGTGATATCTCGCTTTCTGTCTCTCTCTTTCTCTGGCAAGCACACATGCCGTATAGCAAAAAAAAAAAAAAAAAAAAAAAAATAATTTATTTTCCTCTCCTGTTTAAATGTTTGAAAAAAAAAAAAAAAAAAAAAATTTCTAATTTCCCTCTCCTGTTTCAATGTTTGCTGCCTTGGAGGGACTGCTCCGTGGTGACATGCTGCACCTTTGCACTCCTCATGGGGAGAGCTGAGTCTGAGGCTCTGCAGTAATACCTGGGTATCATTGCTCACCTGGTAGCACTGACCAACCACGTGGTACTCAGGGAGAACAGTCCTCTAAAGGACTAATGCTGCAAACCAGTGCTTTATAATGTGACCTAATGGTATGAAATATTTCAGTGTGGAATCCAGTTATTCTGTCACTAAGACATGAGACTTAGAAATCTTGTGACTGAATAATAAAGGAAAAGTGAGAAGGTCAGTCCCTAGCATCTAGTAGTTAAAGGAGCTGGATCCCACATGATTGACTGTCGTTCAAGTCCCAGCCCCAACAGTTTGAAAAACACAATTGACGTGTGTGTGTGTGTGTGCGTGCGCGCGTGCACGTGTGTATATGTGTGTGTGTGCACGCCCAAATCCCAGCAGGATGGAGAAATGGAGGAGAAAGGATTGCAGTATGACTGTGGCCTACTGAGAGTGATCCCCCCACTTTGTCTTTCTCTCTCTGGCAAGTACATGTACTCTTTGACAATTTTTAAAAAGTGGAAAAAGAGAGAAAGCTCATGCAGAGAAAGGCTTTGGGGATAGAAGAAGTGACAGACCAAGTGGCTAAGAGGGAGCATCAGAGGAGAGGAGGTACTAGAAGGTCAGGCACATGGAGCTGAGCTTACACAGGATCAGATGGATGCTTAGTCCTAAGGGCATGGATGGTCTTTGATTAGACTCCATTACCACTGTGCACTAAGGCTGGCACGTGGCAAGTGTTTAGTAACCGTTTCCTCATTTGTACATGAGTGTGCGCAGAGAGGGAGTAAGGTGAGTAAGAAACACTTATTGAGCACCTACTGTGTGCTAAGAACTTAATATTGTACTTTCAGACAATAGTTATAACAATTTCACTAAATTGGCGCCAACCCTAATTAAGTGAGAGAAACTAAGGTTTGAAGAGGTTGAATCATATACAGAAGCTGGACATGGTGTAAGTAATGAACTAGAATTTCATTCCAGGGTTATCTATTTTTTTTTTTTAAGAGCGATTTTTGCTATGGGGCGTGTGCATTTGCCAGAGAGACAGAAAGCAAGAAACCAACTCCCAGGGATATGGCCATGTCATAATCTCTTTTCCTCTATTCTCTTCTCAGGATTTTGGGCACACACACACACATGCGCCTGGTGTGAGTTTCAAGCTGCCAAGTCTGAGACTTGAACTGTGGTCAACCATGTGGGAGTCCAGCGCCTTACCCATTATGCCACCTGTGAGCTTCTAGGGTTATCTAATTCTAAAGTTCTACTTTATTCACCTTATCTCTGTCCCTTTTCAAAGTGTTAGTTAAATGTTACCATACCTCCCACATAATGCCATTTTATCCAGTTAAGAAATGAAGCTAACCATGAGTACCTTGGCAGAAAAGTAGGAGAATACATTTTGTTTGGGTAAAACCTTCTCAGCATCTTTAAAGGTTACTATGTGGTCCTTTAATACATGGGAGTCACTCTAAGGACAGGTTAACATCCACTTATTGATTCACACAAATAGATGTGGAGCACCTACATGCACGGGCTGCTGTGTTAGCACCCAGTACTGTGCCTGGCACACTGTAAGTCCTGAACAAATCTATTAGTATGAGGGGGTTTCCAAAAAGCTCATGGAGATGCATATTACCAAAAGAACTATGCATGGATTTCAGTATTTTTGTGGCAAAATTAACTCATACATTAACTCCATTTTCCATGAATTTGTCTAAATCCCCACATACGATGAATGAATGAATGCTAGCTTCTGGAATCTTATTAAGTGGCATTTATAGCCCAGAACCAAGAAAGATATCAAAATATTTCTGCAGGAAAGATACTGTGATGATTATACATTGCTTTGGTATCATGCTGTCAGTGCATGCTGCAAAAGAGATTACATTTCTGTTTTCAAAAGCAACTTAAAAACATATGGTTCTGGGAATAGCGGGTGGTGTGGTGGTTAAGGAGCTAGACTCACACATGGCCGACCGCAGTTTGAATCCTGGAACGGACAAGTTGCTTTCTGACTTTCCCTGTCTCTGTCTCTCTCTGGTCAAATTAAAAAATAATAGTAATAAATAAAATTAAATAAATAATTTCGTTTTTTTAAAGAAAAACATGGTTCTTTGTGATGTCAGTTCCTGACACTAGGTAACTTTGTACTGCAACTCCATAATTCCTATGTATTAATTGGTTGGAGCCATTTTTTTTTCCTGTAGGAAAGTTAGATTGTCCCTGAAATGTTATGTTTAAAACCTGTTATATCTGAGCCATAAAATAATCTAAAAATTTTTTAAAAAGAAGAAAAAGAGGGGAAGAAAATTGTGGAAATGCACGATAGTTGTATCACTCACATAAAGAAAAGCAATAAAAATATTCTCTCTTGACCACAGTACAAATTACTTAATGTCGTGGCTAGAGATGAGCTGATGTTTATCTCTGAGGTGACAGTTTTATGTGAGGTTTGGAGTCTCAGAAGTTAATCCAGGCCAACTCTCTCTCCCACTGGTGCTGGAGTAAGCAGTGACAAGGAGAACGCAGTTCAGAGGTGCTGAGGAAATTTCCCTAGGACCCAGGGGCTGCTGCATTATCTTTACCTGTGAATTCACACCCTTGCCTGGACGAGAGAGAGATGTGACTGTGGTCTCCTTCCAGGGCTGACCTCACTTGCCAGCAGGACAGCTTCTGCCCGGAGGTGGAGTCCACCCATGTTTCAAACAGCTCTAACCTTTAGCCCTGTGAAAATGGCATGTTTCCAATTTCTAATCAAATAGAGTAGGGGAAATAAGTCTAAGAAAGTCCCCCCTTTCTCCCAGCACCACTTCCATGGCCTGGCAAGGAGCTGAGAGCCATGTGCCATTACAACAAACCCCATGGAAAAAGGATGTCATGCAAAATGGTGAGGGTTGTTTTGAAGACCCCAGCCTGTTCAAAGCAGTCAATAAATATCCACAGAACAGTAGAAGTCCAGTGAGGACCATCAGATTTTAGACCCAACTTGAAGGTATTTCAAGACAAAGTTTCATTGTGCATAAGTGAAGAATCACTAGATTTTTCCCTTCCTCTGTTTTTCCATCCATAACATGGAATTGCTATGAGCATCTGCTTGGTGAAGGTAGATGAAGTTAGCAGCCTGGGCTGTGGTGCCAGATGATTCTAGTTCTGCTGCACATGGGCTCTGGACAAGTGAACCTCATTTTCTTGCTCAGAATTACTGTGAGGTTTGAATGAGAAAGTGAGTGTGTTCGCTGGCTGCAGTAGCCAGCACGCATGAAGTGCTCAGTAAAGGGTAGAGCGATCATTGCGGCACTATCATGAAGTAAGTTGAAAGGGCGTGTATAGATAGGGTTGGACGTTGTAGGGGCTCATGAAACTCATTATGCTCCGTCAGGGCAGGGAATCTGCAGTCCCCAGTGCTTTGTACACGGTAGCTGCTTGGCTTACAGAACCGTCTGAATGTTGAATGAATAAGCAATGTGGCAGTGAGAGGTCCTCTCGGCCTCCCTGTCTGCTGAATGAACCTCACAGCCCCCCAGAGCCCAGTTGAATGATTCTTTTGTCCTTCCTTCCAGATCATCTCTCAGACTCTCTCCCCCACCTGGAACCAGATGCTGCTGTTCAATGAACTGGCACTGCATGGGGATGAGAAGGAGCTGGTGGAGTCCCCACCCTTAGTGGTGGTGGAGCTCTATGACAGTGACGCGGTGGTAAGTGTCCTTCTCGGGCAGTGTTGACTGTGTCTCTTTAAAAATGCTGCACCAAGAGAACAACAGATGGCATAGTAGTTAAATTGCTGGACTCCCACATGGCCAACTGGGGTTCAAGTCCTGGACCCAGATGTATGTACCCAAAGTCCCAAGAGGAGAATGGAGGAGAAGGGATTATGAAATGGCCTTCCCCCCTGGGGGGTGATTTCTCACTTTCTGTCTCTCTAGCAAGTGCACATGCCCTATAGCAAAAATCTCTCTCTCTCAAAAAAATAGCTACATTGAAATAACTTACTCTGTTTTAAAGTACATAATGTCCTGACACTATGAGTATTCAAGACCCTAGAAGTGCTTAGAGATAAACCTGACCTCAGAAAGCAACATACAGCACCAGGAAAACTGATGATGACCACTGGCTCTCCAAAAGGGCTCTTCAAGTAGATGTTTCTTTAAATTGCAATTAAATTGGATCTAGTTTCCAAAACTTCAATTGGACACACACTTTCTCGGGAATGTGACACTTGTATAAAGCAATTTGCAGCTCTTTCCAGACCCCAGCTAGTTCTTTGTTATTGGTATTTAATCAAAATGTCCACACCTTTTGAAATTAGGAGGTTTGTACTGATCTTGCTGGCTGGAAGGAGATGGTTGGGTATTGTCATCAACTTGGCCTCTGAAGTGGGTTAGGGTTAAGATTTGTGTTCTTAAACACAAACGTAAGATTCAGAAGCTTACTGGAGGATTTTTTTAAAAACTTACTAAGACAAGTATTTTTCTGCTTTTAAAAATTCAGCCAAAAACAAAAGGCAAGGGTTCATTTGATTTGATTTGTTGCCTCTACCTCCTTGCAGAAGCGCAAATATATTAGGTACACAATTGTTTCAAGAAGCCTTCCTGAAGTTTCTTCATCTCCTCAGTGCAATCTTGACAGCCCCCTGGCCTTAGGCCAAGGTTAGGAGGGAATTAGAGTGAGAATCATAGAAGGGGTGCAGAGACTTCGGAAGGCCTGAGCCCCACTCTTGCTTCCACGAGGATGAGTCATATAGAGAAAGGTCAAATGCCTTCTTCAAGGTCCCAGCGAGCTGAAGGCAGAGCTAGAACTTAAACCCAGGCCTCCTATGCCCACTCGTTCCTGCACTTGTTGTGGCTAGCATGGCAACCTCCTCTATACCACATGTTCTGGTTCGCTATATCACTTCCACCCTGAATCCCATTCCCCCATTTGTAAATCGGAGCCGAATGTATATATTATGCAGGATGATTTCTGCCACTCAGCATGTATCAAAAGCATAGATTTTCTGTGGAACAGCTACAAAATAAATACCATTCAACTTTGTCCCTAAGAACTGCTTTCAATCCTAAGTATTTATTTCCTATTTGAAAAGCAGCAATGAGAGTCAGGCATCTTTGCAAGTTCCCGCTACACCAGTCCTCTGGGCTGGTATATTTCACTTTGCCGCTCTTTGCTTTCTAGACCTCTCCTCACTGATGGCTTTTCCTGGACTACCCTAAACCAAGTTCTTAACAGAAAAATCAATCTTATGCTTTCTAATCTAAAGGGGGAAAGGGAAAGGTGGGAGAAAAAGAAATAAAGGAGAACGAAAAAGAAAAGAACGAGAAAGAGAAAGAAAGCAAGCAAGAAGGAGGAAGAAAGGGAGAACAGAAAGAGAAGAGAAAGGAGAAAAGGAAAGGAAAGGAAAGGAAAGGAAAGGAAAGGAAAGGAAAGGAAAGGAAAGGGATTTGCATTTTCCTCCTGAAGAAATATGGGTAGACAGATATGCAAAAGATTTTGTTCTCACTTGCAAGCTACAGCTAGAGGGGCCCCAGGTAAATGATGACAGAATTGTTAGTATCTGATTCTGCTTGATATGGGCTTCCAGCCTCTAGCTTTTCTCCCTTCCTAGTGACTTGTACCCTCCGAAGAGTCTGCTGGTCCTGCAAGAAATGAGTCTCTATTTGGCAAATTGGTTGCTTGGGTTTATGTTTACTCCTTTGTTCCCAGGGCTAATTTGAATGAACTATTCCCAGCTGGGATAATGAACAAAGTAATTGTCAGGCTGTTCATTCATTGTATATCCAGCTGCTGGAATTCCATCCATGCTCAGAATAGGTCTGACCCTGGCAGTGGATCCCAGCAGGAAGCTTTGTTTTCACGTGGCTAAACTAAAGCCCCCCCATTTCCACCTCAACCAACCCTCCTTCATTAGCTGGGGATACAAATGCTGATTCAGGAGTTAAAAGGTAATGAGGCAGTGTGGTTGCTAAAACTCAGCCTCAGCCAGAAGTGAATGTGGGCATTGTCCTTGAATTGTGGAGGTCATTTATGCAGCAGCTTTCACTCTACAAACATGTATGCACTGAATCCTGCCCTGTTCTAATCCCATTTACAGTAGTGAAAAAATGGGGCAGCTCGGCCTGCATGGAGCATCCATTCCAGAAGGTCTCAAGACAAATCTCAAAGCAAAGTGACTACCCCAGCCCCACACCACCCCTGGGGAAAAGTGGCTCAGATGTCTAAGGGCAGGCTTGGCAAAGATGAGGTAGAGCCATCAAGTATTTCTTAGAGAAATATATATAATGACATGCACACACATGCACCTGGTATGTTTCTGAAACGGCCGGGTTCAAGACTTGAACAGTGCAGTTGGCCATGTGGGATCCAGCTGCCCTAGCCACCATGCCATCAGCTGGCCCCAAAGATATCTTAATATTCTCTTTTAATACCAAGGAACATACAGCATAACTTCCCTACCACTTTAAACATACTGACCTTAATCATCATCATTATCATCACCATCATAATCATATTACCTTGAATTGGACACTTACTCTGTACCAGTCATTGTGCAAAGCATATGCATATCATTAATCCTCGTGATCCTATGAACAGGGATAGTTTTTAACTCCCTTTTAGACACGAAGCTCAAGAAGCTTCAGTAGCTGGCCTGAGATCATAGTTAGAAAGTGGCAGATATGAGAACTCAGTCTCAGTTTACCTGGCCCTGAGGCTCATCCTCCCAACTGCAATGTTGTCCTGCCCTGGAGACCTTTTGGAACGTTTTCTGCCACCTTTTCTTTTTCCCCTACCAGTCTATCCTAAATGACTATTTTGACTTTATTCCACTGAGATCAGTATGTGAGGCGTGAAATAACCCCTAAGACAAGCTTGGACTGAGAAACCTTCAATCCTCTTAGAGCTTTCCCTGGGAGCCTGAGCAGGCCTTTCTGCTCCCACGAGCCTTGGAAATGAACAAAAAGATGCTTGGCAGGAGAAGAGAGCAAGATAGTAAGCAAGAGGCAGACTCGTACTGATGGTTGGGTAAAGATTTTTTGCACAATTGCCCCGATACAGGACAGAACCTGGTAAGTAGCCATCAGGTGACAAAAATTCATTTCTTTCCTGCCTTAGGGGAAGCCAGAATATTTGGGTGCCACAGTGGCTGCTCCTGTTGTGAAGCTGGCAGACCAGGACTATGAGCCCCCCAGGCTGTGCTATCACCCCATCTTTTGTGGGAGCCTCTCTGGAGGGGATCTCCTTGCTGTATTTGAACTGCTACAGGTAAGCGAACCAGAAATGGCATCTGCACTAGATGTTCTACCTGGTCTACCTGGCCAGAGAAGTGACCTCACTAGAGGTGCCGCTTTGATGAAGCCGTATCTGGGCCCTCCCTGTTACCTCGTGCCTGGAGGTGTCTCCTTCAGGTGAGAAGAACTCGGGTGAAATGGACCTGCACTACAAGCCAGAGTCCTATGATGAAAATCCTAATGAGTTTGGTCAACAATGCTTAAGCAGCTCTATGTGTGAGTCCTGAGCTGTACACAGACTGTGAAAGATATGAAAAAGGAAGAGCACAACATTTGTGGAGCTTTTACTCTGTGCTCAGTGTTAATTCTGCTGTCTCACATGCCATTCTTCATAGTAGTCCTCCCTCAGTCCTGCTGAGATGGATGCATTTTGTGGAGAAACTGGAAGGCAAACATTCCAGACACAGAGAGCGAGAGTGAAGTTTTTAGAGATGGATCCCATTGTACAGATCTTAGTTTCACCACTTATTAGTGTGTGACCTTGTGTAAGCTACTTAGTTTTCATTTCACCTGAAAAATGGGATGATATCCAATCTACCTAAAGTCCCTAGCATAGAATAAACACTCAACAAATGCTGTTGGGTTGTCAGTCATGTCATATTGCTTCTTGTTTTTCTATGCAAAAAATGCATCATGACTTTTCCGACAACCCAATAGATATTTATTATTGTAAGTATTATTATGCCATAGGTTATTAAAGCAAGATGTCTATTCTCACTGTTTTAGGTGAATTAAGCAATAGGGAAAAGTAATAACTTGCTCAATACGGCAAGTCAGACCCTAGAATCCAGGTAGGCAGATTCCCATCAGACTGGAGAGGCTGGGGGGTGGGGGGGGCACAATGAGGAAAGAAGCACCTGTGGGGTTAATATGCTTGTATTCAGATCCAGCCTCTACCCAGGTCTGCAGCCTGGGAGTTGCACGTGGCTGTATTGATGAGTCCTTAAGCTCATCATATCAAAGACTTTAATGTGGTCTGGGTTTCGTTCCATTTAAAGAAGAACTTTTCAAGGATGCGATGGCTGCCTTGGAGGAAGAACAAGCCCTCTTCTTTGGGGGGAACTGAAGCTGGGTGAGCTCTTGGAGCCATGGAGTAGCAGAAATTCACACGCTGGCTTTAGTACCATAATGGTTGCAGCCTAGGAGGTTAAGAGTACAAAAATCTTTGTCATATGAGTCTTAAAATCAAATGAGAGTCTAAGAGAACTAGTTCTAGCCAAATAGATATGTATTGCACAGAAACATGGACTGTCAGAACTGAATGCAGCCTTCAAAACCAGCCTTTCCTCAAGTGAGGGCCCGGGTGATTTTAGGCTGGCAATGAGTGGTTTGGGGGCAGAATTAGCATTAAATAATGTTGAGTTGATGTGAGGAGAATTTTGTCCTTTTTAATCCTTCTAACCACTTCTAAATGAAAGTCTAGTTTGATGTTCACCTGTCTACAATACCTCTCTCAACTTGCTACCTCCCTTCTTAAGAGGCATCATGCTTTAAGCTCAATGACACTGAGTGGAAAAGATCAATGATACCTGCAGGCATATTTCCCAAAGTCGGCTGCTAAGAGCACCATGTACCTCCAAGGAAATTTAAAAAATGCTTCATAGCACATTCCAATAACATTGCTATTTTAAAATTATTTCTTAAAGAATTATTTGTTTAATTTTATTTATTATTATTTTTTAAAAATTTGCTATAGGGCATTCATCCTCACCAGAGAAAGACAGAGAGAGAGAGAGAGAGAGAGAGAGAGAGAGAGAGAGAGAGAAAGCAAAAGCAAGTCACCAGGTCTGGGACTAGTACTGCAGTCAGCTCTGTGGGAGACCAGCACCTCAACCACCGCGCCACCTACTGGCACCAGTTTTCTTTTTAAAGTTACTTTCCATTTATGATAAATGGTACTTCTTTTACCCAACAACCTGAAGTTTCCTTTTTTAATGTTTATTTATTCCATGAGCAAGGGGGACAGAAAGATTGAGGCAGTACCCCCATCAGGGTCTCAATGCTGCAATCTATCTGTAGCTTCAGTCTATCCCAGAGAAGGGGTACACACAGCATACTCAGGGAGGTCTCCACATGCAAGCCAAGAACCTTTCCACATGGGTCAGCCTTGCAGAACATTGAGTGTAACTGCTGTACAATCATTGTGAAGTTTCCTTTCTATAGTTACCTTTGTGTAACTGTGTCTAATAAAAATGTTTACTGAATTTACAATGGTGAAGGTGGTAGAGAGTGGACGACTTGGGAAAACGGGAACTAACCCAGCACTCCCATTTGACAAGTGAGGAAGCTGTGCTCAAGGTCAGCCAAACTGGAGTCATTGGGTGCTCTCTTCACTGCACAAAATTGCCTTAATATGTGTGCTCTTTCTTTTTTTACTTTTTAAGAGAGAGTTATTTTCCTATAGGAGACACAGAGAGAGAGAAAGTGAGAAATCACCCCTTAGGGGGGATGGTCATGCCACAGTCTCTTTTCCTCTGTTCTCCTCTCAGGACTTCAGACATGCACACACACACACCCAGCATGAGTTTCAAGCTACCAGGTCTGGGACTCAAACCATGATCAGCCATGTGAGAGTCCAGTGACTTAACCACTTCACCACCTGCTTGTCCCAGTGTGCTGTTTCTCTGAGCCTCTCTTCTGTCAATAAGAGACTTAACCAGGTGATCCCTTTGAGTGTGGGGTCCCGGAGTTCCACAGTCCCAGCTTTTATCCCCCCTTCCTGAGCATTGAGCTGAGTGCCCTGGTGAGAAATCCTGCTGCTTCCTGACAGCAGGCTTAATAGAAGCAGGATTATCAGAGGTAAGCAGCCTAAGAGATGCATTTCAATTAGGGCTTCATTAGGATGTCTTCTCATTTGATCGCTTGTTCTAAAAGCAATTTGATCATCAGTGTGACTGTCTTAGAATGAGGGTCTCATACATACTGAGAAGTCAGGGGCTGGAAAATGCCTTCGCTTGTCACCAGCTGCTCGGTTTTCGTCTACGGATGGCTTGCTTCAGCTTCTGCAGCTCCATCACTAACACCCTCCCCTGTCTCGGAAGGATTTAGTCCCTTGGTTTGTCTATGCATCACACTGAATCCACTATTTCCTTCTCCCTCCCTGGTACTATTTAGATGATCCCAGTCCTCCCAATTCTAACTCCTAGCCGGCTCTGGCTTAAAGATGCAGTCAGCCATAATTCTTCACACTGTTGTAACAAGTTACCACAAACATGGTGGCTTAAGGTGACACATATTTTCTCTTTCTTTCTTTCTTTTTTTTTTTTTTTTTGAGTGGGGGGAGGTTTTTGCTACAGGGTGTGTTCGCTCACCAGAAAGACCGAGAGAGACAGAGATACAGAAAGTGAAAAATCACCCCCCAGGGGGGATGGCCACACTGCAGTCATTCTCATCTTGGAATCTCAGGCACACATACACATGCACTGGTGTGATTTTAAGCCACCGGGTCCAGGACTTGAACTGGGTCAATTACATGGGAGTCCAGCGACATAGCCATTATGCTAACTGCTGGTCCCTGAAGGTGACATGTATTTGGTCCATCCTGGTGACAAAGTTGGTAGCAAAGCAAACTGCAGTTCTAGAAGCCATGTGGCTCATTGGAGGGTTTTGATCCCTGGTCAATCTGAAAACACACTGGGCTCATGTGCTCAGGATCCTGATGAGCTGGAGGGCTGGGGGATTGCAGCATGATGAGACCCTGTCAAGAGTGCTTCTCTCTCCCTCTCTCCTCTAGTTCTGTTATCATATCTCCTCCGTCTCTGGGTCTCCTGCCTCCCTCTTTAAAGTACCCTTGTGATTACATTGAGCCTACCTAGATAATCCAAGTTAAAACTACCCATTTCAGGAACACCAGATGGCATAATGGTTATGTTGCTGAACTCCCGTGTAGTCACTGTGATTTGAGACCTAGACTTGGAGGCTTAAAATTCATGCCAGGCAGGTGTGCAAGTGTGCCCAAAATCCTGAGAGGAGAACGAGAGAGAAGGGATTGCAGTGTGCTATGCCCCCTGGGGGGGTGATGTCTCACTTTCTGTCTCTCTGTCTCTCTGATGAGCACACATACCCTATAGCAAAAATCTCTCAAAACAAAAAAACAAAATACTACCCATTTCAAGATCCTTCATTTAATCCCATCTTTCGAAATCTTTTTTCCATGTAAGGTAATATCAATATATTCCTAGGCTCTGGGAATTACGATGTAGACATCTTGTTCAGGGAGCGATTATTCTGCCTACAACAATTCTCAACTACTAGAAGTGTTTCCTTGGCCTTTCTACAGGGTTAGTGCACTACCCTCCCAGAGGGTAGTCTATGTGATGGGCGCCCCCTGCAGTTGTGCAGTGGACAATCGTGGATTTATGTGGCAACACTGTCTTAGAATCCATCCTCATTCAACTTTCTATTAGTAGAATCTTTCCCTTACTATCATGCAAGCTTTATCTATTTTTTAAATAAAATTTTAATCTTCTTTGTCTCTATGGTGTGACACTCAATCATTTCATAAGAAGCTTGAATTAGGGATCTGTATTTTGTAGCGCTTTGAAACTGTGATTTGATACTTTTAATTAGTTTTAGAAAATCATCAATCATTATTTATCAACTATTACCTCTATCTAATTATATATCTCCTCTCTGTCTCACCTCTTTCCTCTTTACCTGTTACTCTAATTACATGAGTTAGACCTTCTAATTACATATTCTATGCCTCTCATGTTATTTTAGGTATTTTCTATTCTTTTATCTCTCTGAGTTTTATTCTATCGTTAATAGTGGCCTATCTCTAGGTTATTTCATCTGCCTTTATCTACACCTAATCTTTTTTTCAAACCAACTTACCAAGTTCTTCTTTCCAGTGACTATATTTATAGTCTTAGAATTTTCACTTTTCTTTTTTATTATGGGTTTCAATTCCCTATCAAAATCTTTTTCTAAAGAATCATTTCATTTTATTTATTTATTTTTTTTTTTTTTGAACTTACTATGTAGCACATTTACTCACCAGAGAGAGACAGAAAAAGAGAAAGTAAGCTACCAGGTCTGGGACTTGAACCATAGTCAGGCAAGTGGGAGTCCAGAGCCTTAAGCATCATGTCACCTGCTGCCCCCCCCATCAAAAGCTAATTTTGTCTCTTAGTGTACAGAGTAAGCATCAGTAAAATTCATATCTGATTACATTATCTGAGTTTTCTGTAGGCCTGTTGTTTTTGGTTGCTGTTTCTCTTGATTTTTACTCACATCATCTTATCTCCTGGAATGAAGAGTTTTATTTTATTGTATAATAGATATGTTATCAGATATAGGTAGAGAAAACTCGAGCCTAGGCTGAAAGTGTTTTCCTCCAGAGGATTTGACTTTATTTCTGAGGTAGTTTGACACCGCTAGCAATCCTAGATCATCTGAGTCCCATTGAATATTAGAATGACTTGAGGTTGAGCCTTATTCTTTGCAAGGAGCAATAAATATCCCAGTTGACCCTTATTCACAGGGAACTCCCTGTGTGCTAGAAAGTGTGCCAAGTGCTTTACGTGGTGTCTCAGCACTTCTTCACAGCAACTCTGCGAACTAAATATTATCTTCATTTTATAAATGACATAACTGAAACTCAGAAACACTGAGTTGCTTTTCTAAGTTCACATAGCTAGTACGAGATAGAGTCCAAGACTTGTACCTAGCCACTGAACTGAATGTGAGCTACAATAGAAGTGCAGATGACAGACTGAGGGAGGCAGGGAAAGGAGAAAGCCTTCTGAGTATACTGATTTTTCAGATGGGCAGGGCTGGGACTCAGGTCCCACATGAGTACCACCCTAGGTGCCTCACCTTTGTCCTGCCCCTGCAGTTGGGTCTGAGAGTCTGATATTTATCTCCACTGGGATATTAGAGCAGCCTGCCTTTGGGACCAACTCATCATGCTCACTCCAATTCTTACTATTTTACTGACATAACAATCTCTTCTTTTTCCCTGGTCCCATGTGTTGAGTAACTATATATCGGCACTGGACCTATTTCACTGTGAAAAAACTTAATCTTAACTGACAGACAGTAAGTAGTTCAATCTCTACCATATTGTGGGATCCATCAAGCACTGTGCTGAACTCTTTTTTTGTTTTTGTTTTTGTTTTTTTTTTTTGGCTAGAGGGACTGTGTACTTGCCAGAGAGAGACAAAGAGACTGAGAGAGAGAGAGAGGGAAAGAAAAAGGCATCTTCCCCACCCCCACCCTGGGAAATGGTCATGTTGCAGTCCCTTCTCCTCCATCTCTCCCTTCTTTCTGATTTTGGGCACACAGGCACATGCACCTGGCATATTTCTCAAGACACTGGGTCTAGGATGCCGGACCATGTGGAATCTGGCTGCCTTAATCATAAGACCATGGAGCCATTCCTCCTGTGTTGAACTCTTAAGAGGATCTATCAGGGACGGGAGCAAAGCTTCTTTGAGGCATTTTCCATGCCCATAGCCAGGATAAGGTAGCATGTACTGCTTTGAAAAGGCACATCCAGAGGCGGCCTCGCCTATGCCTTCTTCACAGCTGTTTTGTGACTTATCCCAATGAGGTGAGATTTGAGGCTAGGTTGCTCATCTCTTTACTGCCAGGCAGTATTGGATCTTCATCCTCATCATTTACCAGCTTCTTTATGTGGTCTGGTTCGTCCTGCAGCTTCATTATCTTAAGCCTGCTTGGCATTTGAAATGCCTGCTTTCTTGCACGTGTGCTCGCTCGCTCTCTCTCTCTCTCTCTCACTCTGTCTCTGAGTTTTTTTTTTTTTTTTTATAATTAACTTAGCCACATCTGCTGTTGCCAGTTAGAAAATGTCTGTGAAAAAGGAATTGTGATATGTTTGCACTGTACAGGTTTTTGATGAGCAATTAGGCCTTTCTAGCATATGGAACAAATATGTCAGACAGCCAGTAAACATTTATCAAGAACTCACTCTATGTGGAGCAGCACTTGAGGGGCTTGGAGAATGAGATGAAATCAATAAAGACTTCCTCTTGGCCAAGTTCTGGTAAATTGTTCAGGCAGACACATAGCCCCAGTGAGGAGGAACACCTGCTCCAAAGCAATGTTCCATAGAACATCTGATCCCTGAAGGGTCATCTGATCTACTATCTGAGGCTCAGAGAAGGGAAAGTGACTGAGGAGGGTCACACAGGAGAGCCTGCTTTCTGGACTCAGTCCTCTCATTTTTACACTAAGCCTCTATAGAAGATAGACTGAATTCAGAGGACATAAGGATCAGAGAGTGGCCACGGTAACTGGGATCAAATGAGGGAAAGCTTCTTAAAAGATATTCCCATTGAGCTGGGACCTGAAGACACTTCAAGATGGCCTATCCTATGAGAAAGATTCTTTCCTTAGTAGAATTTCTTAAGCCCTTTCTGTGACATTTCAACAAAACACAAAGATTGTTTCTCCTAATGAGTTTCATTAACCTCAAGTGCACAAGAGGTGACGTTCATCCCCGTGTTCTGCCTTTAAAAGACTTCATTTTCTGTCCCACTGATTAAGATATAGTCTCTATTTGATGAAACGGAATTTCTTTTTGTAATACGTATTATGGCTTTTCTGAAGATCTTGACAAACTGGAAAGGGGGGTTAGTTAAGACAATAGTTTAGGGACCAGCAGTTAGCGTAATGGTTATGTTGCTGGACTCCCACATAGTCAACCACAGTTCGCGTCCCAGACCCGGTGACTTAAAACTCACACCATGCATGTGTGCGTGCGTGCCAAAGATCCGGAGAGGAGAATGGAGGAGAAGGGATTGCGGTGTGACCATCCCCCCTGGGGGGTGATTTCTTGCTTTCTGTCTCTATGTCTCTCTCTGTCTGGCAAGTGCATGCGCCCTATAGCAAAAACCTCTCCAAAAAAAAACCTCTTTCTCCACCATACTGTAATAGCTCTTGTGTAATTTAATCAAGTGTGTGGATCGATCTACTTGTCTTATTTTCTCTGTTCTCAGTGAGCTTATTATGAGCTTACTAAAAGTCATGCCTTATCAAACTCATGCACATCAGAAATTCTCACTAAATATTAGTGACCCATGTAAATTACAGCATTTAACAACTAAGAAAAATCAAATGTGGTAAAGTGCATAGTCGTGTTGCATTTTTTTTTTTTGAGAGGTTTTCGCTAGAGGGCGCGTGCGCTGGCGACACAGACAGAGAGAGATATAGAGGACTGGAAATTTCCACTCCCGCCTGAATACCTGAAAAGGGCCTTTACTTTTTTTTAATCTGTCATTTAATAGACGAATCTGTGAGTGTTTGACCAGGCTCAGTTGTGGCCTCTTTTGGAACCAAAGAAAAAGGAATGAGAGTTTTTTTTTTTTTTAACTCATTATCATTAGAAATATTTCTTTAGAATTGGAATTTTTTTTTTTTGAGAGATTTTCACTGTAGGGCGCGTGCGCTCGCCAGACAGACAGAGAGAGACATAGAGACAGAAAGCGAGAAATCACCCCCCAGGGGGGATGGTCACACCGCAATCCCTTCTCCTCCATTCTCCTCTCGGGATCTTGGGCACGCACGCACACGCGCCTGGCGTGAGTTTTAAGCCATCGGGTCCGGGACGCAAACCGCGGTTGACTACGTGAGAGTCCAGCAACATAGCCATTACGCTAACTGCTGGTTCCCTCATATTGCATTTTTAAGCTGGAAATGTAACTTTTGTTGGCAGAACAGTGAACATCTTATTGATGAGGTGACTGTGTGGCACTGTCAGTCTTCCTCGCTTCTCTGCAACCTTCTAATCAGCACCTGTTTTGTGTGGTAGGTCCCTTCATCTGGGCTGCAAGGCCTCCCTCCCATTGACCCACCAGACATCACCCAGATCTATCCAGTTCCTGCCAACATTCGGCCAGTGCTGAGTAAATACCGAGTGGAGGTATGATTCAGGGGAAGACCAGAATTGTCTTTTGGTACTAAAGAGCTGTACCCCTGCCTGAGTGGTTGGAGGGGTGTTGTGGGGTGGGCAGGGGACCTAAACAAAAACCCCATCCAGCTTGTGCTTGCCCAGAGGGAGCCCTCAGAAACTGCACCATTATTTTCTGGAAGAACATATCATGATTCTCAGGCCACACGTCTGATGCTTCCACACCATAGCAGGGCACACATAGGCTCCTTCTTGCATGGTGGGTGATAGCTCTGTGGTCCTCTCTTCAGGTTCTATTCTGGGGAGTCCGGGAAATGAAGAAGGTGCAGCTCCTCTCAGTGGATCGACCACAGGTTCTCATCGAGTGTGGGGGACGAGGAGTGAAGTCTTGTGTGATCCAGAGCTACAAGAACAACCCAAACTTCACCGTCCAAGCAGATGTCTTTGAAGTGGTGCGAGCCCATCATTCCATAATCCCTCTATTCACTTCCTGTCCTCAGATGGGACCCACTTATTATTATTATTGTTATTAATTATTATTATCTTGGTTGGCTATAGGATGTGTGCACTCTCTGAAGACAGAGACACAGAGAGAGAGAGGAAGAAAGTGAGAAAGCACCCCTCCCCCAGGGGGATAACTACACCACAATACCTTCTCCTTCATCCTCCTCTCTGGATTTTGAGCATGCATATACATACACCCAGTGTGTTTTTCAAGCTACCAGGTCCAAGACTTGAATTATGCAGCTGGTCATGCGGAATCCTCCATGCCATCTGCTGCTTCAACTTCTACGCCGTCTGCTGACCCCAGCACATGCTTTCCTAACTTGGAATGGAGAGATGTTCTGGAGTTTTCAACGTTCACCCCCTGCAAGAAAGAACAGTCTAATTTAGTAAAAAGCCAGACCTTCAGAATGAGATAAAGTAGACATCTACTGTTTGCTTTTCTGCTTGCGAGGATAGATTATACACTAAATTAAAGCAGGTTGACAAACTCTTGCCTAGAATAGTAGCTTCTGAAGTATGGCCACCAATTCATCAGCATCAACATTGAGAACTTGTTAGTAATTCACATTCTCAAGCTCCACCCATGTACTACTGAATCATAAACTTCTGGGGACAGGGCCCAATGGCCTTGATTCAACAAACCCTCCAGGTCATTTTGATACACACCAAGGTTTGAGAACCACTGGCCTAGGAGATAAACCTGATAAAACATACTTTAATGGGTAAATTAAAATATTAGTTGTAGTTTGAATTCAATACTTTGTATGTGAACTTATGCTTCCAAAATGATGCTTTTTTGACACGTATTCTTTTATTTATTTTTATTTTCATTTTTCTTTTTTCTTTTTAGTTTGCCAGAGTTGTGTGCACTTGCTATAAGGAAGCAAAGAGAGGGATAAAGGAGAAAGCACCCCTTTGATGGGGTGTAATCCTACTGCAGTCCCTTCTCCTGCATTTCTCAGTCCAGGAGATTTTTTGGCATGCATGCACATGGGCCTGGTGTGTTTTTTTAAGCTGCTATGATGAGGATCCAAACCATGTGGTCGGCCATGTGGAATCCAGCTCCCTTAACCACTAGGCCATGGACCCAACGCTATTTCAACACACTGTTTTCTGTGCTCTGACTTGGAACCACTGTGAAGACAAAGTTTACATTGTCCAGTCCACTCAGCTCCACTAGACACATATTTTAAATTGGCAAAGAGTCCAATTAAGAATGGCGTAGTATTTGCAAACATTTCACATCAGGCTTCATTGAACCTTGGGCTACCAGAGGGAAGTTGTATGCAGGGCACTGTCCCTTCACCGGTATCTCCATTTTAAATGACTCAACTTTCACTTGTTTTATATATTGGGCCTGTGTAAAATATCATTTGTGGTTAGAGTTTTCTTGGGAAATAAGGACAAAATAATTTGTAGGATTAAATACTACTGCCATAGGAAAAACAGAAGCAGGAGATTGCAATTTAAACTTGCAATGAATAGTTAGTAAGATATTTCTCATATTTGGGAAATTACTCTGTCTTGAGAAGACAATGCTCCACAGTTTGGCAAGCTGCAAGACTGGCCTGGAGGGACAAAATCGCAAGGCATGGTGTCCGGTTTGTTTTAGGCCTGCCTACAGAGGGGCCAGCAGGGCACAAGCACCCAGGCCAGAACCAGGCAGTGCCCCCTCCTCACCCCAGCATCCTCTTGCAGGAGCTGCCTGAGAATGAGCTTCTGCACCCGCCCCTGAGCATCTGCGTGGTGGACTGGAGAGCTTTCGGGAGGAGCACCCTCGTGGGTACCTACACCATCAACTGCTTGAAGCAGTTTTTGTGTAAACCCAGAGAGCCCCTTGCCCTCATCTCACCAGTGGAGGAAGCCCAAGTTGAGCAAGGTAAGACGCTCCTCCTAGCTACTGGATCAGCTCAAAGAAGTTGCCCCACCATCAAGTGGCTGCATAGATCTTTCTGATGAATTTGCTTCTACAGTCTTCATCTTTGGCTGCCAAACTCTTGCATGAGGGGCCAGGTGGTGACACATTGGTAGTGTAACTGGAACTACTGGGAAAGGTCCTAGGTTCATATCTCAGGACCTCCCTAAGCATCCCAGGCATGTGTGTGGCCATGATCCAAGCCTCCTGGTAGATTGCAGTGTGAGGACTCTGTTGGGGATTCTGTCTCTTTATCTTTCTTTCTGTATCTGTCTCTCATGAAATAAATAATACTTTAAAAATAAATAAAGTCGTATATATATATATATAATTTTTTTGAGAGTGAGAGATTTTTGCCATAGGGGGCGTGTTCACTGGAAACACATTGAAAGAGAGATGGAAAGTGAGAAATCATCCCCCCCCATAAAAGATGGCCATGCCACAATCCCTCCATTCTCCTCTTGGGATTTTGGGTACACACACACACACACACACACGCACACAGCATGAGTTTTAAGCCACCAGGTCTGAGACTCAAACTGTGGTCGAATACATGACAGTCCAATGATGTAACCATTATGCCATCTGCTGGTTCCTATATTTATTTTTTTTTAAAAGCTCATATCAGGCTTAACTGCTCTCTGAAACCTTCCTAGAACACAACTGAAGTTTCTCCCTGCCTTCACTCTGACATTTTACTTGGCTTTGGCCTTGATGTGATTTTAGTTTGTTCCATTATGATCTCAGGTGTGCAGAGCTGAGTTAATTGCATGTCACAGTTTCATGACATATCATTATTTATTATTATTATTATTATTATTAGAGAGCTTTTTTGCCATAGGGCACGTGCACTTGCCGGAAATATAGAGACAGAGAGGCAGAAAGCAAGAAATCACCCCCCAGGGGGTTGGCCACACTGCCATCCCTTCTTCTCCATTCTCCTCTCAGGATCTTGGGCACACACGAACAGACACCCAGTGTGAGTTTAAGCCACCGGGTCTGGGACTCGAACCGTGGTCAACTACATGGGAGTCCAGGACATAGCTGTTACGACAACTACTGGTCTCACATTTAGGTCTTTAAAAGCATCTGCATTTGTATAATTTTAGGTAGAGATCCAGCTGCATTGTAGTACCCTTTTGTTCCCTAAACAGTCTGCTGACCAGTCGTTCCTTTCCCCAGTGGTTTGTCTGCCATCTGTCTCATAAAGTGAGTTGCTGTACTTCCTTTGACTGTTTCTGAGCTTTCTGGTTTGTCTCACTGATCTCTCTGAATCTATGAGTTTGTTAGATTGAGGGACCAGCAGATGATGTAATGGTTACGTCACTGCACTCCCACATAGTTGACCGTGGTTCCAGTCCCAGACCCAGCGGCTTAAACTCATGCTGGGCATGTGCGTGCATGCCCAAGATACCAAGAGGAGAATAGTGAAGAAGAGATTGCAGTGGGGCCATCCCCCCCTGGGGGGTGATTTCTTGCTTTTTATCTCTCTGTCTCTCTCTCTCTTTGTCTCTCTGATCAGTGCACCCACCCTATAGCAGAAATCTCTCAAAAAACGACTTTATTAGGTTAAATTGGCTGTTAAAAGTGGATAATTGGAAGAGAGAACCTTGGAGGTCATGGCAGCCATGGAGGATCCAAGTAGGAATTGTTGCTAAGTCCTGAATTCCATGGCACAAAATGGAGAGAAAAAGATCTTTGGCAGAATAGAACAGTGTTGAGACCTTTTTATGACAATGGCCCAATTAAGAATATCAAAAAGCCAGGGATATCCCCTGCTCTTTGCCAAGTACATACCCTCAGGTGCCCAGAGGTCTGCCTGTACTTGGGGGATTAACAGACCTCTGAGGCCTCCAAAGTCTCCCCAAATTAACAGATGAGGGGGACAATCAAAGAAGCCTGTGCTCTACACCTAGGTTTTCATGATCCTAATGACCCCAGTTGATTAAAATTACTCTGAGGGATCCATAACAAATACAACCATTTTTTGATTAGCTAGTATGTGCCAGGTGCCACGCATCATCTCCATCCCCCAGCGAGACCCGTATTTTTACTGTTATTTTCTAAATAAGATGGATGGGGTTCAGAAATGCTAGAAATTCAGCCTCTCTTAATCCAGATCTGTCTGATTTTAAGTACTAAGTTCCTGAAATAACCAGCCTGCAATGTGGCCCAGTTCTCTGACTAGATGTGCTTTTATTTCAGCAGTCCCAGACGCACTAATAGCCACTGAGTCCTCTGAACCCCTCAGCTCATCCCAGGATACCCTGACAGATCACATCTTTGTGGATGTGGAGCCGCCTCCCACCGTGATGCCTGACACTGCCCAGGCTCAGCCAGCTGTCCTGGTCGATATCCCAGACTCGTCCCCTATGCTGGAGCCTGAACACAAACCTACAGCCCAGGAGTCACCGACAGATGGAAAAGTTAAGGTTAGATTGTCATCCTACTTCTATGTACAAGGATCACTGGCGAGTAACTGGCGGTTCTAGACACTGATCCTCTCACCTACTGTAGGGGTGTGCCCACGGGCAAGGCACTTCACGCTCTGGGTATCAGTTTCCTCATTTGTAAAATAAGACTATTGATAGCCACGTCACAGCATTGATGTAGGATCTGGTGAGTCAGTATGTGTAAAATTAAACTGCTAATCAAATGTGACAAGAATATTTAATTGGACAGAAAGCCTTTTTTGTTCATTAGCTTGGAAAGGTAATGATTTCTTCATCCAGTCCTATTCCAGAAATATTTAGAGCCTATTTTGTACAAGGTCGTTAGTAACCAAAAAGATTGGTCCTTTGGATTCTAAAGAGGAATAAGACTTTCTGTCCTCAGGTAATCGAGATTCTGGAAGGAGAAATAGACAAATATACAAAGAACAACAACAACAAAAGAGGGCTACTGTTATTTTTTCTGAATTGTAAATTTAGAAAATTTATAAATTTAAATTCTGCTGTATCAATTGACTTAAGAGAGAAGACCATATTAAGAAAGTCCTGAAGAATTGCCTACCTGGGGAACCAGCAGTTAGCGTAATGGCTATGTCACTGGATTCCCATGTAGTCGACCACGGTTCACATCCCAGACCCGGTGGCTTAGAACTCACGCCAGACGCGTGTGCGTGCGTGCCCAAGATCCTGAGAGGAGAATGGAGGAGAAGGGATTGCGGCGTGACCATTCCCTCTGGGGGGTGATTTCTCACTTTCGGTCTCTCTGTCTCTCTCTGTCTGTCTGGCGAGCGCACGCACCCTATAGCGAAAAAACCCCTCCAAAAAAAAAAAAAAAAAAGAATTGCCTACCTGGTAAATGATAAAGACTGAAATAAAAAGTAGATGAATGGATATGTGCCCAGAATAGTCCCATGTCATCCACTCTCAGGGACCTTCTGTGACCCCTTGCCAGCTGCTCTTCACGTTCCCAGCACTGCGCCTGTCACTTTGTGTCGGAATTCTCAGTTGAAGAACCACCGTCAGCCCTGTGGAAGTCCAGTACCTAAACCACCACACCACCTGCTGGCCTCCTTGGTAAATCAGTCATCTGCCAGTGCTCAGTAAAATGAGGCTTCATCCTAACTCCTCTGTCATTCCTTGCTAGGATGCCAGGAAAGCTTCCCGGAGGTCCACTAAAAGGAGAAAAAGGACCATAGCAGATGAGTCAGCTGAAAATGTCATTGACTGGTGGTCGAAGTATTATGCCTCTCTGAAGAAAGCACAGAAGGTAAGGTCTCCCCTGGCTTTGATAGTTAAGGAACTCTGCTAAGAAAACATTGCACCTTCTCCCGCCACAAATCAACCCCTTTTTAATCCCACAGGCATGATTCTGTTAACTACAGAAGAGCAAAAAGCCCAGAAGGTTCAGGGATCTAGAGTTACAAAGTTCTTGCTCTCTGGCTGGAGCTGGCTAGCACTGGGACACGAGCTCTATTGTAAATGCTGGAAAGAGGTTCCCTACAGCATGGCCTCTGGTGGCAACAATGATGGAGTTTTCAACTGCATCTGCAGATACCCAGGTCAAAGGGCCAGTTCTCCATCAGGGTTCTAAATTTGTATGAGAAATGATCAAAGTAAAGGCAGAGGTCTTGGCTTTACCAAATGGTAAGTGGCCAGAGCAAGAGCAAGACCTCACGTACGTGAAGGAAGATGAGGATCAAGTTATATAGCTGGCGAAACTATGAGGAGCAGGTCTTCAGATTCAGGCAAAAGCTCAGTGACTAAATTTGTTAATATTTGTTATTTGCTTGTTTATTTCTCATAGAAGATAAAAGGAAAATGAATCAGTTGATATCATCATATTTAACTAAAGAGAAGGTTTTCTGACTCCTTCCTTTTGAAAGACTGTGGATTGATCTAGGACCATTTCACAAATATGGATATATACTAAATAAACCAAATGCTGGTCCCTACCTCCAGCCTCCCCTCTTTGTGATGGATGTTACCACTTCTTTGTTTGTTTGTTTTTTTTTTATCTTTTTTTTTCATTTCATTTTCTTCCATACATTCAATCACATTATTATTTGTCTTACAAAATGGATATTTCAGCAGGTGAACACCTCTCCCCAGCACCGTCAATAAAACCACGAAACATCTTCAACAGATAATACCACACCTCTTTGTGCCATTAATGCTTTGCCTCCCTGTCCCTCCCCCTAATGTCCTTCCTCAGACCCTCCTCTTGCACACACACTATATCTGGTATTTACATCTATATACTGCGTTTCTATATCCTTTAGACAATTAGTTTCAGTCGTAGAGTGCAGACACTCGGTATATATTACGTGGGGACAATGTTACCACTTCTTTGAATGCATAGCCCTTTATCCTTCCTCTGCTAATCTCCCTAAACCCTGGAATCAACCCAAGGGCCCAACTTGCCAAGGGATAAGACTCATAGTGCAGGCTGGGGTGATGCTTCCAAGAAGGTAGAAAAAAAAATGAGGAAAGAGTTTGCTTTCCCCGTGGCTGAGAGGAGACTCCACAGAGAGGATGAGAATGTCTACAGCTAGGTGGCACCTTTGTTGGATATGTGGACATTCCACTGCTCTTAGGTCCCAGATCTTTACAACAAGGCTCTATTTTGGAATAAATAAAGCCTTCCTGTATATTTTGGAATAAATAAAGCCTTGTTTGAATACTCTCTTAAAATGGCATTTCTCAAAATTCAAAGGGCTGGCATAATTGAATTAAAACTATTAGCAGTCAGAGTTGATAAATAAGGCAGGCTATGTCAATAATCTTGTCTCCTCCTTTTTTTAAAGATGAAGGAGAATGATCCCAAGGGAAAAAAAGGAAATGCAGGTAAGTAGCTCTTCTGGGGACATTTGGACATAGAATGCAGCCATTATAGGGAGAAAATTATAAAATAGAACCCATGGAAGAAGTATTAGAGCTCAGCTCCCTCATTTCCTAAGTGAGGAAACCATCTCAGGGAGATGAAACACTTTAAAAGGTCATGCAACTATTTGAGTTGGACTGTGACTGGATCCCAGGTCTCCCGAATCAAGTTCAGCACTGGAATTGACCTTTTGGCTTGTGTCCCTACATTGACAGTCTTAATATAGAAACAGTGGAGTAAAAATAGGAGCAATAGGGATGACAGGCCAAAGCCAACACGATAAACTTTAATAGAGGTGAGTGTAAAGAGCCGGATTTAGGTTCCAAAACTCAGTTTACAAGGATCAGATAGATCTGGTTTGGCAGAAACTCAAATGAAAGAGGTCCGGAATTTTAAATGACCACAAACTCAACTCAAGTGAGCCGTAGTTCTTGGCCTAAATACAACAGCCAATGCTGTTTCAGGTGACATTGATGGAAGTAGAAAAACCAGAGCTAGGCTTAGTTCCTCAGACTACTCCTTTCACTTAATTTACTACACATTTAATTCTAAGATCGGTCCCATGACTTTGGTGATATCTTCATGTCACAGGTGATAAAACAGGTCCAAAAGGGCCACGTAACTTGTCCAAGGCTACATAGAAAATAATAGAGCTAGAAGTCTATCTCTAACATTCTCTTTCCCCGGGGTCTTCTGCTAAAAAGTTATTAAGTAATCTCATAGTATGACTTTGTGCAAGACCTTTAGCATATTTCAGCCTCATGTTGTATTAGATACATCTCAAGTCCTTAACCAGACCTGAAAGAGAGTGTAACTAAAAGCTCTGGAGTCAGTCCATATCCTGGGTCTGTTTGC
Organism: Tupaia belangeri chinensis; assembly: GCF_000334495.1. Lineage (NCBI taxonomy): Eukaryota > Metazoa > Chordata > Mammalia > Scandentia > Tupaiidae > Tupaia > Tupaia belangeri. The sequence goes on from NW_006160057.1 coordinate 3,449,414, forward strand.
TAGTTGGGTGAATGCTTCATTTATGGACCCTCTCTGTGCACCATTTAATGAGTTCTCACACATATAGGCCAAGCTAACACACTGCCCACTCCCAGGGGACCCACTGACTTTGCTTTGCTACGTGAGTGGCATCTCCTGGGGTCAGGTCCTTCAGTGTACAGACTGCAGGACTATCCACAGCAATACTACAGTGAGAGGTTGCTGTTTCTTTTTTAAAAGAAGGATCATGATACACAACACATGCCAGAGCAAAGGGCAAGAGCTTGGTTATGCGCATTTTCATTTTAAGAGCCTTGAGAAATCTAACAATTTCTACTGAATATCTACAGAAACAAAACCAGATGAAGTAGTGGTAGATATGGAAGATGGCCCCAAGAGGAAGAAAGACAAGATTCTCAAGAAGAAGGTCAAAGATGATGAGCTCCCCAACCTGGCCATCTTGCAGGTATATGAACATAAGCATCTCTGCCATGGACAGGGGAGGCAGTGGCTTCTCTAAGTACTTTGGTCAACCCTACTATTACTTTTTTTTGAACTAACTTACTTGGTCTTCACTATAATCATTAAAGTAGAGAAATAAGTTTAACAAGCATAAAAACCCAGAGAGCAGACCATGTTCATTTTTCATTTTCTACATCTTCATACTGAGGAGGCTCAAAACATGCATTATTTAGCCTAGACCTGACAAGGAAATTTACAATGTGTGAGTTCCCCTTAGCTCACCTCTGGAAGCTTGACATCATCTTGCAGATGTGTGCACACTCAAAGTAACAGAACTAAAAACTCCAGCTAAAGACAAGCCTATCAAACCAATCTTAATGTTAGTCAGAGTACACAAGCTAAACACATGCATTTAGATACAAAAATCTGAAATATGGAAATGATGAATCTAGATAACCAATTTGGGTAAGTAATTTTGATACGGCATTTGAATAAGTAATTTAATTATATTGCCAAATCTAAAACTCAATTTTACTTTGCAGTTCCAGAGTGTATTTATAATTTCCCACTTGGAAAATTCATGTCTATATGCATTACACTAAAAGCAAATATTCTAGAACTTTATATGTTAGGCATTAGATTTTTCTTTTTAATTGCTAGAAGAGACAGAAAGAGGGGAGAAAGCACTCCATGGTAGGGCATGGCCATGTTGCAATCCCTTTTCTTCCATTTCCACTCTGTCAGGATTTGGGGCATGCACACGTGCCCAATATGTTTTTCCAGACACCAGGACTAGGAACAAATGATGGTCAGTCATATAGGCTCTGACTTCCTTCACCTCTAGGCTACAGATCTGGTCCTCAAGGTTAGGTTTGAAATCATGGCCTTTCTCACTAAATCAACCCTGAGTTGCTTCCTCACAGCACAGTCTTTTCTCTTCTCTCTAAGATATATGACAGAGATCTTGAGAGTGAATTCAACAATTTTGAAGACTGGGTGAAAACCTTTGAGCTCTTCAGAGGCAAGTCTACAGAAGATGACCATGGTTTCGATGGAGACCGAGTCATTGGAAAGTTTAAGGCAAGTTCTAGTGTTAACCCTGTTACTTGGCTCACCCTGTCCGTAAACATCAACTATCTCAACATGAAATTGTGACAGAGATGTGCGCAAAAAAAGAAAAAGAAAAATTCTTAATTTTTACCCAAGACCTTCTCTAGAACCCTACCACGCCTAACCACAGTCATCTGAGATAATTTTGGTTTGTGGCTAGTGACATGGATTGGAGTCAGTCTGGTGGAATATAAGGAGACAAAGCCATTACCCGAAAGGACCAATGTACTTTACTTTGCTCTCCTCACTCCCAACACACCAAATATCTGATTTATACAAACCTACCAGTTGGACAGTTAAATTAATCAAGCAACCTAAAGCTTTCATCTGTCAATCTTACAGTGTCAGTATCACAAAGTAGTGGGTAGCATATTCTTTTTTTTATTTTTTTTTAATTTTTTTTTCCTCCTGCTTTTTTTTTTTTTTTTATTAAATTATATTACCTAACACTCATTCCCTGAGCATCATCACAACACACTAAGTGTAGTTTCCCATCTAGGATAAACTGCATAGTGTCTTAATCAAGCATGTTATCACCAATACTATTCCATTTCTACTTTCATACATATGTATACATATATATATGTTTTTTATCCTATGTTTGACCCTCAGCCCTTTCCCCCTCTCCCGTTTACACTATCTCTGCTATAAACAGTTGTCTTCCAGAGGGGTCATTGAAAATGCGATACCTGCGAGTAGAGGGAGAGGGGCCAC
>NW_006160057.1:3452128-3478900 GCF_000334495.1 Tupaia belangeri chinensis
CCCGCCTCCCGCCGCCGCCTTGGCGCGGGGCGCGGGGGTAGCATATTCTTGAAACCTACTATGTGCCAGGCTTTTATGTGCAGGGTGGTAGGCTGGAAATAGCTTGAGTATTGCATTTGGCAGTCTGGATTTAAATCCTAATTATAAAACTCACCAGCATATGATCTGGAACACACTTCACCTCCCTGAGCCTTGGTTGTTGCACTGGGGACTAAGAATACAGCCATTGGGATTGGGTGAGACAGTGAAGAAAGCATAATGCACACAGCACACTACAGAGGGAAGGGCACTTGTGTCCCATCTGCTTATCCTCATAACCGTCCTGTGAGGAGGGGGTTCATGCACCAACACCAACTCCCTGTGGTACCATGAAGGGGCTGAGAGGCAGGTATGTTAATGAGATCTGTCTGAGGACATTGTGAATGAAAGGGCTGCACCATCCCAGGCCCTGCTGATTCCCAGGCCGTGCAGTCTGTGATTTTAGCGGGATGTCTGGCCATCTCGTTTCAATGGGTTGTGCTTTGTGGTTCCAGGGTTCCTTCTGCATATACAAAAGCCCTGAAGATTCTAGCTGTGAGGACACCGGGCAGCTGAGAATCCAGCAAGGGATTCCACCCAACCACCCTGTCAAAGTCCTGATCAGGGTGTACATCGTCGCGGTGAGCCAACCTTGTTTACTCTGAGGGGTTATCAGTCTGTTCACGCTGCCATAAGATGATACCACGGAAGGGTGCTCAGACAGCAGACATGTATTCTCTCACTCCCCAGATGTGGGAAGTCCATGATGAAGGTGCCGTCAGGGCAGGTTTCAGGGAGGCGTCTCTTGCTAGACTTTAGCTGGCCGCCTTCTTGCTGGGTCCTCACAGAGATTTTCATCTGTGTGCATGCAGAGCAGAGAGAAGCCTTTGGTGCCTCTTCATCTTATACAGATTCCAGCCTTATTGGATTAGGTCCCACCCTTAATACTTCATTTAACTTTAATTACCTCCTGACCTCTAATAGCGTTACGTGAAAGGTTATGGACTCAACATACAGATTTGGGGGCAGGAAGTGCATAATTCAGTCTACAACATAGTATATAGCTTCGTCAGTAACACGGACATTTCCTAGCGTCTAGCGTCCCTCTCAGGGAGAATAATATACTCCAGGGCATATAGGTCAGCTCTGGGTAGGTGTATCTGTTCTCTGTGGTTGCCTGCTGGCAAGAGAGGAAACCAAACAAGAACGGGGCATTAAATCAGAATGTCTGGAGACAGAACTGAAGCTCACAACAGGACAGTTAGTGGGAAGGCCCAGGGAGAATGGGGCAGCTGCTGCTATGAAATCCCTCACCCACAGCTTTGCTTCTACACTGTGGTCAGAAATTTCATTCTGAATGTATTCCCAAGAAAAATATTATTTCTCTAGGCTTCCTCCTTTCCGATAATGAGAGCACAAAAGTTAATTATAAAACTTTTGACTTGATTGCCAGGAAGCCTGGAGCCAAATCTGACACCCAATAAAAGCAACTGTATGAACTCTCACAGCTCATGGATTTGTTTTCATCTCTTGACCTTGGACTTGACTTTCACAATCACATTTGATGGTGGTAGTCTTACTTAACGTTAACTCTTTGCTTGCAGGCCCTGCAGTGCCTACATCCTTTTCAAAATATATAAATGAAGCATAAAATAAAAATGAATTATTCTTTAATGCTAACAAAGAACTAAATGCTTCCATTATGTAGTTCTCAGATTTCCTTCATCACCCCAGGCATCATCACTACAATCTTTACATGCCCAGGATGTTGTGATAAAATGAACAATTTCTGCTTTCAAGAGAGTCACAGACTAGTTAGAAGGATTAGAAGTACTTTTAAGGAATCACTGGCAATGCTGGAGGTCTACATTAAACACAAACCCACAGGACAGTTTTGACTAGCTTTTTCAAAATTTCATTCAGGAGATCATTTATGTCTTGGGAGATAATTAATATGAATTCCTTAGAAAGAGAACATATGTTCAAATAAATTCAAGAAATAGTGCATATAGAATTCATTTTCTTTCTCCAACTCCTGAGATTCATAAATCTCATTAGCACATTCAAAGCTCAGAGCATTCCAGAAGCAAACATTCTGTTTAATTATTGAATCTTGAACAGCCTTTTCTAAACGTATTGCCACAAACCTTATGTGTGTGTATATATATATATATATATATATGTATATCAGTACATATACTTTTTTTTATCATACAGAAAATTCTACAGAATTAAGGTTTTAGGGCATACAGTTTAGAGAATTCAGAAACAGAGGGCAGGATTTCTATGGTCTACAGAGATTAGAGAAGGGTTTTCCCTCTTATTCACTTATTCATTCAGCAAATATCTATTCATGTGTCTAGTCCTGTCTAGACAAAGGCTTGGGATGTCCATCAGGTTCCTTCCCAGGAACTGGCATGCAGCAGGGAGGACTTGGGCTGGGACTTAAGCATAGGAGGGACTCGAACACTGTCAGAAGGTGGCAGTCCTGGTCACAGGGAGTAGAATGAACTCACTCTCATTATGGACAGTCAGTGCTTCTCCTTGGCATCTCAAGGAGTAATGGTATGTGTGGTTTGCTCTTTTTACTAATATTTGATTCATTAACTAATGAATTAATTTTAGAACATTTTAATTTAATAAAACACTAGGCCCAACTGTTATGGTTCAGGCAGTAGGAGTGCCGCTGGGCAATGGCGGAGCCATATGGGTACACCTGAAACATGTGAGCATGTCCGTGGGTCCACCTCGGATCCTAGTCGGCTTTAGGGCTTTCATCACCACAGAGTTTCTGTCTTTGTGGTACCATTCTGACCAGCCTCCTACTTTGACATTTACTTAGAAGGTATTTGCTTGAAAAATAAACATGAAAACCAAAAAGGAAAAAACAAATTGCTTATGCTTACTTAAGGCCAAACTTGTCTGGAATCAGGCCTTACTCCCATAAACAGATGATTGTTCAAATGGCTGGTGCTAAATGCAAGACTGACAGGTCATAGATTCAGGGACCATTAATTTGGGGGGAGGAGCTTTCCAGAATTAATTTCTTGATTTTACAGATGGATCTTAGAGAGATGACATTACTTGTCCAAGATCACATGACTGCTTAGAAACAGAACTCAAACTCAAAATCATGCCTTGTGCCCCCACCTGATCTCATAACTCCGTGCCAAGAGCTGCTCTCCACTGGGGAAGTGACTTAAGAGACAGTTGAGCTTGGGCAAAACCCAGTTTTACTTTTAACAACAAAATAGAGATGCTAACACAGTGGTTTTTAACCTTGGCTGCTCACTAGAAACATCTACAGAGCTTCTCAAAATTCATTAAATCAGAATGTCTGGAGACAGAAACGAGCACCCAGATGATCTCAGGGTGCAGCCAAAATGGAGAACCATGAGACCAAGGAATTGTTTTTTCCTCCCCAGGCATTTAATCTTAGCCCAGCTGATCCAGATGGCAAATCAGATCCCTACATTGTGCTCAAGCTTGGCAAGACGGAAATCAAAGATCGGGACAAATACATTCCCAAACAATTGAACCCAGTATTTGGAAGGTCAGTGGCCATCTGGGCTGTCCTGCATTGTCCTTTCTGCTGCTGCATTTCTGTGGGGATTGATGCGTGTATCCATGTGTGTAGTGGGTAAAATGGTGGCAGGAGGTTAAATGCTAACTTCCGCTCTTGATAACAAACAACCAAACCTATATTCATGGACAAGAGTTGAATCCTTTCCAGGTGTCTTACAGACATTGGGTGGTGTGTGATGGCCTTCATACCCATGGTTTTTTCATAATCCTTTCCTAGATCTTAGATTTAAGAGGCACCCTGAAGGATAATTGGATTTACAGTCTTGCTTTTGGTCAGAGAGAGTTCTCTGTTACAAACAAAGTCACAAAGGTTCAGAAAGGTTAAGAAACTTACTGAAGTTCACACAGTTCATAATTGGAGAAGGACCCAGACATTTGGTCTTCGATCTCCAACTAATGGGATTTTTTTCTGTTGTCGTTTTGCTGCTCATTTGAGGTAAACTCTCAGGTCTAAAAGCTGAACTGCATCTTCCTACACAATGCTAAAACCTATTGCATCTGTACATAGTAGGTGAGTTATGCATTCTCCAGTTATGACAGCCCTACAACCCACATTTATCTTATAATAGAGCATGTCACACATTGGTGACTTTGGATCAAGGCAACCTGGGTTTCACTCTTTCACATACAAACTGTATGACCTTGTACTAATGATCCTAGTGTTCTGCACTAAGGCAGCAATAATGACGCCTGACTCAGACTCCTTCCAAGGTGAAGTACATAAAGCCCCCAGCACAGTGCCTATTCTAGCACACAGTAGGTACCCAAAACACCTGAGCTTCCTTCCCTTCCCTTTTAGAAATCATTTTAATGGTGGAAACATCATAAGTATCATCATTTTGGCAATAAATACATCTCATGTGTACTTAATTTCTGTTTTTTTCCTGAGCATGGGATGAAATCTCCATCAGGCTCATTTAAATTCATTTACACATTTGTGATCACTGTGGACCCTCTGACATTTCATCAGCATCAGCCTTGTACATTTTATTGCTCCTGAGGAAATGAGGCAATAAATGATGAGAATGATTAAAAGACAGTGCCAAGGAAACTTACCCTTGCTTCTCTGATCCCAAGATGACCTTTGTTTTTACCTGTCATTTATGTAACCAGCTCTTGAGTTTGTCAAGTGCTTGGCAGTCACTTTTTTTCTTTTTCTTTTTTTCTTTTTTTTTCTTTTTTTTTTTTTTTTGAGAGTTTTGCTATAGGGCACGTGTTGGAGATACAGAGAAGAGAGAGTGTGTGTGAGAAATAACCACTGTGAGGATGGCCATACCACAATCCTTCTCCTCTGTTTTCCTCTCTGAGTTTTGGGCACACACACACAAATGCACCTGGCATGAGTTTCAAGCCACCGAGTTTAGGATTCAAAGCACGGTTGACCATGTGGGAGTCCAACACCTTAACCACTATACCATCTGCTAGCCCCAGCAGCCACTTTTTCACTAACTAATTTCATCACAATGCCATGAATTAGACTGGCTTTATTGCCTCCATTATATGGCATGACAAACAGAGAGGTATAGAATAGTCCTTGCTGCCTCTGACATTGTGGAGCCTCTTCCAGAAGTGGATGCTTTATTGGATGTGTATTTCATTGTCACTGGGGACAAGCATTGCTAGTTCACTCTCAGCGTTCCAGCAGGGAGAGCAACTCTTATGCCTAAGACATGAGGTCTGGGGACTCCCCCCTCACAATCTCCCTGCCCCACTATTCCTGTGAGGATGTCACAGCCTCCACCCCTGGGGTCCTGGCACTTGGCCCTGCTTTACTTTTCTTCATAGTTTCTGACATAGATTCACATTAATATATGTTTCTTGGTCACCTCTCATCTCTGCATTAGAGTAAGATCTGTTTAAGTTGCAACTTGGTCTAGTCTAGCTGATGTCACACTCCGCAGTATCTGGGACAGAGCCTGACACGTGGTGAGCAGGTATTCAGTAAGTACTCATAGAATGAATAAATGAATGGACAGAACTCCAGCCAGTTGTTAGTGGGACTGAACAGGATCCTGTCACTGCATCATCCCGAGGTGGTACCTGTCTGCAGGTTCTGTCAGTTCCTCACAGCTCTGGTTTCCCAGAATTGTCTCCACAGTCTTGATACTTAACCATAAGGAAAAATATGTCACCTGCTGGCCCCCAGAGCACTCTTAAAACCCTGGCCCTAACTCTGAGAGTTTAGCTATTATTTATCTATTTCCTTATATGTCCTCCCTACTGGAAGGAAATTATTTTACTTATTTTGAAAACTACTGTAACTGACACATAGTGACGTGTCATAAATAGCAGGTGAGTGAATAAATGAATGGATAAATGAGCAAAGGAACAATGAGGCATCTTTTCTCTGAAGCACAGAGGCTCTGCATGCATTCAACAATCTCAGTTCTGGCCTGTCTCATGATGTACTGTATCTTCTCAAATCATCACTGCATCTAGCGAGAGTGTCTCGTTGACACACAGGTTTGTATAATCCTAGTTTTTCTCTGGGTATCGGGCAGTCCAACTGCAGTGCGCTATTTCTGAATGAAGCTCCAGTTAAAATGCGAAGGAGGTTAGCATGTGTGCACAGACTGGGAAGATGGACCAGAGTGACTAGGTGCTCTGCCATGGTTGCTAGGTTGGTTAAGCACTTACTAAGTCCTTTTTTAGCAGCCATGGTAATGGCAAAGGTCATGGGTAGATGGCTGGAGGCTTCCTTGTGAGATGCTTCTCAACTATCAATTACAGTTTAGAATTCAAATCTTGGAGCTCAGGGAGGCAATACCATGCCTTCAGATGGAAGACACATGGATTTCTTCCCTGCACGGACATACTGCTGGCCTGCTAGCACTGCCTCAATCAGATATAATCACTGGAGCTATAGAGCATCTCTGCCTGACTCTTCGGGGAGAGTTAGTTGGCTCTGGGCCATTCTGTGATTGCAGTGTCTGCCGCATTGCAGAGCAGGTATCAGGATAAAGTGGGCCCAACCATGAGGGCAGCACCCCAGACAGGACCAAGGACATGCAGGGAAATAATGAGCCCTCATTCTCTTTCCTCACCCCAGCCCACCCTATCCCAGAGCAGCCAGAGTCTGGAATAGCTAGAGAGTCACTGGTGTGTTCTTTTTTTAAATCAATCTATTTATTTTACATACTTTCACTGAACATCACCACAGCACATGAACATCAGCATGCACTGGAAAACCGCATACAAAATGTGGTTCCCAGCCAGGATACCCTATAAAGTGGCTTAATCATACATGTTATTGTCAACAAATAATTTTCCATTTCTTGTTTCTTATATGTATGTATGTGTGTGTGTGTGTGTGTGTGTGTGTATATATAATTTTCCCCCTATTTCTCACCCTTTGCCATTTTCCATCCTCCTCCCACCCTGTCTCTGGTATCTGCAGTTGCTTTCTATTCCTTTATTTTTTCCCACATTGTATTGATTCACAAAATATCTTAATTAATCTAAATACTATCAATAGTAAGTTCAGCTGATATATACATATCTGTGAACAAAAGTCATGACTTTAGTCATGAAACGCTGTGAATAGAAAGAGTATACCATAAAAGCACATAGCTGAGGCTATATGGCTTACTGTGGTCATTAAATAAGTATTTTTAAATACATTTTTTAATTTCAAGAAAGGCCATTTTAACTTTAATAAATCAAAATTTAAAAATGTTAAGGGAACTTTGCTTAATACTTAAAGCCAGGTAACAGGTGAGGATTCAGTTCAAATAGTAGATACATGGACCTGTCCACAACTCAAGAGAAGACGAAACTCCTTAACACGGGGAAACAAAGCATAGAAGGTCAGTCATATTTTAGTCAAAAGGCATAAGATTCTATTTCATCAGTTGAAACTCATGTACTTTATCTTCTGTTGTGATCCGATCTTTCTGTTTAAATACCAGTGTGTTCTTGGTTTTGTTTTCAGAAAGACATTTCCCTGAAATGAAAAATTTCACTCAATATTTAATTCCAAAGTACTTGCTCTAATGTAGGAACTCAGTATCAAGGATAATCCATTGTCACATTGACACTGGGCATTGGTGTGGTGCCATGGAAAGAGGCCCTAACTCAGAGTTAGGAGATGGGCATTTATCCCACATTGGCCTGATTTATTATTGTGGGCAGGTCACTCATGTTCTCTAGATTTCTGTTTTCTTATCTTTAGCATGAAGGGATTGGATATGTTGATTTCTGAGACGCCCCCTTAGAGTTCAAAGAAACATATATTAAGTGTGTACTTTCCACTGTCCAAGTGGAGGCTCCAGCAATGCGGAGATAGAAAAGGCAGGTCCCATTTCCCAAGGAGTCAGAGTCTTGTAGAAACAGCACTCTAGTTCTGCAATTTTAAGGTTCAACATTTTTTTATCCCCAAAGGGGTTTTCATTTAAAATAAATCCAGCTGGTATTCTTCGATGAAGCAACAATGGAGGGGAAGAGAATGGCAATGTATTGGACATCAGTTGGATGCCTGAAAGTGAAATGTGTGTTTTATTTTTTTTAAGACAGATTTTTGTTGGGACCAGCAGTTAGCATAATGGCTACGTCGCTGGACTCCCATGTAGTCAACCGCGGTTCGAGTCCCGGACCCGATGGCTTAAACTCACGCCAGGCGCATGTGCGTGCGTGCTCAAGATCCCGAGAAGACAATGGAGGAGAAAGGGTTGTGGCATGACCATCTCCCCTGGGGGAGTGATTTCTCGCTTTCTGTCTCTTTCTCTCACTCTGTCTTTCTGCTGGTGAGCGCACGTGCCCTATAGCAAAAACATCTCTCTAAAAAAAAAAAAAAAAAGACAGATTTTTGTTATAGGGCACATGCACTCTCCAGAGAGACAAAGAGACAGAAAGTGAGAAATCACCCTCCAGAGGGATGGTCATGCCTCAATTCCTTCTCCTCCATTCTCTTCTTGAGATTTCGGACATGCACACACATGTGCCTGGGGTGAGTTTTAAGCCTTCGGGTCTGGGACTCAAACCGCAGTAAATTCCATGGGAGTCAAATGACATAACCATTATGCCATGTGCTGGTCCTGAAATGTGTGTTTTATATAAACAATATTTAATTTAATCACCATGCTAAATTATAAAGAAAATATAAGACAATGGAGGAGAAATGGTTGTGGCATGACCATCTCCCCTGGGGGAGTGATTTCTCGCTTTCTGTCTCTTTCTCTCACTCTGTCTTTCTGCTGGTGAGCGCACGTGCCCTATAGCAAAAACATCTCTCTAAAAAAAAAAAAAAAAGACAGATTTTTGTTATAGGGCACATGCACTCTCCAGAGAGACAAAGAGACAGAAAGTGAGAAATCACCCTCCAGAGGGATGGTCATGCCTCAATTCCTTCTCCTCCATTCTCTTCTTGAGATTTCGGACATGCACACACATGTGCCTGGGGTGAGTTTTAAGCCTTCGGGTCTGGGACTCAAACCGCAGTAAATTCCATGGGAGTCAAATGACATAACCATTATGCCATGTGCTGGTCCTGAAATGTGTGTTTTATATAAACAATATTTAATTTAATCACCATGCTAAATTATAAAGAAAATATAATTACTCGCCTTTACACATGAGGCTGAGAGGAGTTAAATCATTTTTCCAATGTTTTATAAGCTGGAGGCTGCAGAGTTTTTATTATAATTGGAAATCAGTCCTGTTGGAGACCAAAACCCCATGTGGAAGACTGCAAGATATGGGCCATGAAAGGGGAGATTATTAGTTACTGGAAATTATAAAGAAATTACAAATAGATTGTACATTAAGTGAGAAATTAAGCCAACAAATCTGCAGTAAGTACTGTCTGAGTTACTGAGCATTTAGAGGATTCATACCAACAGCAGGTTGGCTACAAGTGAAACTGGAGAAAGTTCCCTGTGCCACCAAACATTGTTGATTCCACAGGTCATTTGAGATCCAAGCCACATTCCCAAAGGAATCCCTGCTCTCTGTCCTGATCTATGACCATGACATGATTGGCACAGACGACCTCATTGGTGAGACCAAGATCGACCTGGAGAATCGCTTCTACAGCAAACACCGAGCCATCTGTGGCTTGCAGAGCCAGTATGAAATGTGAGTTCTTTCCCCATGGAGACACTGTTGATGGTTTGGGTCTGTAGTCATCAACACTCTGGGCTCTGTGTCTCAGTTGTCCCTCTCTGGAAAGGCCTGGTCAGGCTCAGCTTTAATACCTCAGATGGGCTCCATAGCATCAGGGTTGTTATGTACCCACAAAAGTTATTGGGACAGGGGAGACAGTTCTGATTTAGAACCGCGGGCAGCTTCAAGACTCAAGAGCTAAACTGTGTGTGTTGACCAGCCGTGCTCACTGGGTAGGAGTCTTCAGTGGGAAATGAAGCTGGAAGAATGATTACAGTAATACAAAGGCCAACATCCCAGCTAGTTATAACTAACAGTCATGTGTGCTTTTGATAACCAAGCACTTTACATGGAGTATCTCATTCAGTTTTCTCAAAATTCCATTGAGGTGTTATCTCCATATTACATATGAAAGAAAAATAAACTCAGCTCTTACTCTTTACAAAGATTTTGATAAAATTCAGAGATTTTGAATTCTGCTTAATTTTAAAATATAGACTATAAGCTCTTTTGTTAAAGTATGTTGTGTCTGATAACTTTAAGTTTTAAAATTTGCATTTCTGTATTTCTTTTTAAAATTCTTCTTATTATTATCATTATTTATACATTTAATTGCTATACATCATTTAGATTGTAAAGAGACTTTACCCAGCATTATATACACCTCAGTCTAGCCCAGTTGAGAATACTATACATATCCTCATCAACAGATAATAAACCATATCTGTGTCTCACAAATGTCTTACCCCTCTATTTTTCCCCAAAATTTCTTTTCACTTTCCCTTCCATACTCTCTTTCCGCTTTGTTTCTAGTGTTCATAACAATTTTTAATGCTTTTATGTCTTCCAGCCTTTCAGTCTCTACCATGGAGTGCAGTCAGTCTATTTTAAGTGGAGGCATATATTTTTCTCTTTCATAGCCTGACTTGCTTCACCCAGCGACAAAACTTCCATATTCATCTACTTTATATCAAATTCCAGGGCCTTGTTGTTTTTTTATGGCTGAGTAGTATTCCATGGAGTATATGTGCCACAGTCTTTCAATCCACTTACCCATTTGTGGACATTAGGGATGCTTCCATGTCTGAGTAATCGAGAATAATGCTGCAGTGAGTATAGATGAGCAAGTGCTTTTCCAACTGAGAGTTCTCCTGTCCTTTGAGTAGATACCCAAGAGTGGAATTGCTGGATCATATTGTAGTTCTATTTGAAGGTCTTGGAGGAACCTCCATAATGTTCTCCATGGTGGCTGGACCAATTTACATTCCCACCAACAGTGTCTTCTACTTTCAAAATTTGATCTTCTGGATGGTCTAACCTGCTTTTAATACTTTTGAGGGAGGTTTTAATTTCCTATATTATAGCCTTCGTATCTAACAGCTCTGTTTGATTCTTTTTTATGGTGTCCAAATCTTCTCTTATATTGTGGAAGGACTTCCTCACCTTTTGGAGCTCAAAGTCTCTTTTCTCTTGCATCTGATAGAGTTTTGTTACCATAAATATTCTAAATTCTTTCTCTGACATTGCAGTAATATCCTCTAATATTTCCCTACTTGGAGACAAGTTACAGTGTTCCCTGGCTGGAGATGTGTTACTTGATTCTCTCATCCCTGAGGCTCTTCTCTGATTTTTAGACATTTGGTACTGTATTCACTTCTGCCTAGCTTGTTGGAGAAGCATTCTGTGACTGTGAGCTTAAAAATTTGGTACTATTTTCTCCCTTCTACTGTGTCCTTCAATGCGGGAAAAACAGGAGGAGTTGTGCGATTGAATTTTAAAGGGGAATTTCACTATTTTTGCAACAACTGCAGTGAGGTGCAAAGAATTCTCTAAAACTCACAAACTTCAGATGTTTAGCTACTGTGCACCTAGTCATCTCTAGGCAGTGCGTAAGGGCTAAGCAGTAAAACAGGAAAGTAAGGTAAAAGAAAAAGAAAGTAAGAAATAGAAATAGGAAGAAAAGGCAAAGAAAAAAGAAGGAAAGTGCTACGAGAAAAAGAGGAAAAAGTTAGAAATCACGTCACAGAAAATGAAATTGGGTAAAATATGGAAAACTGTGCGGTGTGAAGGTTGGACACAGGCAGAGGTGGCAGTGCCCAGACACCCAGGAGTGGAATTGCTGGATCACCTAGGACACTTTCTTCCTAGGTGAGGGAAGAAGAGACAAATTAACAAGAGAAAGGCATGAACAGGGCAGAAAGCAGTTTCTTTTTAAAGAGAAAATAAAGTTAGAAGGAACAGAGAAGAGCAAGAGGGAGACACTTGCGTACCTGATTTGCACTGGTGTCTGGAGTTGGGGGGAGGTGGCCCTGGGGGAGGGGGGTGTCTTTTCAGCCATGAAGCTGAACCCAGAGGCCTGACACAGGTGGAGTGGAGGTGCCTGGATGCTTTCTGTCCTGACTAGCACTGGGATCTCAAGGGATGTCTGATATCTTAAGAAAAAAATACTCTTCGAAGTTTCAGCCGGCAAAATGTAAAATCATTTACTAGAGTTTCATGATATAATTAAATAATTTTTTCTTAATATAAAATAATGCATATTCATTGTAGAAAATTTTGGAAATACATAAAGTACAAAATAATGCTTGAGTTATTCTACCGAAAGACAATTTATGTAGAAATTCTTGGATATTTCCTTCCAGTATTTTTTCTATGCTATATTCCCCCGAAGCTGAGCTCATAATATCCATGCAGTTTTATAATTTATGTGGTACACTTCCTTTTATAGCCTAAGCATTTTGGTCATTTAATATTTTTACAGCAATTATTTTACTAGGTCTATAATATTTAATTATATTCATTTATAACAAAAAATGGTAAACCACATTACTCTGCTATAGTGTAGATTTCAATTATTTGTACAAATAAAAACTGGATTACATGGCCATAAAAAAATGATATAACCAATTTACCTTCCTGAAAGACGGGGCATTTATATTACTCTTTATTCTAGTATAAACATTGTGGTTAAGAGATTTTCAAAGAAAAGCCATCATACACCTCTCTGATTATTCACTCAGCTTTCACCCACCAACTCCATTAAAAGTAGATTGAGAGGATTTACAAAGCTCCCCCAATGTTTCACAAACAGGAAGTTGCAGATTTAAAAGCAAGAGTGGGAATCAGTCCTCTCTGAGACCAAAATCCCCAGTGAATGAGTGCAAGGAATATATGGCTCCTGAAAAATACATAGTTTAAGAACAGTTAAACCTAGAGATACATAAATGTCTTAGACTCTCTTCCAAGGCTGGGTACCTGCATCCTCCATGGCATGATTGCCTTTCTGGCCTGCTCTGCAGGTTCCGTTTAGGGTCTCCCGAAACTCTATAAACCTCCTGGGGTTTTACATGTCTCTCCAAGCCCCTTAAAGGATCCATTCAAAGAGTGATCAGCTGTCCTCACTCTGAAATGAGGGAAGGAAGCCACAGGTACATCCTTTATTCAGAAGAACTTCCAATGGTGGCCCCACTAGGAAGCAGAGTAGTTTAGTCAGGAGAATTGCAATCTTTATTCACTGAAAAGCTTTTACAGTAAGACAAGAGTGCTGGTGTCAAGGGGACTCTATGTGTCACTCTGGAACTGATATGGATGGCCTCTTCCAGAGCCTCCTATCTCTGGCACAATGTAAGAAAACTACTGAACAGCATTGTCCTATAGCCACGTTTTGATTTATTTAAATACTGAAACAAGTGAATTCCAGTGAGCCCAGTGTCTCATTGAGCAGAGATAGCCAAGCTTATCTTTGTCATGGCTCTCTGGGAGCACTTCAGTAAGTTAATAATTTTTAAACAAATAGCTAGTTTGGGGGGTTGGGGAGAAAGAGTTGGGAAGATTTAGAAACTTACCGTTGCAAAACTCAGTGATTACAGAAACATCATATCAAGGCTTTATGCCTGTGAAATGAGTCTATAACATGATTGTTTTATGGGGAAGGAGAAGAGAAAAAAGCAGCAGAAAATCGAAGGGATGAGTTAGGCTTTCCTATTAGAAGTTAGAGCAGCCTAATGTCTATTCTACTAAAAACTAAGCAAAACTTATCTGCAAAGAAATCGATAAACACAGAAAGCAGATCGGTGATTGCTGAAGGTTCTGGAGAGAGGGAAAGAAGAATAATTATTTTATGGGCACAGGGTATTTTTTGGGGGTGGCAAATATTTTGGAGGGACAAGGTAGGTGTGGTAGAAGCACATCATTGTGGAGGTATTAAATGACACTTAACTGATCAACTTTAACATGGTTAATTTATGTTCTGTGAATGTCATTTCAATCTTCTCTTTTAAACAAAAGTACATTAGTAAAAACCGAAACTCTCTGCAAAGGATTTTTATGTCAAGCTACTCACAAGTCCAGTCTTATCCACAAGCTATACATAGGCAAAGGCCTCTGCTCAGAAAAGAGAGAAAACCGAAAATTCAGTTCAAATATCTAGAATGGCAAGTATATCTGAAGGGAACTTCACAGATGATACTTGGACAGCCCTTTCAATAGAGACCACAAAATGTGCCCTCCCTGTAGAAAGCCAGGCCTCACGCTCTCTGTCGTTCCTCCACTTTTCAGAGAAGGCTACAATGCCTGGAGAGACACATCCAAACCCACGGAAATCCTCACCAAACTCTGCAAAGACAACAAGCTAGATGGGCCCTACTTTCGCCCTGGAAAAATACAGATCGGAAATCAGGTCTTTTCTGGAAAAACTGCCTTCACTGAAGAGGACACTGGTAACTCTCTGCAAAGTATTCTACTAATATTGCTCTTCTTATGAAAAGCCTGATTCTATTGATATGTGTGGCTAAAACCGAGTGAGTCATTCGATTATAAAAGTAATGTATGCTCACAGTAAAAAATACAGAAAAGTAAGGAGGAAATGAAAGTCACCTATAGTCCTAAAAGTCAGAGATCACCATGCTGCATACTGAGATATTTCTTTGCAGTCTTTGTGTGAGGGGAGAAAGAGTTGGGAAGATTTAGAAACTTACCGTTGCAAAACTCAGTGATTACAGAAACATCATATCAAGGCTTTATGCCTGTGAAATGAGTCTATAACATGATTGTTTTATGGGGAAGGAGAAGAGAAAAAAGCAGCAGAAAATCGAAGGGATGAGTTAGGCTTTCCTATTAGAAGTTAGAGCAGCCTAATGTCTATTCTACTAAAAACTAAGCAAAACTTATCTGCAAAGAAATCGATAAACACAGAAAGCAGATCGGTGATTGCTGAAGGTTCTGGAGAGAGGGAAAGAAGAATAATTATTTTATGGGCACAGGGTATTTTTTGGGGGTGGCAAATATTTTGGAGGGACAAGGTAGGTGTGGTAGAAGCACATCATTGTGGAGGTATTAAATGACACTTAACTGATCAACTTTAACATGGTTAATTTATGTTCTGTGAATGTCATTTCAATCTTCTCTTTTAAACAAAAGTACATTAGTAAAAACCGAAACTCTCTGCAAAGGATTTTTATGTCAAGCTACTCACAAGTCCAGTCTTATCCACAAGCTATACATAGGCAAAGGCCTCTGCTCAGAAAAGAGAGAAAACCGAAAATTCAGTTCAAATATCTAGAATGGCAAGTATATCTGAAGGGAACTTCACAGATGATACTTGGACAGCCCTTTCAATAGAGACCACAAAATGTGCCCTCCCTGTAGAAAGCCAGGCCTCACGCTCTCTGTCGTTCCTCCACTTTTCAGAGAAGGCTACAATGCCTGGAGAGACACATCCAAACCCACGGAAATCCTCACCAAACTCTGCAAAGACAACAAGCTAGATGGGCCCTACTTTCGCCCTGGAAAAATACAGATCGGAAATCAGGTCTTTTCTGGAAAAACTGCCTTCACTGAAGAGGACACTGGTAACTCTCTGCAAAGTATTCTACTAATATTGCTCTTCTTATGAAAAGCCTGATTCTATTGATATGTGTGGCTAAAACCGAGTGAGTCATTCGATTATAAAAGTAATGTATGCTCACAGTAAAAAATACAGAAAAGTAAGGAGGAAATGAAAGTCACCTATAGTCCTAAAAGTCAGAGATCACCATGCTGCATACTGAGATATTTCTTTGCAGTCTTTGTGTGAGTGTGTGTGTGTGTGTTTGTGTGTATGTGTGGTATGTTACATTTTTAAAGAATTGTAAATGTGCTATATGTACAGTTTTGTACCTTGTTTTTTTTTCTATTTCTAATAGATTACGATGATTCTCCTCTGCTCTTTGAGCTGATTACTGATAAAATTCCATTTTTTGACTGTGCCATTTATTTACATCATGCTCATTTTTATAGTGACAATTAATGCTACAACAAACTTCCTTATACTTCCTTAGCACACTTCTGGTACTTTTACAGAATAGAACATAGAAGCACAATTGTTTTTTTCTAGAAGGTAGGCAATAGCCCTAAAATACAGAAATAATTGGAAAAAATCAAATTTATATCAATAACTCTCCTATTTTAACACCAAGAGCTACATTTTCTACGTGAACATCACAGGGCCTACCACAAAGATCTGAGAAAGGGCTCCATAAATGTCAGAGGGAGAACAGAGTCCCCTTCACTTAATGATACAAAACTACTTTTGTACTTTCTGCTGTGTAAAAATTCCCTACGTACGGCTCAGTATTTTGATGCAAAGTCCAAGCGGAGATTTGGTATATAACATATTGATGCTATGTTGGCCTCCGCTACTTTGATATCAGAATTTCTTTTACCATGTCATTTTGGTCCCTAGAACCAATTGCAAGCATTTACATGCAAAATTATTTATATTTAGACATGATGATGAGTTTCTGTAGCCTTTTTTTTAAATAGCCTATTTCAACTTTCCATATTTGATAGTTTCAGTATCAAATTCAGCTATTCTAAACAGGTTATTCAATACTTCTAAAAAGTTTATTCTTGCAACACTTTTTGTCTTATTTTTGTAAGTATTATTTCCACCAGTAGTTTTTTTTTTTTTCTTTTTATCATAAATTACCTTCTCTGTAGAATGACAAATCAGAGAATTTTCCTGTGGGCAGATGTTGGGAGGATAGCAATAATAAGACAAGAGACATCAGCATTGGACCAGTTTCACCACCTTGCTTAAGTCCTCACTGTATTCCAACACCATTTCTCACCATGTTGTTAGCAAACAGTTTCAAATCTCAAGAAAACCACACCTTCTCTAGTACCTCAAAGCCCAGCTTATGACTCAGATTCTAAGATGACTCTGATTTAGGGGATATGTGGAGACTCCTCCTCTACAACTTTGACTACTGAGTTCACGTCACTCTGTCTCACTTCCCTCTCTCTAAACTGTCTCTTTCCCCTCCCCATCTCTTTCTATCCTTTCATTTTCATTTTCCTCTCTTGCTGTCATCTCTTTGCCCCCTCCCCTGCTCCTTGGTGTATTTAAATAAACTTTTAAGGGAACTATTTAAATATGCATCAGATAGCCCATCACTGCCTCCTTATAGGAGAGTACATCTGACAAGTCTCTTTCCTTATCTGTCTTCCCTACAGATAAGACTGTGGAATCTTATGAGCACTTGGCCCTCAAGGTCTTACACTCTTGGGAGGATATGCCAGAAGTTGGATGTAAGCTAGTTCCTGAGCATATAGAAACCCGATCGCTGTACCACAAGGATAAGCCAGGAATGGAGCAGGTAATGACCAAGACAAGTCTGGCTCTAGTCAGAGAGTTTATCCCCAAGACATGTGAATTTGTCTCTAAATGCTAATCTGGTGTGGCCTAGAGTAATTATTTCATCCAGGGACAATTTTTATACCCCCCACTGCCTGGGATATTTACCAATGTCTGAAAAGATTTTTTGTTGTCATAGGTGAGTAGGGGTACTACTAGCATCTAGTAGGTAGAAGCCAGGGTTGCTGCTAAATTAAACTTATACCAGAAAGCCCCCCTCCCACACACACACACACACACACACACACACACCCCATATTAAACACGCCCACCAAAGAATTATCCAGTTTAAAGTGTCAATAATGCTGAAGTTGAAAAACCCTGCCCTGGAGTCAATACTTTTACTTAATAAAAAATACTTAATCCTTTACATGATTTGAGTTATCAAACTCCTTTAGGAGAATTCTGACATTAAAGAAACTTCAAAACCCATGTAACATGACCAAGATCCTACCTAAAATTTGTATGTAACCACACAGATTAGCAACTCACACATACACAGACACACAAACCCAATTTTTTCAGAAAAATCAATAGAAGGTGGCTTACTTGTAAGAACTGTCAAGAAGCTGTGTGAAAACAGTCACTTAAGACCTGGGTGAGGAATCAGAAGGAAAAGAACTTAAACTTTGTCAAGAACATTTCATGTATTTGGTCTTTTACACAAATTATCTATTCATCATGACCACAGAATTGTTGATCCAAACTTGGGTTATTTTGAGAGTAAACAAAGGCAATATTCGTAATTAGCAGACCCCAATTTTTTCTAGACAAACAGCAATATGGAGTCGCCTACTCTTGCTCCAGTCTCATAATGGGGTTATTATGATCCTCATTTTAAGGATGAGGAAACGGAAGTTCAGAGAGTTTAATTAACTTGCTCAAAGTTACTCAGCTACTAAATAGTTGAGATATGATTTAAAATTCAGGACATTTGAGCCCATAACCCATGCTCTGTCCACAACCCCAGTTGGCCCCTGTCCCAGCTCTGGATTCATTCACTGTGAACTTGGACACAGTACTTGAACTCATTTGTTATAGGTCAGGAACACTCACTCTGCTATCCCAGTGGTGTTGGGGTGTAGACCTAGTGATAGCATGTGTGGAGGAAGACTTCAAGAAAGTAAGCAAACCATTATCAGCCATTGAAGCTTATGACTGCTTTCTGAAATCCACCAAATATCTGAAATCTTTTGATGCCTGAGATCCTTTGTGTTTCCTGTCAGATGTGGGGTTTTGATTAGGCTGAATGTTAATATATCTTTAGAGAGTGAATCATCCCACTTTTCCCTAGGATTGTAATCTTTCACCAAGTTGGGTTTTTTCTTCCCAAATGCTAAATCTTTGCTTATGTTATCCTTCTCCTGAAAGGTCTTTTTTTTTTTTTCTTAACCAATTTTCTTCCCTCATCCACATGTTCTTCACACTCTAGAAAAAGTCCCACCTCCTTTTTATAAAAGCTCTTCTTATTGTATCAGCCTTCATTGAACACATCCTTCTTGTTTGAGCTAATAGAATATTTAAAATGTGTGCAACAGGTCAAGTATCAGGTCTTCTCCCTTCTCCTCTTAAAATCCTTGCAACAGGATGTAGCTCACTCAAGGCAATGGATAGCAGGGCCTGTTCTGCCACTGGTAAACCACAGAATTTCAGATAATTTTCTTCTGACTTCCTAAGCCTTAGTTTCTTTATGTGTAAAACAGAAACATGGGTAGGAGGAATACTAACAGAGCTAATGGATGTTAAAATACATTGAAAAAACTGAGGCATACTCCTATCAGATAGTATTGCCATCTTTTTAATCTTTAGGAATTTGTAGAAAGAGAAGGGTTTCTAGAGTCAACAGAGAAGGGCTGAATCTAGACTCTTGCTTCCTATCATCTATGTAAACATGACCAAGATGTTTCCCCATCTGCCAAATGGGAATTACATGGGTATATTTCAGGAATTCATGAGGTAACACATGTCGAGTGCATAGAACTCTTTCTAGCACATAGTAGGTGACTAATAAAGGTTTATTTCCTTTTCCCCTGATTTTACACATTGACTAATTCCTAATTAAAATGTAAGTTCTGTCATTATCAGCAAATATGCTACACACGTAAAAAAGGACCAAGCTATAACTAATATTCATTTTTTTAGTAAAGGGATATTGTAATACTATAAATGGTTAATTATCCATACCTTCTCTTATACCCTGCTGGAGTTAAAGGTGATATTCTTTTCTTAACAAGGGTCGCTTACAGATGTGGGTGGACATGTTTCCTATGGACATGCCTCAGCCTGGACCTCCTGTTGACATTTCACCAAGGCAACCCAAAGGGTAAGTAACCTGTACCTCACCATTGGGGTAGAGACCTTGGTAGCAGACTAAAGGATCATGGCATTTATCTGATATCAGAGAGGTCACCTAATACTGTACATCACTTTCTACTGTGCCAATTATGGGAGGGGATGAAGGGTGGCAATGATGATAGTGATGGGGGTTGAAATGGTGGTTCTTGTCTTATGGTATGGGCTTCTGAGTTCCAAATTTCTCATTTGAAAAATGCTGTAAACAGCAAAAAGATATATTCAAAATGATTCATGTCCTTGGTCTCCAGCTGGGATACTTGGTTCTGATAGAACCAAGACCTTGAGTGCTGGTATTTCTGAACTTGGCAAACTTACGGAAGCTTATAGGTTTAGAACAAAACCAGGCTCTCATAGACACTAGTTGATTCAACTTTCAAGACTGCCAACCTAATGCTGCCTTCTCTTACCCCAGGTATGAATTGAGGGTGACTATCTGGAACACAGAAGATGTCATTTTAGAAGACGAGAATATCTTTACAGGACAAAAATCAAGTGATATTTATGTTAAAGGGTAAGGACATTAACAAACTCCATCCTCCCTTCCCTTTTCCTCCTTACCTCTTTAAATGTTAACCAAGTATATGCCTCATGGAAGATACCCACATCCACACCTCACAAAAAGAGCCCATATTATTCACTGTGTTAGATAAGTCCCTTTCATTGTCAAATAGTTCTCTCATTTGATCATTGTGCTAAGAATTATCTTATGGAAATATTTTTATTGAGGATATTTTATTATATAAACATGTTTGAGTTAAATATAGGATAACTAAACTTTTTGAGTGACTTTCAGAATATATATTTTTTCTTATTTTTTTGCATTCAATCACTGTATATTTTTATAACATTGAAAATGAAGTTTCTCAGCATGAATGTACTGTATGTTAGTTCAGTCAAAGCAATCATCACACACAGTGTTATCAACAGATAATTTTCTTTGTTTTGGTTCATTGAATGTATTGCTTCTTTTTTTTCCCACCTTGATTATATATCTACTTTTAAACTAAAGGGAATAGAAAGATGTTATGCTACTAATGAAAGAGTAAGTGTTGAAAAGATTGTAAGGCTAACGCAAAAGCTAAAATTTAGCTAGTGCTACTGATCAAAAAGATAGAAACCTGGGGTCCACAGAGCATTTGACCTCTTTCTTATCTTTTTGCCCTGCTTCCTTTTAGCCCATAGTCAGAGAAGGAAATGATATAGAAGAGAATCAGAAACAAACATGATTTAAATCTGTACCTTAAACTAAAACTCATCTCAGAAGTAATAAATCCATTCCAGCCTCATACTGATAGCCCTTTGCCTCCCCTAAATAAGAAACAGCCTGTCTTTGAAATATGCATTTGATAGTCAAACATATTCAATAGCTCAAAATTTAAATTTTTTTCAAGGTAAGAGTATGGGAGTGAGTTAGATTAGTATGAAGAAGGAGCAATGGAAGTAGCATGACCTCAAATAAGATTTTTTTAAAAACCAAAATTAAGACGCTCTGAAATTGCTTTTTATCACCATTTCAGGAAAGAGTAATGTGTCCTATAAAGAGATATTTTACCATGTTTCAGAATATGGAAGGATTCTGGAAGAGTTCAGGTTGAGTCTTCCAGACCCTCGTCCATTTAAATCTCTTGAAAGGGATATTTATATTTATTCTTTCCACCTCTTCTCTTACCACTTCCCTCCAAACTCCAATCTGGCTTTTTCAGAATTTCATGAAGGTCATCTCATTAAGATGCCAGGGAGTTTCATATTGTTAAATATAATGGTCCTTTTTGTTTTTTGTTTATTTAATTGGTCCTCAACTTATTGCCCTCTAAGGTGCATTTGACATAGGTAGTCAATTGACCTTTTGAGGCATTTTCTTGCACTCACTCCTATAGAAGCACGCTCTTCTAGTTTTTTTCCTACCTGTCACTTCCCAATGACCTTTGAAAGCTCATTGTCCTTCATCTAGCAGGTAAGTAGCCTATGGCTCTATCCCAGATGCTCTTCTCATCTCACAAGATTTGGTCGCTCCGCCATTTCCTTTAATGTTTCACTCACATAGGGATTTAAATAACTAGTGACTTCCATTGTCATCTTTTAATCTCCATTCTTGACTACTTTTGTTCCATATGTGTGTATCTATATACTTGGATTTTTCAAAAATAACACCTCAATCTCAGCAAGTTTAAAATCTAAACTGTTTCTATTCTAGGGCTCCTTATCACAATGACTGGCACCATGATCCATTGAGTATTGGGAACACCAAACCTATTGCACCTTCTTCACCCTTGAGTCCTCCTTTCTAACATGCCATCAAAGTTTGTTCATTATACCGTCCAAATAGCTGTCAGCACTGTTCATAATCTCTGTTTTTACCAGACCACCACCTTAGCATTTTCTTTCATCTTCTCTTGCTGGAATCTGAAACACCATTTTAATTGGTGTTTCAAATTTACCCGTTCCTTTCTGTAATTTGTTATATTTTCAAAACACAGTCTAATTATGCTGATCCTGTGTTTAAAACACTTAAATGATAACCCATTTTCTCCAAAGACTTAAATCCCTAATATGCCCTAAAATATCCCATATAGCTATCATTTGCCTATCTCTTCAACCTCATCTCAGACTATACTCACCTTTGATCTGTGCTTTCTAGTATAACTGACCTTTTCTTTTCTTTCTTTCTTTTTTTTTTTTTTTGAGAGGATTTTTGCTATGGGGTGCATGCACTCGCCAGACAGACAGAGACAGACAGAGAGATAGAAAGCAAGAAATCAGTCCCCATAGGGGGTGGCCATGCCACAATCCCTTCTCCTCCATTGTCCTCTTGGGATCTTGGGCACGCACACACACACAGCCGGCGTGAGTTTAAGCCACCGGGTCCGGGACTCGAGCTGCGGTCGACTATGTGGGAGTCCAGCGACATAGCCATTACGCTAACTGCTGGTCCCATCTTTAATTTCTCAGAAAGCATCATTAGCTCTTCTTCCATAGTGCCATTGTACACCTCTCTCTGGTGATTTCAGCCAGCCCATTCATAGCACTCTAGCTCTTTCCCCCATGGATAGCTTCTGTTTACTCCTCAGCTCTCCCCAGCATCTAGCTTACTCTTTGCCTCATGATACAGTATTGGTTGAGGGAGCACCATCTTTAACTATATAATTGGGTCCCTACCTAGAATGGTACCACTTCTCTATGAAGAGAAGGGTCTTTGCTCTCTTTTTCCCTTCCCTAGGGAAGAGGGATGTCTGTTTCGGAAAGCGGGTAGTATGTTATTATTGAGTAGTTTGAATTAAAGGTACTTATTTTTAAAATTAATTAATTCACCATGAGTAAAGTACCAGGAGAAAACAGATTGATTGTGATTTACATTATGCTGGGGATGGAGGTGGAAGACCACGTAATAATAAGAAAGAATATTACAGGTAATTTGGAATACCCAGAACATAAACTTTGCAGTTGTTATCTCATATAATCCCTTAGAACAACCTTATAAGTTAGATACTATAATCGCTTCCATTTTACAAATGAAAAAAAGGCACAGAGAGATTACGTCACTTATCTTTGGCTACACAGTTAATAAGTGGAAAAGCCAGAGTTGGAACCAAGATGAGTAAGGCAGCCGTCTTATCCTGCATGTCACACTGATCTAGGCCTGTTGGGGTTTTGAGGCCCAGAACCAGAAAGGAGAAGGCCAATTACAGGCTTGACAGCACAGATCTTAACTAGCCTAATTTTAGAGCCCTCAATTCAGTGGTTAGTTTTGTTCTAACGCTCAGTTACAGAGGCAGCACCACTTACAATGAGGGCTCCCAGGGTGACAAGGATTCATATTACAATTTCATCTCATATTTTCTAAAGTTTCCATCTTGATTACACAGGGCTTCAGATCTACCCAAGCAATTGAAGCCAATTCCCCAATCTGCCTTGGAATGAATATTGTTTCAGACCCTTTGATCCCTATCTTCCTCTTTCTAATAAAAATGGAAACTTCCATCAAAATCTGACCATATAATTATTTTATTTTATTTTATTTTGAAATTTTAAGGTCAGTTTAGTAAGTTCAATGATGAAAGCTATCAGGAGGATATTCTTCTGAAAAATTAGTTTTTCTTAGGAAAAAAGGAAAATCAAAACCTTCTCCACATAGCCACATGTGAGGGTCCAGTGCCCTTAACTACCATGCCACCTGCCAGCCCCCATCAGGGTATTTTTCACTGGATGCAAATTCAAGAGTAGTCTGGACAGTTTTGTCACTTTCTCCAGCCTCAGATGTCACAGTAATGGTGAAGCTATGTGGATTTTCTGATAACACTTAGCAGGACCTTGTCAAGTGAAGCACTACTGAAAGAGAATGTGGTATCAGGAGAGTCCATTTATATTTGGGAAGACTAGTTGTTAGCTTTGAAGGAGTCGGGGTAGATGGACTTCAGAGCCTCCAGCTTGTTTCCCTGCTCCTTGCTCTCATTTGTCATTGTGGTCCTCACTGCTGCCCATGGACTGCCCAGGCACCTGGTGGTTAGCTAGAGCTGAGACCACTGCCACGCTGAGAAGGCTGGTGATGGCCAGGTGGGTGCAGAGTCCCTAGCTGGGAGGCCCAGAACCCAAAGTCTGTATAATTATACTGTGTATAATAATTTTAAAACTATGTTCTTGGGACCAGCAGGTGGCATGGTGGTTAAGGTGCTGGACACTCCCACATGGCTGACCACGGTTTGAGTCCTGGACCTGGTGGTTTACTTTCTCACTTTCCTCTCTCTCTCTCTCTCTGTGTCTCTCTCTGGTTAAATTAAAATGAAGGAATGAATGAATAAATAAATAGATAAATCTTAAAAAAAAAAAAACAACTATGATCTGTGCCCACATTGAAACTAGTGAAATCAACACTTGACTGATGACTGAATAATGTACTCTGAGTGTTTAAATTTTTAAAAAAATCTTTATGCAGGTGGATAAAGGGTTTGGAAGATGACAAGCAGGAGACAGATGTGCATTACAACTCCCTGACCGGAGAAGGGAACTTCAACTGGCGCTTCCTGTTTCCATTTCGGTATCTCCCAGCTGAGAAGCAAATGGTCATTACCAAGAGGGAGAACATCCTTTCCTTAGAGAAGATGGAGTGTAAGACTCCAGCTGTGTTGGTGCTCCAGGTTTGGGATTTTGAAAGGCTGTCCTCAGATGATTTCTTGGGTAAGCCAGTGACATCCGTAAGCATTTCTTGGTGTTAAAGGTTTTGTCCCAACTTTTGGAGACTTTGATCTGATGGAGTTACAAGGATAATAATTTCAGTGCTATTTTTAATGGAAAAAAATTGAAAGCAGTCCAAATAGCCATTGATAGGGGATTTGCTAAATAAGTTATGGCGCAGCCACATGGTGGACCACTCCATATTCAGACTTAAGTTGAACTTTGCTTTCTTTCTAAGAAGTCATTAAACTTTGAGATCATTTGTGGGTCCACTCTGCCTTAGTTTTCCTCAGTTATAAAATGGGAATAGTAATATCACATACTTCAGAGAGGGTGGAGCAGTAAATGTAATAATACAATTAAAGAATAAACTATAGTGCCTCACACATAGCAAACATCAAAAAAAAATGATAACTCTGCAGCCATTCAAATGTTGGGATATTTAATGAGTAGGAAAGCTGTATAGGATTCATTTAAAGGAAAAGTGTGGAAAAATCCCATTTCTGAAAGACATGTGTTTATATGTATAAGAGAAAGAGTCATAGACAGGCAGGGAGAGATAAAATAAGGCTAAGCACTGATACATAGAGCAATGGCCAATTTTTTGAGGATGGAATTATGGAAAACTTTTCTTAAAGAATTAGTTAATTCATTTTATTTATTTATTATTATTATTTTAATTTTATCAGAGAGAGATAGCGAGAGGGAAAGTGAGAAAGCAAGCTGCCAGGTCTGGGACTCAAACCACAGTTGGTCCTGTGAGAGTCCAGTGGCTTAGCCATCAGCTTAGCCAACCTGCCAGCCTCCAGAAGAGTTTTGTTCTCATTTTTCCTTTTCTTAATGTACATATTCTAGATTTTCCATAACTAGAAAATGTTGCTTTATAATAAGCAAAGATTGTTAAAGAAAGAGATATATAGAACTCTCTCATGGCAATATCTTACTCTGCCTTGTATGCGCTCACTGGAAAAGCACTTTTGAGAACCCACTAAGGTAAAATAAGTAACAAAGAAAGAAGACTTACTGCCTGACCTGGAGGAGTTTAATGAACTCGCAGAGGGAGATAAGAGCTATCATAGGATAATCACTGCTGATATCGGGAAAAGCTAAAGCATATGACCCAGACCCAAGGAGCTGAGCTCTGAGAAGGTGCCCATCAGCAGAGATCCCTGAAACTGAGACTTGAAAGCTAAGTGACGTAGCTCTGTCCTTGTCTTCTACCTGCTACCACATTATTAACCTTTTGATGATGTCACATGTGCTTGGTCATATTTGCTCCTGACATTAGCATGCACTTGTGATCCAATTAGTACTTATTGGATGACTAGTGAGTGGACTGGATGACTAGTGAATGGACTGGCAGATGAAGATGGTGATCAAAAAGCTCTTCCATACTCTTTTAAAGCTTATTTTTTTCTTGGGAGCCAAAGGGAGAGAGGAGGGCATCCCCCTAAAGGACCTCATGCCACAATTACCCCCGCCCCCGTCTCAGTCAGCCTAGATTACTGGCCTTGTACACAGGCCCAGAGTGCTCAGGGCGGTCCAGGGATGCAAACCCAGGACTTCCCCATGTGGTCCAGTTATGATACTGCTATGCCACCGCCTGGCCATCTCTTCCATCATTTTCAGAAAACCCTTCTATAACCGTATGGTCATCTCTCCACAGGCTCCCTGGAAATGAACCTCAATAGTTTTCCTCGAGCAGCCAAATCTGCCAAAGCTTGTGAACTTACCAAGTTTGAAAATGCAAGTGAGGAGAACAAGATCTCTATATTCCAGCAGAAGCGTGTGCGTGGCTGGTGGCCATTTGCTAAAAGCAAAGAACTCACCGTAAGTGACAGTTGTGGGGTGCGGGCGAAGTACCATCAAGG
>NW_006160057.1:3478931-3506431 GCF_000334495.1 Tupaia belangeri chinensis
TCATTTTGTGAACTTCAGGCTTAGAGGCTTGAAGTGACATGAACCCTTTAAGCAGAGGTTTTGCTAAGAAGCAAGAATTTTTAAAACTTCATGAATGCATTAGGCCTTTCCCTATTTCAGCATAATTGATTTAATAGCTATCTGTATATTGGGGTGGTTTTTTTTTATCCTTTCGGCCTGAACTTCTACCCCGGGCATTAATTTTGAAATATTTCTTGAAATTATGCATGAAGTCCTGATGTACAATTTCAAGGTAGCTTCCTTATCCCTTCACCCTTGAATGTGAGATTTATTTTTACGGTGATCAATCCTTTTAAAACTTTCTTGAGAGGGTAATCGTAGGAAGAGTCATGTATCCCTCTCCCTGCTTTTCCAACTTGGTTTATATTGTGTGGCATGTGTTGTAGGAATTCCTACCTTTCCACAAATTCTGGGAGGAAAGTTTCTTTTTCTCTTTCTTTCAAGCCCCCTTATTGATCCTCTATACGGAGAGAGGGATGACCTACATGACAGAGGATGTTAAGACAGGACATGAGGACTGAATAGATGGGCTCTTTCCACTGTTATCACTTCCCCTTGGGGTGAGTGCATTCTCCCTTCTGCTCCTAGTGCCTGTGGAAAAAACACATCCAGGACAGGACCTTTTGGGGAAGAAACATGTCTAGATAGAGACCTATTTTTCTCTCTCTCTGCTCCGAGGTTTCCTGTGAATGTGAGGTAGGGATTCTCTTTGTACCTTACTGGGTAAATGGTAGTTGTTGGTCTGACCCCATCTTGTCTAGTTGTACTGTGTTTTCTGGGAGTTTTTCTCTTCTCTCTATTCTCAATTTAATTCCCTGTGATTGGTGAAAAGACTAGGCCCCAGCCTAGACTAGGCTCATTCTTTCAGGTTTCCTCAAATACTTAATGAAGGTTTACTACATGCCATCCTCGGGAGTTGGTTCTGGGCTTCAGGGATTAGCATGTAATAAATGCTCGATCAATATTTTTGGGATGAATGGATTAATTAATGAATGAAGAAATGAATTATTCATGGCCTCTACTCTCAACCTGTTCAGAGTCCAGTGAAAGGGACAGATGCACCAATTACACAGCCATACATAAAATAATGAAAGTGTAGTATGTAGAGAAAAACAGAGAGGAAGGAGGGATCCTGTTCTCTCTGAGGGAGTTGAGAAGTCGAGCAAGGCAGATTTTTTTAAAAAATAGAAAACAACAAAAAGGCATACTTCAGATGAAAAAGAGAGCAAATGTCTATTCCAAGTGGAGGACCTCTGATGATCACAGTGTGGAGACGTGAAATAGTTCCACATGGAGGGCTAATTGCCCCCTGCTCAACTTATTAGAATGTCATATAAGGAATCAAATATATCAAATGTCAAGAACAGGTAAATTCATAGAAAATAGATTAGTGCTTGCCAAGGACTGGGAATAAGAGGAAAGGAGAGTGACTGCTAACTGGTATGAGGTTTCTTTTTTGGAGTGATACAAATGTTCTGAAATTAGATAGTGATGGTGGAGTAAACTTTGTAATAAACTAAAATCCACTAAGTGTGTACTTGGAAAGGATGAACTTCATATGCCAGAGGGTGTGGCTACCTACTTGAAAGAGGCAGAGAGACAGAGAGAAAGGAAGAGAGAAGGATAAAGAACTCTTCTCTTGCACTTCTCCATCCATTTGGGATTTAGGTGCACACACACATGCACACACACACACACACACACGCTCAGCATGTTTTTCAAGCTGCCAGGTCTGGGATTTGAACCGCATGATGAGCATGTGGGATCTGGCTTTCTTAATCACCAGACCACAGGCCAGCACTATACCTCAAATATTAAAAAAGCAATGTAAGGCAATGGTGAAGATGAAAATAGATTACCATAGATTGTAGAGTGCATGGAAAATAAGTGGAGGCAGCACGTGTAGACTCTTTAGAAGTCTACACAATTTTACCTCTCCCTTCATACCCCCCCCAAAAAATAACTATTGTTCCTTATCCATTTCCTGCTCCTTCCCACACCTCTGCTTACCTATGTACTATTCTTCCTGTCTGGACTATCCTAAACTTTCTACTTTGGGAAAACTCTCAGTTCTTAAGTATTTTGGAACTCTTTTCAGCAATAACCTCGTTTTAGTCCGTGATAGGCTTCCATGTGCTTCCATAGTTCTTATCACAGTGATTTTAAATTGTCCATAGATTTCAGGGTTCTTCTACTATGAATCCAGGAAGTGTATTTTCTCTTTATTTTCTCATTCTGAATATTAAATGTCTAGCATATTACTTAGCACATTATAGATACTCAAAATATTTATTGAATGAATCAATAAAGACAAGAACAATTAAGACATCAATGCCACCATTGGAGGGATTATATGATTTCCTTCTTTGCTTACTCTGAAATAAATACATAGGAAGTTTTCAGTAAATGTTTTTTGAAAATGAACAAATCAGCGTACATTGATTTATATGATTTTTTAAGTGTCACATTAGAAATCTGAGAGTGGAACCAGCATTTAGCGTAATGGCTTTATCACTGGACTCCCACGTAGTTGACTGCAGTTCAAGTCCCGGACCCGGTGCCTTAAACTCACGCTGGCCGCATGTGCATGCGTGCCCAAGATCCCAAGAGGAGAATGGAGGCAAGGGTATTGTGGCATGGCCATCCCCCCTGGGGGGGGGGTGATTTCTCACTTTCTGTTTCTCTGTCTCTCTCTGTCTGTCTGGTGAGCACACGCAGCCTATAGCAAAAATAAATAAATAAATAAATAATAATAAAAAACTCTCAAAAGAAAGAAATCTGAGAGCAATGTCCTAAAGAAAGGACAGAAGACAGATTTTAATGATGGGAAGATTGAAGGATATAAAATAAATAAGTTGTTAGGGGACAAAACAGTGAATGAATGAAGGGGCATTTGAGCTGTGGCAGTCTGTTTTCCTAGGCTGAATTAAGATCCATGGAAGCATCTGAGCTTCCTGATCTGACTCTCACCTCCAAGGTACCAGAGTAGTAGTAATTTCCATAATCTTTCACCTTTTCTCTACAATGACATTTGTCCCAGTATTGCTAGAACCTGGGTATGTCAGGTTATTATTTGAATTCATTTGTCTAATATTTTTGTAATGGCTAGCCATAAGAAAGACATTTACATAAGAAATTTACCTTCTAGTTTTATTAACTCATTGTGGAATTTCCCTCCCTTTGTGCTTTGGAGAGTTTATTAGCTTCTCCTGTCTCTCTGGTCCCCTGAGGGAAAGCCTAGAAAAGCTGCTCAAAACAGACCTCATAGGGTCCTATCATTACAGAGCAGCCTATTTCATGAGGACACACATATTTTGAATATTCGGGATCCCACAAAGGACTTCTGTATGTCCAAAAATGCATGTTTCAAATAGAAGTTTCCAAATCTTGATGAATCTCTGGATCACATAGGGAATGTGATTGGAAATTATGAAAAGTGTGGATGGCAGTCTGGAAAAAGGCACCAGATGGCAGGTTAGCAGTGGATTCAAGGATGTCTTAGGCTGAAATCCTTGTCCATTATTTATCAACTGCACTACCTTGTAAAGATGGAGAAAATGGAGGTATAAGACTCATGAAACTGATGTGATGCTTAAATGAAATAGAATCACTATTCTTGAAACATAGTAAGTGTTCAATTAGTGTCAGAATTCAATTCTACTTGAGTCATTTCTCAACAATAAAGCATTTTCTGCTTTCATTTCTTTTGACTGCCCCCAAAAAAGGAATGCCTCAAATTTGACATACCTAAGTGTTGGGCCAGGCAATGGCATAGTGGTTAAGGAAGCTGGATTGTACAAGGTCAGCTGTGTGGTTCATGTCTTTGGAACTGGTGGCTTGAAAAACATGCCGGGTGCCTGTGCATACATGCTCACAGTTTCAAAAGGAGAAATGAAGAAATTGCAGTGTGAACATCCTCCATGGTGGTGCTTGCTATCTCTCTCTCTCTCTCTCTCTCTCTCTCTCTCGCAAGTGCACCTGCCCCCTGGCAAATTTTTAGAAAAAGAATGAAATATCTAAGTGTCTTGGTCAATAATCAAAATCTAATCCTTGGTAGTAAGTTTGTGGTAAATAGAAGAAAAGAGAGAGGGATGAAATAGAGGCTCTAACAATATATTTTCAATGACATTTGTCCCAGTATTGCTAGAACCTGGGTATGTCAGGTTATTATTTGAATTCATTTGTCTAATATTTTTGTAATGGCTAGCCATAAGAAAGACATTTACATAAGAAATTTACCTTCTAGTTTTATTAACTCATTGTGGAATTTCCCTCCCTTTGTGCTTTGGAGAGTTTATTAGCTTCTCCTGTCTCTCTGGTCCCCTGAGGGAAAGCCTAGAAAAGCTGCTCAAAACAGACCTCATAGGGTCCTATCATTACAGAGCAGCCTATTTCATGAGGACACACATATTTTGAATATTCGGGATCCCACAAAGGACTTCTGTATGTCCAAAAATGCATGTTTCAAATAGAAGTTTCCAAATCTTGATGAATCTCTGGATCACATAGGGAATGTGATTGGAAATTATGAAAAGTGTGGATGGCAGTCTGGAAAAAGGCACCAGATGGCAGGTTAGCAGTGGATTCAAGGATGTCTTAGGCTGAAATCCTTGTCCATTATTTATCAACTGCACTACCTTGTAAAGATGGAGAAAATGGAGGTATAAGACTCATGAAACTGATGTGATGCTTAAATGAAATAGAATCACTATTCTTGAAACATAGTAAGTGTTCAATTAGTGTCAGAATTCAATTCTACTTGAGTCATTTCTCAACAATAAAGCATTTTCTGCTTTCATTTCTTTTGACTGCCCCCAAAAAAGGAATGCCTCAAATTTGACATACCTAAGTGTTGGGCCAGGCAATGGCATAGTGGTTAAGGAAGCTGGATTGTACAAGGTCAGCTGTGTGGTTCATGTCTTTGGAACTGGTGGCTTGAAAAACATGCCGGGTGCCTGTGCATACATGCTCACAGTTTCAAAAGGAGAAATGAAGAAATTGCAGTGTGAACATCCTCCATGGTGGTGCTTGCTATCTCTCTCTCTCTCTCTCTCTCTCTCTCGCAAGTGCACCTGCCCCCTGGCAAATTTTTAGAAAAAGAATGAAATATCTAAGTGTCTTGGTCAATAATCAAAATCTAATCCTTGGTAGTAAGTTTGTGGTAAATAGAAGAAAAGAGAGAGGGATGAAATAGAGGCTCTAACAATATATTTTCAACCACTTCACAAATAAATCTCTTGATGAATTGGATAAAATGATGGATAGTCACAAGAGATTGCTTTAATAAATAACTTTTTAGTAAGTGTAGGAGCTTTTAATTAAAAGGTCTTCATTTCTATTCAGCATAGGATTTCTTTCTCTGAGTATAGGGTATCATGTTACTCCTTCAGCTGTTCATTTGTTGAACAATTATAGAGAGCCTCCTCTTGCCTGGGCTTCAGTAAGATTATCCTGAAGACACAGCTGAACAGGATGAAGCACAGCTCCTGCCTCCAAGAAGCTGGCATCTTGTGGGGAAGACAGGCAAGAGAAGCAACCAGCAACCACCAGTTTGTAAAGCTGAGGGTTCTCTGACCATGGTAATCGTAACTATTGCTAATACGAATTGCCCATGCCAGAACCAGTTTTTAAAAGACTAAAAATGCAAACTGGTAATGGTCAGGCCATATATGACTATAGAACTCTGACCTACAACCTACGCAGCAACCACCTCTAGAAGCCAAACCACAATCTCTGTAGCAATTGGCCTCATATGGTCAGGGCTTGGTCAATGACTCCCTGATTTCCTAATTTTTGCCCCTTGATTCTAAACATGCTTCTCTAATTAATTACATACAAGAAGTCTTCAAAAAAGTTCATGGAAAAAACTATGCATAAATTTCAAAAAATTTTTTGCATCAAAATAACTCATTTTGGGACCAGCAGTTAGTGTAATGACTATGTCGTTGGACTCCCACATAGTCAACCATGGTTCGCATCCCGGACCCGGTGGCTTAAACTCACGCCAGGCATGTGTGCATGCGCGCCCAAGATCCCAAGAGGAGAATGGAGGAGAAGGGATTGCAGTGTGGCCATCCCCCCTGGGGGGTGATTTCTCGCTTTCTCCCTGTCTTTGTCTGTCTGGTGAGCGCACACGCCCTGTAGTAAAAACCTCTCAAAAAAATAATAATAATAACTCATGCTAACTTGTCAGACTAGGATCTAATTCGAGGTACTATTAAGGATAAGACATCAGTCTGAAAAGAGCCCCTACCAGAGTACATGAATACTGATAAAATTGAAGCAAGAAAAAACATCAAATTTATGGGGAAGCTTGGTTAGAATGATGAAATCACTGATAATGTACGGAAAGTTTATGAGAAGAATGCCCCAAAGAAATCATAATTTTTCAAATGGGTGACTCATTTTAAGAGGGAATAAGATGATGTTGAAGATGACACCCACAGCAGCAGATCATCCACATCAATTTGTGAGAAAAATTTAATCTCGTCTGTACCTTCATTAAATGGGACCGACAATTAACAGCAAAAGGTTATCCAACACCACAGACATCTCAATTGGTTCAATGTACACAATTCTGACTGAAAAATTAAAGTTCAATAAACTTTTTGCTCAATAAGTGCTCAAGGACCTAGGAACCATCTCTTCGAACTGTAAACATCAAGAGAGATAGGTTACCTACCTCCCAGTTTCTGAGGGACGGTGAGAGCCAAACTTCAGGGGAACCTTGCTCCAAGTTGCAAAGCTCCTTGTCATAAAGAGAGGGCAGTTTGTTTTTCCTCTGGATAAAGCTCATTAGCTAACATGGGTGGTCACCCCAACGACCACGTGAATCAAGGATGGAGTATGTGTGACAAGTAGTGCTGTCAAGCCCTCTTGAGGACTAGTTACTTGGGGTGCTCAGGTCATGGTGCATGTTGACTTTCCAGAGGGCCAAAGAATGGTAATATCTACTTATTGTGGGAGCGTTTTGAGAAAGTTATCTGAAGCTTTAGCAGAAAAACACCTGGAAAACTTCACCAGCATCCTTCACTACCACAACAGTGCCCTTGTACTTTCCTCAGACAAAGATGATTTTGAGAGATTTTCCACAGGAAATCGTTAGGCACTCACCTTAAGTCCTAATTTTATTCCTTCTGACCTCTCTTTGTTTCCTAATCCTAAAAATGTCATTGAAGGGCACCCTTTTACTTCCGTTAATAATGCAAAGAAGACTGCATTGACATTATTAAATTCCCACAACTCTCAGCTCCTTAGGAATAGACTAAGTGTGTGGAATCATGGCTTACAAAGTGTACTTGAACTTGATAGAGCTTATGTTGAAAAGTGAAGTTTACATTTTTGTCTTTTAATTCCATTTTCCATGAAATTTTTGAGTCCTCTCATGTAATGCCCTCATAGCTTGCTTCCAGCTACTGCATGCCAACACCTTTCAATCGGAGTAAATCTTAACCTTCCATTTTTCTTTCTTGTTTTTTGTCACTTTTTTTGTTATAGAGTGTGTGCACTCACCAGAGAGAACAGAGAGAAGGAAAGTGAGAAATCACACCCCGGAAGAGATGGCGACATCACAATCCCTTCTCCTCGTCTTCTCTTGGTATTTTGGACATGTATGCATACATATCTTATGATTTTCATTTTTTTAAGAATTATTTTATTTAACTTTATTTGTTTATTTATAATTTGACCAGAGAAGGACAGAGTGAGAGAGAATGTGAGGACAAGAGAGGGAAAACAAGAAAACAAGCTGCCAGGCTTTTGACTCAAACCGTAGTCAGCCATGTGGAAGTCTAGCACCCTTAGCCACTATGCCACCTGCAGGCCCCCGTTTTATTTTATTTTTTTTAAGAGAGAGAGATTTGTGATCGGGAGCATGCACTTGCCAGAGAGATAGAAAGTGAGAAATTACCCCCCCAGGGGGGATGATCACACTGCTATCCCTTCTCCTCTTGGGATTTTGGGCATGCATACACACATGCCCGGTGTGAATTTTAAGCCATAAGCCACTGGATCCAGGATTTGAACCACGCTTGACTATGTGAGAGGCCAACAATGCAACATTATGCAATCTACTGGTGCCACCCAATGTGATTTTCAAGCCACCTGTTCCAGGACTCTAACTGTGGAGTTGGCCGTGTGGGGTCCAGTGCCTCCACCCCATCTACTGTGCCACCCAATGTGATTTTCAAGCCCCCTGTTCCAGGACTCTAACTGTGGAGTTGGCCGTGTGGGGTCCAGTGCCTCCACCCCATCTACTGTGCCACCCAATGTGATTTTCAAGCCCCCTGTTCCAGGACTCTAACTGTGGAGTTGGCCGTGTGGGGTCCAGTGCCTCCACCCCATCTACTGTGCCACCCAATGTGATTTTCAAGCCCCCTGTTCCAGGACTCTAACTGTGGAGTTGGCCGTGTGGGGTCCAGTGCCTCCACCCCATCTACTGTGCCACCCAATGTGATTTTCAAGCCACCTGTTCCCAGCCTCTAACTGTTGAGTTGGCCGTGTGGGATCCAGTGCCTCCGCACCATCGACTGGCCCCACATCCCTTTATCTTTTTATTTGTTTCTTCAGAATTATTTTATGTAACTTAATTAATTAATATTTATTAATTAATTAATATTTGCCCAGAGAAGGATAGAGAAAGAAAGAGAGAAAGTGGGAAAGCAAGCTACCAGGTATAAGACTTGAACCACAGTCAGCCATGCAAGAATCCAGTGCCCTTTACCACCATGCCACCTGCTGGCCCACCTTCCTTTAAAAAAAAAAAAATTATAAAACTTCTCTACTCTCCTGTCTATCTGAGTCTCCACTAAACACAAGGGATGGTAATTGGCTCCCTTGCCACAGCAGCTTTGAATAAATAGCCTCTGTTTTAATTTGGACGGTCTTTGTTGATTCCCACAGCTCTAAACATTAAATGTATAACTAATTTATCTGCTAAAACCCCATGAGATATGCATATATTGTCCATTTTCATTTTATAGATTAGGAAGCTGAGGCACAGAGAGGTTAATAATTTGCCCCATGTCACATGGATAGTGTGAGACTCAAACCCAAACCATCTGCTTCTACATACTTTGGTCTTAACTGCTACGCAATATTTCCTTTTCTGGCAGAGGGTCATGGAAACAGAAGGGACATCTAACCTGGTCCTGGGGTCCTCAGCAATCTCCCCTATGGAGGTGAAGTCTGCAGTGACATCTGCTAGAGAAACATGATTTAAAATGAAATCTCCTCTTAACCCAGAAAACCTCTCCACAAAGGGAGTCCAGGAAAAAGCAGCATTTTAAACTGAGTAATCGTTAAGCCAGAGCATCGCAAGCAATCTGCTAAGGGATTGCAAAGGCAGAAAGGAATGTGAGCCTTTTACACGTCCAGGCAGCTATCGTCCAATACGCACGGATTTTACGATAAACAAGAACTAGTCCTCGAGAGGACTTGAGAGCACTATTTGTCACACATACTCCATCCTTGATTCACGTGGCCATTGGGGTGACCACCCGTGTTAGTGAATGAGCTTTATCCAGAGGAAAAACAAACTGCCCTCTCTTTATGACAAGAAGGAACTTTGCAACTTGGAGCAAGGTTTCCCCTGAAGTTCGGCTCCCACCGTCTCTCAGAAACTGGGAGGTAGGGACTCTCTCTCTCTCTTGATGTTTACAGTTTAAAGAGGTCATTCCTAGGTCCTTGAGAAAAACATTCCCAAATATTAAAGACAAAAGGCTTGTCCATTTTTCAAAAGAAAAAGTACTTATAATTGCAACTTTTCTAAAGTAACTGCCCTGGGCCAGATGGTGGCACAGTGGTAACGCAGCTGGACCTGCATGGGAAGGTCCTCAGTTCATGTCCTGGGAGGCCCCTCTACACACACGTGGTGCACATGTGCATGCCCGTGATCATGGCTGGCTGAGGCCAGGAGTGAACTGTGGCATAAGAACCTTGTTGGGGGTGCCTGACTCTCTATTGTGGAATTAAAAATAAAAAAAAAAATTAAATTAAAAAAACTTTCCTTAGGAAAAAAACATGACATCTGTACACTTATTTCAACCCACAAAATTAGCTTTGAGACAGCAGATGGCGTAGTGTTTATGTCACTGGACTCCCACATGATCGACCGTGGTTGGAGTCCTGGACCTGGTGTATTAAAATTCATGCCAGGCATGTGTGCATGTGTGCCCAAAATCTTGAGAGGAGAATGGAGGAGGGATTGTGGTGTGGCCATCTCCCTGGGGAATGATTTTTCACGTTCTGTCTCTCTGTCTCTGTTTCACCAGTGAGCAAAAATTCTCTCTTCAAAAGAAAAATTTGCTTCTTATTTTTAACTTGTCTTTGTCCTTACACATCCTAAAGGGAAAACAAGAATTGCCTCTGTCCTCACCCTTGCTGAAGTCCAAGGTTGGGTGTCAGCTGTCCTCCACATGAAACCTGACCCCCAAAGCCCTGCACTGGCTGCCCTGTTCTTTCCCCTTTACGTAACCGATAACGGCATAGACAAAATACACCACCGCTAACTTTCTCTGAATGTGACGGCAAGTTGGATCATCCCAGAGTAAACTGTGATGGAAACCTCCGCGGGTGCCAGGGACACTCCCTTCCTCTGAGTCTCAGTTTTCACGTCTGTAAAATGAGTGGGTTGGAATGGGTGTCTCCAAGGTCCATTTTCAGCACAGGCATTCTCTAAGTTCAGCTCTGAGTGGCCTCTCCTCTTGTTCTTTCAAGCCAGCATTTGGAATGTCACTATCCTCCTGTTCCAGTCACTGACAGGCAAGAGGGCATTTGTTTACAGTCACAGCCACCTGCCAGATTTCTTTTTAAAGCTGCTTATCACTATCCCCCCGCCCCCGCCCCCAGGCAGTGTAACTTAGACACTTGGATCACGGAGCTCCTAGTGTGGAACACGGCTGTCCTCACAGCAAGTGAGAAACAGCTCCAGGAAATTGCTGAGGATTGAGTACCCACAGGAGCAAAGGGAATAGCTATTGAACGTGTTCTTGAGCAAACACATGGTACTACACACTGCTTTATCTTATCCCAAATAATCTTTCTAAAAGCTGCCTTAAATAAGTCACTCCTTTAAGAGGAGATCAGGAAGTTATTTTACCATTTGATCTCACAAATTGACAGGTAGCTCAGTTAAATTCCAGGAACATCAGTAACTAAAATTAACAGGGAGGTTTCTGTGACTGCAGTTTAGAATAAAAAGGAATTGTCAGGGGACCACCAGATGGTGTCGTGGTTATGTCCCTGGACTCCCTCATGGGCAACCATGGTTCAAGTCCCAGATCTGGAGGCTTGAAACTCACACTAGGCACATGTGCATGCATGCCCAAAATCTCAAGAGGAGACTGGAGAAGAGATTGCAGTGTGCCCATCCCCCCCGGGGGGGGTGATTTCTCACTTTCAGTCTCTGTCTCTCCGAGAAGCATACTCACCCCACAGCAAAAATCTCTCCCCCCAAAAAAGCATTTATCGGCACCCACTAGGGCTACACATTCACATGCTAGGTGCAAGAGATCAACAACAAATAAGATAAATCCTTGGCATGCTGAAGTTCACAGCTTAGCTGAGGAGGCTGGTAGATTGGTTAAATAGTATACAGCAAATTCAGATCCTCTAGAAGAAAAGAGGTAGGTATTTTCATATGAAAATTACTTTTAAGGTAGATATTATAAATGCATTTATAAGAAATTTGAAAAGCACAGGAAGGTAGCAAGGAGAAAACTGCATGCCTGAACATACCACCTGAAGAAGGCTATTGCTAATGTTGTGGTTATCCTGACATTTTCTCTATGTATGGATCTTGGTTACCTTCACATAGTAATCGTTCCAGACTTAAAATAGTGTCTCCATTCTGCTTCACTCAGTGTTATGAGAAACATCCCCTTACATTATATCACCAATATTATGATTAACTCTTTATATTCTCCAAATAGAAATGTTACAGTTTGAACATTGTGTTTCTCCTCAGCATCTCTTCTTTGAAAAAATATAAGGTCCAACTGCAGTGGCACAAGTGGGACAGCACCACATACCATGGCTGAGGCCACAGGAGGGGCCTGGGTTTGATTCCCAGCTGAACCCAAACAGGATGGGCACAGGAGTGCACACTTACAGTCCTAGCTAACTGGGAGCCTGGGGCAGGAGGATTGTGATGAGTGAGACCTGTTAAAACACCTCTTTCTCTCTTCCACTCCCCCCCTTATTCTCTCCTGCTCTCTCTCTCTCTCTCATTGAGACCTGTTAAAACACCTCTTTCTCTCTTCCGCTCCCCCCCCCTTATTCTCTCCTGCTCTCTTTCTCTCTCTCATTAAAAAAAAATAAAAATAAAAATTGAGCATACAGAAAAATAGAAAAATCAGACAGTGATTGGCCTGGATCCACCACCAAGATTCAATACTTGTTAATATTTTGCCATGTTTATTTTGCCTATATATTTGAGTACATGTATGTGTGTGTGTGTGTGTGTGTATAGTGTGTGTGTATGTATATAGTGTATGTATATAGGTGTATTGTGTATATATATATGTATATATACACATATATGTTTTTGAACGAATCCATTAAGAGTAAGTTGTAGACATTCTGACACTTTATGACTAAATATCTCAGTATGTAATACAAATATGGACGTATTCTTACATAATCACCACACTATCATAATAATCACCTAACACAGACAATAACAAATAATCACCTAACGTATTCTGATAGCATATCATATTCCTTTCTCCATCTACAAAAAGAACACCTCATTGCCCCCAAAATGTCTTTTATAGCTATTTCTATAACAAGATTCAGTCATGGTTTACACATTATTTTTTGGTTGGCCTATCTTTTTGGTCTGTTTTGATTTGGAGTAGTCCTAACATTTTCTCCATGACATTAACTATTTGGTGAGACTGGGCCTCATTTATCTGGTGGTTTTCTTGTGATGCTGCTTGTTTTATTCTCAAACCCTGTATTTCCTGTGAACTGAAAGTGAGTTGCAACAGTTTTATCAGGTCCCCGTTAAACAATTTTGGC
The DNA here is from genome assembly GCF_000334495.1 of Tupaia belangeri chinensis. Taxonomy (NCBI): domain Eukaryota; kingdom Metazoa; phylum Chordata; class Mammalia; order Scandentia; family Tupaiidae; genus Tupaia; species Tupaia belangeri. The sequence continues at coordinate 3,491,973 of NW_006160057.1, forward strand.
AAGAATACTTCATAGCATTTACTTCATGGTGAATCATGTCAGGAGACACAGCTATCAGATGGGCTCGCTGTTACTCATGCTGCATTGCTCACTTGATTCTGTTGTTAAACACAAGATGTCCTCACTGTAAAGGTCCATTTTCTTTTCACGAAGAGCAAGCTCTGTGTGGGGTAGCACGTCAGCACTGCGGGGAATCCCCAGCTGCTGCCACCTCTCACTCCGTGGTTTTAGCAACTGGTGGTCCTAATTTAACTTCATTGCTTTTATAAAATAGTTTTTCTAATCTTCCTTTTTTCTCCTTTCTTTCCTTCCATCTGTCATTTTTTTCTCCATTTATTAGTTGGCATTCATTTGTTAGGAACACCTTTTCTCATCAACCAAAAATATAGTCACTCTTCTCCCCTACCTCCATAAAAGACAGAATAATTATATTCCTTAATTACCAAATTATAGAACCAAGAATTGGTGCAGGAGCTGTCTCCAATGATGTCAAATGAAACATGATTTTTTCCCCATGATTTTTTTTAGGAGGTGGCTATTGTTATCAACTCATAAATTTAAAAAAAAAAAAAAAAAAAAAAGATTGTCTAGCTCTGTCCACTGAAAAAAGTAAATTACCCAAAAAAAAAAAAAAAAAAAAAAAAAAAAAACTATTGGAATGTGGATCCTGGTTTCTAAATGCCATTTTCTTCTTTTTTTTTAAATATTATTTTTTATTTTAATTTACATTTAATCACATATATCTTTACAGGGTACAACATTTTCTTTTTCATACCTTGCGTTTCTAAATGCCATTTTCTTCTTTTTTTTTAAATATTATTTTTTTATTTTAATTTACATTTAATCACATATATCTTTACAGTGTACAAAATTTCTTTTTAGACAAAGACATTACTATATCCATTATCATCAGCAAATTGCTTTTCATTTGTTAATTAAATGTACTTTTTTCCCCTTCCCCTTTCCCTTTCCTCCTTCCCTCTATTACCTGCCCACATATTACCGCTATCCCTACTATCTCTGGTATCTCTGGTTGCCATCCTTGACCATCTTTTGTCTAAAAGAAACCGGGCATCTTTGGCAATATGGCTGGCCCCATATCTAGGGCAAATAGGACAATTTGAATATCCAGATGAATAATGACTGTGCTTTGTACACAAGCTTTTTCTCAGTTTTGAATTGTTTACTTAATTTAGCTACCCAGAAATTGAATTTCTAGGTTAGAGCTATGACTATATAAGATAAAACACACATACACAAATACATGTGTGTATATATGTGTGTATATGCAGGTGTGTGCATGCAGATATGCACACATACATACATATTCTTTGTCCTAGAAGATTTTGCTAGTGTGCATTTTACCAGTAATGTATGAAAATAACACCAGTGAGGGTTGTATTTTAATAAGCAATAGTTAATGCTGAAGAAGGCATGTCTGTTTCAAGCCCATAAATAAATATATAGTATAGTAAATCCAGAATTCTTTCAGGGACCTTTCTTTATCTTTTTCTCCCATCCACAGATGTCTTTAGGTTAATAGCTAGTCTCTTTAACTGTCTACTTTTTTTTAGCTCTGATTTTAAATTACATTTGGAGGACAGTATTAGCTTAAGACCTCTACTCGGTGCTAGGCTGAGTACTGATGATTGAAATGGAACATGGAACCCTAGCGTGGCGAGATACACGGTGAGGAGTGGCATTTATCAGAACGTGTCAGTGAACACCTTTTCCTGCTGCCTCCCTGATGCCCGATAAATGCTTTGCGACCACTCAGGCGGGGCAGTGAAGCTGGAGCTAGACTCTTCATGATAATAATAGATGACTCTAGTGCCTAGGGCAGAAGTAATTTAATATTCTCTGCTTCCTCTTTCTTTGCAGTTTTTTTTTTTCTGTAGGAAGATGAGTCTATAGGAGTCTCTGGGTGTTTTCTGTATGGTCAGAGATGTTTTCCATTTCTGTGTTTCTGCTAATGAAATTGTGTTGAAGGCAACCAATACCTTTTATTATTATTGTTATTACACAGGAGGCATATGCACTTGCTAGAGAAAGAGACAAAGGGACAAAAGGAGAGAAAGAAAGCATCCCCCTAAGGGGTGTGGGCCATACCACAATCCCATGTCCTCCATTTCTCTCTCCTGTTGTGCTTTGGGGCATGAATACACACAAGCCCTGCATGGATTTCAAGCCACCAGAATCAGGATTCAAACTGCCATCAACCATAATCTAACTCCTTTAATCACTGGCTCACAGGTCCAGCCCACAGCTACCATTTTCTACGGACATTTTACTTGCCAGGTACTAGGTCAAACACTATGACTGTTATTTCATATATTTTTTCAAAGAAACCTCGTGGGGTTTGTGTTATTTACATTCCAGGATAGTGAGACTTACAGAGATCCAGTAACTTACCTAAGAACACAGGTAGTAAGTTGTAGAGCCTGGTTTCAATGCAGATCTTTCTGCATCAGTTCCTATTTGCTATACTTTGCTGTGCTATGCTGTAAAATTTCTTATATTATCCAAAGCCAGCCCATAGATAGGGGTCAATAGCATATAGAGACCTGGGTTCAAATTCCAGTTGGTTGGTTTATTGCCAACTTGACCTTGGAAAAGTTTTTTTGACCGCTATGGCTTCATTTCTTTATGAAAGGGAGACTTACCTTGATTCTTGCTAAGAGAGATGATGGATAGCTGATAGATAGAGAGATAGACAGAAAATAATAGAATCAACAAACCTGGGATTTCAGATATAGTTATATAATTATTATCTTACTCTTGAAACATGTATGGAGGAGTGATTACAATCGACAGAAGCTTTACATTCCTTTTTTTCCTCAGTTTTCAAATACTTTCTGGGTGCCTATATGTGCAAGTCTATCTATAGAATCAATATTTCTCAACAGAAATGAAAGACTACATATGTACGTATTTCTAAGAGCTTTCTCTGGGTCATAAAACATTTAATGCTGTCCCACATAGGGCAGGGTGGTAGTCCAAACAATGAATGAAACCATCTGGATTTGAACTCATGACTTCACCTGTAACAAAAGCTCACTGTACTTCTTTACAGATCTGAACATCCATGCCACTCCATCTCTTCTCTAGCCCCTCAACCTCACCTCAAATGATCTGTTTCTTTCTAATTTCTTCCAAGATTACACTGTCATGGCTGCCAGCAACCAAACCTGCTTGTTAAGGAGTCCTGACTTTTTCAGGGTGAATGGACTCATTAATGTAAGACCGCTCAGCAGAATCTCAGATGCTTTCATTGGAGTAAGAGATCAATCATACCTCAAAAATCAAGTAATAGTTAATCCATGTGTGATTCAGAAAGAGAAGCACGCACCAAAGTACTTTCACGGTTCTGCAGTCTGCTACTAATTCTGCCTCTCTCCTACCACTGTGAATCTCAATGCTCAAAACCAAAAGAAGCAGGAGGAGAAGGGAGCCCCATCCAGAACAAGAGCTTCAGAGCATCAGGGATTCTAGTTTATTGATCATTGTTAAGTTTCCAGTCCCTAGAACAGTGTCTGGCATATAGAGGGTCCACTGAGGTAGTAGATAAATGAATTAACAAGAAAGAATAACTATTAACTTTTGCAAGGGTTCTAACTCATCCTTTGATAACCCAAGACTTAAATTACTATCAAGAACTTTGGCATAGTGCTTTGAAAAAGATCACTACAATTTTCAAGTCAGAGGGTCTGTTAATTTTTTGAGGGGATAAAAGGAAGGAGAGAGTGCTATAATAAAAGAATAATTCTAAAACAATTAGGGGGACAACAAAATGAATGAAGAATGACAGAAAAACCCTTTGGCCAATCGAAGGCCATACCCACCAATTTCCTCTTGACAGAATAAAAACAGTAGCAAATCAAAAGGGTCAGCCACTCAAGTAATTAGTCCGCTTACTAATTACTAGTAGTCTCTATAATTAGTAGTATTTCTTCAGATATTAAATGATTACAAGTGGAGTAGTGTATGTGACTGAGTGTATGTGTGTCTGTGTGTATATGTGGGACCCTATTCTTTCACAAAACTCTACAGTAATACCATCCCAGAGCTTTCATTGTTTATCCTAAGAATGGCTTTTTCAACAACCAAAAGGACAAGAATACTTTTCAAAATAAAGCAGCCAAGTAATCAAAATACTTTCATTATTATCCTACCTGATAACGCTTCTAGGAGGCTAGCATTGCCCCAGTGGATTTTTGTGATTAGAAACTAATGCTATCATGTGTTTATGCAGGGCAAGGTTGAAGCAGAGTTTCATCTAGTTACAGCAGAAGAAGCTGAGAAAAATCCTGTTGGAAAAGCTCGAAAGGAGCCAGAGCCCCTAGCCAAGCCCAAGTGAGTAGAGTTGTGGGTAGGAACATCAGAAATGGGAAAGAACCTTCATAGTCCCAATTTGTACCAGAAAAAGCAGGTGGGCTTTTCTTTCCAGCATCCTCTGGGAAAATGGAGAAAACAGGAGGCAATCAGTCCTATCCAATCTAAGCAATACCTTTTTGTTTCTACAATGAAAAGCATTTTGGAAACATTACAGTGTCTGGCAAATGGAGAAGGAGCTTGTCTGTAGTACTGCCACGTAGTATTTCTAGAATCATTGCATATATTTTTTCTACCTATTTATTAATGTAAATATGAATTCCACATATTTTTTTTCTACTAGCTCTCTAATCATGCATATAGAATTGTCTTAACGTTTCCTTAACCTTTACTGAGAAATTTTACTTTGTTACCATTGTGAGCACAATTAGGATTTTTAACAGCCATGGAAAGTCACGTAATGGACCTGCTCGCCACCCCATAATAGGATAGTGCATTTATTTCTATCTTTTATTATTATTATATTATTAAAATGTTTTCCCTTTATACATATTTATTTTAAAATAAATTCCCAGAGGTAGAATGACTAGAAAAGGGTTGCTCTATTAAATTTGATCCTTGGTTACATATTCATTTAAAAAGTGAACAGACATAAATATAAAATATACAAAATAATCTTTGAGATTGTATATGTCCTATCTCTCCCCAGCCATCAAGTGTGGATGAATGGTCTTGTCTCACCTTTTATCTCTCACAGTATTAGAAACATAATGGGTGTTTTGTTATTCACTAATTCAAAATTATTTATTATTCACGAATTCAAAATTATTTACTAAGCACCTATGAAATGAACACTTTGGAGAACACAGGAGAAAAGATATAAGCTATATATTCTAGAGCCACTAATTTATTTAGGAAGAAATAACACAGAGACTCATAAAATAATTATCAGAATGTAGAAGATACTAGTTTCTAAAGGGGATAAGGCAAATGATAGTGAGATAGGAATTTGGAGGAGGCTCATTATAGTGACCAGAGTATGCTTTAAGAAGATAGGGCTGGGTCCTGCAGGTGCTGTGGTGGTTAAGGGCACTGGACTCCCACGTGGGCAACTGCAATTCAAGTCCCAGACCTGGTGGCTTGTTTCTTCACTTTCTCTCTCTCCCTCTGTCTCTCTGGTAAAATTTAAATAAATAAATAGAGTTAAATAAAATAATTCTTTAAAAAAATCCTTTAAAAAAAAAAAAAAAGATAGGGTTTAAGCTGATCGTAGCCAGACAGATGGAGGGTGACAGGACCTCTGGCTGGGGTCTAACTAGGCTCTCGCTCTACTCCAGAGCATCCTTCAAAATGATGCAGGAATTCTTGATTATAAAGTGTATAGTATTCTTAACTCGACTGGTCTGAAGTATATTTCATGTTGGATAAATTCTCTTTACAAACCAAATGATGTATAGGAATAGAATTGTTAATAATAATAATAATAAATATATATATAAATGTATACATATATAAAACATGATGCAGGAATTATTATCTAAATGTTATATTGTTCCTGCCTCAAGCAATATAGTTTTCTCCCATTCTTAGGCCTTTTTTGTGGATCTTCAGAAAGAGAGACTCAGAAATACTTTCTGAAATCAAGAATCCCAAGTGCTGACACTATGACTCCCTTTCCTGATTTTTCTCTTGCTTCTTCCTCAGCCGCCCAGACACCTCCTTCTCCTGGTTTGTGAGCCCCTTCAAGTGCCTGTATCACCTGATCTGGAAGAATTACAAGAAGTACATCATCATTGGTTTTATTCTGATCATCCTGATTATCTTCCTGGTCCTTTTCATCTATACTCTGCCAGGAGCTATCAGCCGAAGGCTCGTCGTGGGCTCATAGAAGATAATGGAGAACTCAGACCCTCCCTGTGTGCTAATCCTCTCGGCCTCATCTGGAAACATCTAAGAACATGTGCTGTGTCAGGCACTGTACTGAGTACTAAGGGGTAGACTCAAAGGGCCCAAGAACCAGCCCTAACAACTGAGGACGGATAAGCTCTTCTTGGCAGAGATGGAAAAATATCCCTTCCCAATCCCAATTTCTGCTACCGTCTTTCAAACTTGTAAGCCTTAAGTCTTGTTTTTGCCCATGGGCAGCATGGAATAATGACTCTTTCACCTCAGAATAATCAATGATGATCTCAGTTTAATTTAGGTTTATATATATATATATATTCTGAGGAGTTTAATTCTGGGTCCAAGATTTTATTAGAAGTACTTCATTTGAATGAAAACTTACAGTAAATACATTAAAAATATTTTAGCCAATTACTTGATAAATTTAACTTGTTTGATATATGTTAACCTTAGTTAGCCTTTACCATTTATAGAACACACTCACTTATTCCAACTGTGAAACTGGCTTGGGAAGACTTCATCTAAATTCTCTGAAATACCTCGTTGTTGAAATTCCCATCTAGAGACAAGATGTTGCTACTTTTCCACTGAATAGACACTTATAGAACCTTTTCGATCCTAGTAGTGAGCTCTGGAGAAATCCAGTTTGATTTATGCTCTATGGCAATTTCTAGGTGGGAATTTTTCAATATGTTATAAGGTATATGAAATCTACTTGTGTGTGTGTGTGTGTGTGTGTGTATGCTGGGGGAGCTTCATGCTACCAGCAGAAATTCTCTTTTGCCAGGTATACAGGCCCTCACCAAGTTCTACATTTTCATAAATCATGACAATAATGGCCATTCCTGGCATATCTCAGCACTGGCCCACCATACGTGGCAAGTTCCACTGAGTCTCAAGTGCAAAATAATTTCAAAACCAGTCTTAGAAACAATATCGTATGTTATTATCAGTTGGGGTCAGTTTTTCTTGAAAATAAACCTCTGATTTTCATAACATAGTCTAGATCTGTCACTCTACCATCAGGATAGGTTAAGATGAGTTGAAATGAGAGGCTAGTTTTCTCAGACACAGGGAAACAAAGGAATTGAAATGACCTCAATTTCCATGCAGAATTTCTCATACACAGATAAATATGGCAATTATTTTTTCTATCATTGGGAGCCGTTTGGTGGCATTAAGAAAACTGGGTTGGGGTTCCTTTCTTGATGTCAGAAGTACCAGAGCTATTGTTTTGTTTGTTGATAGCCTTCTGAAAGGAAGAATATTTATGTCCACATAGAAAGTCATTCTAGAATGTTCCCAGTCCATCAAAGAAGCATGCTCTCAGTAATTTTAGATTAAGCATTTTATACTGAATTCTGGCCGTGCATGATCACTCCCTAGTAATCATGATGCCTTATTTTCCTAACATGAAAATAAAAGCATTTACTGCCGTGACAATATTTCCTAGTATAATTACTTACATAAACTGTAATTCATCCTTACTGTGAAATAATACACAGTCATTGTTAATGATGTAATTGAACATCTTGATAGGATGGAATACATACATTTAGTTTATTGTAAACAAATATATTCATATATATGTTAGAAAATTGTATGTATAGCATGTTGTAAAAAGAACATATATTAGGTTACTGAAAAAGTCATGACTTTTTTTCTATTCTTTTATGCAAAAAATGCATCATGACTTTTCCAACAACCCAATATATACATGCATAGAAAAAAAAAAGTCTGAAAGAATGCGCCAAAATGTTAATAGTGATTATCTTTAAATAGTATAGTATCTTTTCTTTTCCTTCTTGTTTTTCTAATTCTTCTAAAGCAATCAAGTATTATTTTACTGTAAAAAGTTTAGTAAATAAATATAAATTTATTCAAGTTCATTTGAAAATATTTATGGTCTCCTATGTGCTATGCAGTGAGGACACAGCAGAGATAAGACAAACGTGGCCACTGCCATCATGAATTTTGCATTCTAGTAGCTACCCCAAATAATGTTTTGTCTTCAAATTATGAGTTGTTCAAGGAAGGTACCAGATAAGAAATGTATTTCATGGAAGAGGTTTAAGAAAAAAGCACAAAATATTTCTCCAGTGTTGGGAAGGAAAAGAACAGCATTATTTTAAGATAAATTTGCAATTAAGGTATTATACTCTCTGAACAGGAAAATGACAGATAAACTCTTGAGAAAACAATGCATATTGTTCAAATTCCTAACAAAAGCAACTTGAAAACACCTTTAAGTTAAATAGAGCTCATCAGCATTCCTTCAATGATAAAAGACATCCAAATGCTAAAAAGCCTAAAAGTATTTGAAACACTTTGGGATCAGATGGCATCATCAGAAATGTGTGAAAAGAAGTGGAAAGCAAGGATAATTTTGGAATCAGCTATGTCTGGTGTTCTATACATAGGGTGTCGCGTATGGCCTGTCCTGCATGTAGAAAATAAATACTGTTCTCTGTCCAATTGTGCAGCTTTGGCCTTCAAGATATTACAGTTAAAAAATACCCATTTCCTAAGAATTTGTTATGAGTCCCTATTCATGTTCTTAAATAAGATTCATGTAAGTGTATACATTTGACAGTTTAGAGTTTTTCTTACAGTTAAATGTTTCCCTGTGACTGTTTGTTTTTGTCATTTGAATCATTTTCCCCAAACAAAGCAAGATAACAATTAATACCAGCAACAACAAACAGCCCACATGATAGGATATCCAAATTCTGTGTTTTCAACATTGAAACATTTGGTACCTTCCTTGCTGTTTCCTTTATATGACACACTAATGGCAGCTACAAGATCTGTGTCACAGCAGGGGCCAGTTAGTGCTTATTTATTCAACAGGTAATTGCTGAACTCATCCTCATTCCAGGTGAACAGCATAGGAGACACATAAGTGCACAAAGTCCCTGCAAAAATTCATGGAGCATAGAGTTTGAGAGAAAAGAACACAAAATCAACCACACAAACACACACACACACACACACACAATTGCAAACTGATAAATTGGGGATGAACTAGAAACAGTGGGAGCATCTATGGAGGGCCTACTCCTAGTCTGGCAGTCAGGGAGGCATGCTGGGGAAGGGCTAGCTGAAGGCCCATCAAGGGTGAGGAAGAGAGATGGAGAGGAGGAAGAGTACAGTAGAGAAAATGGCATGTGCACAAGTTCTGAGGTGGGGGAGAGCATGTGAAGGAGTCTGAAAGTGCAGGTCCGTGAGAGGCAGAGGGACCTGAGATGGAGCTGGAAAGGCATGTGGGGCAACTCCCTTAAGTGTTTAAGTCTTTAAGGGCAATGAATAGCTGTTGAAGGATTGGAAGCAGTAAAGAAGCATGATTAGATTTCCATTCCTTGTGGAGAACAGATAGGAGGTACTATAGTACTCCCCACAAAGAAGGTTAGTTTTCACTCAGTAAAGGCAGCAGAGGTGAGAAGTAGAGGGATAAGAGATTTTATCTTTAAGACTCCAGAGTGGTCTAAGAGGGATCTAGGGTTGACTCTGCTTCATACAAGCATGTTACCTAGGACAGCTACCTTCACATCTCTGACCCAGTTTCCTTGTCTATCACATGAGGAGGTTAATATAGTGAGGGAAAATGCATGGCATAGTCTGGTGCAAAGTTAATGTGTTGTTGGGTCTGGAGTGTGGCAGGTTTGAAGGAATAAATTGGACACTAGGCCAGGTTGTGAAGAGCTTTGAATGCTGAGGAAGTGGGACTTCAAGCAGCATGAAGTAGGAACCCTTAGGATGGTTTAAGCAGAAAAGTGGTGAGAGTGGGTCTCTGTGTTAGAGAAGTTGTTCTGCCTACACTGCATGATGAATTGTCAGGGATGAGATCTGGGGATGCCTTGGGAGTGATTTCTAACTTTCCCTCTCACTGTAGCTGGTCGCTGTCATGAGCCCTATGCCAAAAACCTAAAAAATAATAAAAAAAAAAAATACCAAGAAGCTGTGATGGGAAATAAGAAACTATACCAGTGCCATTATGGAGATGAAGAGGAAAGTTCAGAGATTCCAGATTCCAGGATGCAGGTGAGGTTTTTCCCAGAGGGGCCTGCCAGAGAAGACAATGGAGTTTGAATCCTGCTGCTTCTATCTGGGTAGGGTCACTTAACTCTCAGAGTCTTAATTTCATTATCTAATAAAAATAAAATATTACCTACTCAGCAAGTTATGAAGTTGTCTACCAAGTGTCTGGCGTGAAGCCAGTACTCAGAGGGTAGTTGCTAGTGTCATCGGTATCATGTCCATGAGTAAAATCAACAGCATGTAGAGTCTAATTGGATAGAGGGGATGAGGAAGGATCAGACCTATGTTTTGCAAATGTTCTGACACACAAAGAAAATTTTCAACCAATACTTCTGGTCATGTTAGCTTTCTGTTGCTGCCGTAACATGTACAATTTCAGTGGATGAAAACAACACAAATGATTGTTGTATAGGTCGGAAGTCCAACATGGATCTCAATGAGCTAAAATTAAGGTGTTGGCCATGCTACTTTCCTGGCCTTTTCCAGCTCCTAGAAGCTGTCCACAGTCCTTGGCTAACAGCCCCTTTTATCCATTTCCAAAGCCAGCTACATTCCACGTCTCTGTACCATTCTTCTAAAGTCACATCCCACCCTGACTACACCCGGAAAAGTTCTTGCTTTTAAGGTCCCTGCCGTTGTACTCCCTTGGACAGTTCAGGATCATTCACCCATCTCAGGTCTCGACCTTAAACACATCTGTAAAGACCTTCTGCTATATAAAGTAACGTATTCACGAGTTCTATAAATTAAGGTATAGACTTCATTGGGCAAAGGAAAGAGGGGACAATTATTCTGTCTACCACACTGAGCATCACCCAGACCTTGCAATTCAGTGCAATTTGGAAGTCATTTCAGCAGAGCTTTGACAGTTGCTATGATGATTACACTGTGTGAAAGATGATTACGGTGTATGAAAGAAGGAGGCTCCACAGATACTCAGATACCTTCCGGAACAAAAACTTTCCATTTGCTATTCAACTTCTCAAGTGACAGTTACCTTAGAAAAAAAGAGAAGGATCCGTTCCACTCTTCTCTGATTAAAATGCTTATGAACACAGTGGATGAGGAACTTTACGAGCTTTATGTGAAAGGACTCTGCCATTTCCTCCACATCTCTGCTTCAGGAGCTTGCAAATAAGCCTCTCGAGTTCAGCTTTCCTTTAATCCACCACTAATTCTTCCACAATCAAGAGACACATGTCTCTATTCTCCCTCATTTATATAGCACAATTTGAGAAAAGCAGACTAATTTTTCTGAAGTGTGTGGTTTCTGAATCTTTGAACTAGTTGAAAGAAGTAGGCTTTGGAAACTGAGAGAATGGTATGGAAACGGGCATGGTCATGTACTCTGTGACCTTGAGCAAGTTACTCAACAACTAGGAATCTTATTTATGATACGCAAAATAGACAGAATACCCTTCTTTCAGGATTATGTGGATTAGGACACGGGCAGTGGTGGCAAAGACTATTTATAAAGTGTCTAATGTATTGTCTTCTATACCATAAGTATTCAAATTAATGATCACTTACTTCCTAAGGCAACCAATGTTCACAGAGTGTTGTTACAGATTACAAAGGAATAGATATTTTTCCCCATTTATCCTACCGGCACATCCATTTTGTAGACAAGGAAATAGGTGGTTCAAGATCACCCAGCTCATTTGTTATAGATCTAAGATCCCAGTCTAGGCTTCCTTTCCTGCTCCTCTGCTATCTCCTTTTAGAGATGTCTAGTGGGACCAACAGTTAGCATAATGGCTATGTCGCTGGACTCCCATGTAGTCAACCTTGGTTCGAGTCCCAGATCCAGTGGCTTAAAAATCACACTGGGCATGTGTGTGTGTGCCCAAAATCCCGAGAGGAGAATGGAGGAGAAGGGATTGCAGCATGGCCATCCCCCTGGGGGGCGATTTCTCACTTTCTGTCTCTCTCTGTCTTTCTGGCAAGTACACACCCCCTATAGCAAAATACTCTCCAAAAAAAAGATGTCTAGTGATTGATTTAAAGTGGGTAGGATTTCCTCCAGTTAGAAAACTCCTCAATGACTTTTTTTATTAATGTGTAATAATCATACATATCCGTGGAGGTACAATGTGACTTTTCAGTACAATAATACAATGTGTAATGATCAAACCAGAGTTATTAGTATACCCGTCATCCGAACCATTTGTCATTACACATGTTGGGAAACTTAGTCTTCTATTTTAGTTACTTAGAGATATACAAGTTGTTAAGTATGTTCTTTCTACCGTATTTTATAACACTAGAAGTTGATCTTATCTATCCATAATTTTGCTTTTGTTAGTCTTCATCCCTGTATCCCAACCCCATCCTTTCCAGCCTCTAGTATTCTTCATCCTTCTACTGCTATAAGGTCTTTTCTTCACTTTCCACATATGAGGGAAATCATGTAGTATCTCTTTCTGTGCCCGATTTCTTTTATTTAACACAATGTCCTCCAGGTGTGCCCATTTAACCTCAAGTAACAGGATTTTATGAAAAACGTCCATAAATAAAAACCAATAAAGCCTCGAAACACATAAAATAAAAGCAAAAAATAGACAAATGAGACTATACCAAACTATCAATAAAAAGTTCCTGCACAGCAAAGAATACAATCAACAGAGTGAAGAGACAATCCACCGAATAGGAGAAAATATTTGCATGCTATAGATATGGAAAGGGATCAATAACCAGAATATAAAAGGAACTCAACAGCAAAACAAAAAAGTAAAAGAAACTTAAGGTTCATTTAAATTTAAGGCAAAACCCCTAGGGCATTTCAAATGTGTTTATAAAATACCACAGATACATGTGTTGAGCCTCCCGTTTTACTTAAACCACCACTGCATTTGATGGTTAGAGAATGTGATGGGCATCACTCATTCATGCTACTCCAAATTTCTTAAACATTCTGTTTACATTTTACAACTTCTGGAATGCAGACATTTATCTGAGCTCTTCATAGGCATACAACCATCTAGCTCTAGAAATTTTTTATATTGCATAACTGAAACTCCGTAACTATTATACACTAACTTCCTATTTCTCCCTTCCCACAGCCTGCAAAAACCACCATACTATTTTATGTGGCTGTGAATTTGACTAAATACCTCCTATTAGTGGAATTATTCAGCATTTGTTCCTTTGTGACTAGCTTATTTCACTTAGTAAAGGATCTTCAAATTCAATATCATGAAGCCTTTCCCCTGTATCTTCTAAGTGTAAGAGTTTTATAGTTTTAGGGAACCAGCAGTTAGCATAATGGCTGTGTCGCTGGATTCCCACGTAGTCAACCACAGGTTAAGTCCCGGACCCAGTGACTTAAAACTCACGCCGGGCGCATGTGCGTGCGTGCCCATGATCCCGAGAGGAGAATGGAGGAGAAGGGATTGCGGTGTGACCATCCCCCCTGGGGGGTGATTTCTCGCTTTTTGTCTCTATGTCTCTCTGTCTGTCTGGCGAGCGCACGCTCTCTATAGCAAAAACCTCTCCCTCCCCCACCCCCCACAGATCTATAGCAAAAACCTCTCCCTCCCCCACCCCTCACAGAAAGAGTTCTATAGTTTTAGCTCTTATGTTTAGGTCTTTGACTGACTTGAGTCAATTTTTGTATATCGTGTCAGATATAGCTAGTTTTCCCAACACTGTTTGTTGAAAACTCCATTTTTCAAATGCTTTTCTGTACTTTACTTAATACTAATATTACTAGCTTGTTATCAAAACTTTTTAACTGAAAATAATGAAATATTTTCTTTACCTGTGAATGATAGTCTACCATCTTAATCCCCACGATACCTATAGTCATGATATGCTAGTAACAAAGAAACCCGAAGTCTTAGTATCTCAGTAGTTTATCACTCACAGATTTGTCTGTGTGTCTGAGCAACATTCCACGTGTGGGGCTCAGGATTATAGGTGCTTTGATCATATGGACCATCCATATTAGCACTAATTCCACAGTTACAGGGTCAGGGAAAATGGGATGCTGAGACTCCAACACTATTAAACGCTTTTACTTGGAATTAACACTTGACACTTCCACTTGCATTTCATTAGCCAAAAGTCCTATGGGCATGCCTAACTTCAATGGAGCAGGGAACTACAGTTCTATGTGCTCAGAAGTGGAGAACTAGATGTTCAGGAGTAATAGTAATTCTTTCTGCATGTGGCTATAATTATTG